>NW_011888825.1:9752287-9880243 GCF_000151845.1 Pteropus vampyrus | reverse complement strand
CCCTCCTTTCTGCCTGGCCGCGGGCTGGCCCGGCCGCCGCGCCCTGACCCCCAATGGCCTACTGGCCCTCCGGGCCGCGAAGTCTCAGCACCAGACCCAGGGTCCCCGAGTGAGTGCGGGCGCCGAGGTGAGCACGGGGTGCGGGGTGGGGCGCAAGGCATCGGGATCCGAGGCAGGGTGAGGAATGGAGGAGGATTCGGGGGCGAGCGCGCGTTGGACCCGCATGTAGGGGTCCGCGGGGTCATTGCTTTGTGTGGCGTGGGGGGTGCGCGAGGTCACCGGATGGCCGTCTGGGGAGCCGCAGGGTGGGGGCGCCCTGCGCCGCAGATGAGGGTCTTCAGGAAGATTTGTGCTGCGGGCCGGGGTCGGTTCGTGGCGTGGGGGCGCCAGAAGCGCGGGTCCAGTGTGGCCAGGGTCTCTGCGCGCGCTGGGGTGCGCGGAGTGTTTGCCGAGCGTGGGGTGGGGACGTGGGGGGCATTCGCCTGGCGTTGGGAGCGGAGCTTTGTGAGTGTGTTGGGTAGGGAGGTGGGGGGCGGGGAGCCAACGTTTTCTTGTGAGACTTGGGGCCTGGTGTGGGCCACAGCGTTTAAGGAACGGCCGCGAGGGGAGAGGAGGACTTGCTTGGGGAGATGGGGCGCAAGAGTTCAGCGCGTTACCCCGTCGCGGGCAGCGGCGCTCGGGCCTGTGTGCAGGCCCTGCGACCCCGCAGGAAAAGGCCCCAGAGGCCCGGGGAGCTCGGATGCGGCCAGACCCCGGGCGCGCAGGCCCTTCGGAGGGTGCTATTACGGTCGGGGACGCGGGACATGCGAGCCCTGTTTTCCCAGACAGTATCGCGCTGGCCAGGCCATGGCCCTCGTGGATTGGAGGCAGGGAACCCTGGAGAGACGGACGTGAGGACCCGGCGCCAGGCGGCGTCGCTGAGTGCAGCGGGGGCGAGGGAGTGGCAGGACACGGGGGTGACATTTGGAGCCTTGGTCGCGGCGGGGGCCGCCGAGAAGGGGCGGAGGGGAAGCGAAACATCATCTAGGCCTGAGGCCGCTGCGGCCCCAGCTTCCTGGGGCGCCCGTTTTCTCAGTAAACGGTTTACTTCTTGGGGCTTTTGGTACTCCTCAAATCTACGCCAGGGACCGGAGCCGTGCCCTCTTTTTAGGACCCCTGGGTGTGGGGAGCGTTGAATGGATAAACCGAGTGTAACAATGCGCTATTGGGGGGCTGGGGGAGGGGAGGCAGCGTGCTTGAATGGCGGACCCGGGCCCAGAGCTTCCCACGTCGCAGCACAGCACTCACTCCCGTAGCGCCTTTCCCGTGGTTTCGGCAGGCTCCGATTCAAGGACCCACGCGGGTCCTCATGCCTCCCTCCCACCCAAAGTGCCCACCCCACCGCTGCACGCTTTATTTTTCTTCCAACGTAGCGGTGTGTTGAGGATTCAAGAGCATTACATCTGGTTGCAATCCAGTTTCATGCCGCTGCTGGGCTGTTAAGACCTTGCGCTGACGTCAGAGCAGGGAAACTACTTTTTATTTTATCTTTTTTTTAGTTGTCTGCCGCCCTGGGAGGGGAGGAGGATGGGTCAGGCGAGTTCTGATGTGGAGACGCCAGTGCCATGGGAGCCCCTGGCCGGGGGCTCTGCTTCTCTCCCCCCACACCATCTTGCATTCAGACCTAGCTCTCCCTAGGGTGAGGCTCACCCTAGGTGGGGGCAGCTCTCTCTGCAGACTGAGTGGAGGCCTCCCAACTAACCACACAGCTGCCTTTCCAGAGGCTTCCCTGGGACGTGGCAGTCTGCATTTGGAATCTGGAAAGGAATCTTCTAGTTTCCCACCCCTCCTACTTGACAATGTATTGGTCCCAAGAGCATCCAGGAGGAAATCCTTAGCAAGGAGAAGTGGCCTTTTGGGTGACCCAAGGGAGTGGACATAGACATTCTGGTCTGGGGGAGGTTAAACCCCAAAATTTTGGCAAAAGCTTTCATAGGCAAAAGCCTTGGAGGGGAAAGTATATGGTGATTCAGGCCCCAGACACCCACTGTGGAGTGGGCTAAATAGGACCTTTCCCAACAGCCAGGTGCCCCACTGGCTTCCTAAACAGAGGGAACTCACTCTCTCCAAAACCTTCTTTCTTTCTCACTGGACCAAGAGGTCCTTGCAAGCAGGGCCCTTGTCTTATTCCTCTTTAGACTTCCAAGTCTCCATCAATGGCTTTCAAACTCTAGCTGATGACCTGTAGTAAGAAATACATTTTAGGTCACAGTTCCATTCACTCCACTGTATATGACTGAAATAAAGATTTAGTGAAATAATTCTTCTACTTCCTCAGTTGATCTGATACTTTCTGTTCTAGTTTATTTGATTTTTAAAAAAAATTACTGGTTACAATTCTTGAAATTGATTTCACAATCCACTAATGGGTCTTATCCAGACTTTGAAAAAAGGTCTAGAAAATGGATCTGGCTTCTATTCATTCAACAAACATTAAAAGGCCCTAACAAATTTTCTTTTTTTAATTACTTAAGTAACACATGGATTTTTCTTTCTCATTATGAAAAATGCAAAAAAACCCCAGAAGTATATAGAGTAAAAATTCTCTCCACACTTCCCACCCTCCTCACATGTAATCCCAGTTAACAGTTTGAGCATATCCTTCCAGACATTTTGCTATTCATTTATATATGCATCTAGCATACATACCTAGTTTTCTTTTTCCCCAAATGAAAACATATGTTGGGCTCTTACTCTTCCATTTTTTTTAAATTTCCATTTGTCCCTGCCAGGTCATAGGGTGAGGTGCTTCAGGGCAAGGCTTTGGGTTGACTCCTGGCTTCACCATGCACTGAATGAGTTACTTACCTCTCTGTGCCTCAGTGTCCCTATCCTAACAATGGGGAAAATAACTATCTTGGCCTCACAGGACTGTGGTAAAGATTTAATGAGTCAATCCATATAAACATATGGAACAGTACTTGTCTTTATAAATGCCTGTTGCCACCACCATCATTATTATTACTGTTCTATTTCCATGGCAGCCCATGTGTGCACTTCGCTGCTTTCAATAGCTGCTTGTGCCTGTGGCATGGATGTTTCTTTTCCCCAATTTCCAATGTGTGGCTTTGCAGGGAGGGAGGAGGTGGAGGCATGTGCACAGCAGTGTATACTGGGCAGTGTCTGTAGGAGAGGCCCCTGGGCTTACTGGCCCCAAGGGAACAAGTATTTTCCAGGGACCCACTGTTTTTGAAGTCCTGTGCTTACTGCAGCTGCCTCCAAGAGGTCATAGCCGAGTAGGTAATTGAGACCCAGATAATACCTGAGGGGATCAGCATTGTCATGGGAGCTCATGGTAGGGCTCCCGCAGGAAACAGGACCCCCGTGAAATCACTGTTCAGATGTTAATGGGGATGACGAGGGAAGGACTGTAGGGCAGCATCTTTGGTAAGACTTGCCAGATAGCAGAGGGAGATGTTGTATGATTCACTTCCAAGATAGGTGGGACAGAAGACCAGAGCTCTAGCATTCAAGGGCAGGTGTACCTAGTCTTGGCCAGAGGTGGGGCTTTGTGGAGGTGGAGGCTTTATGGAAGAGGGGGCTTGGAGCTATTGCTTCAAGCACAGGTATGTAAGAACGAGGGGTGTTCCTGGCAGTGGGAACACATCAGCATGTCTTTGGAGGCTGAAATGGACATGGCCTGTTTACCATAGCCAAGAGAGATAGAATTGGCTATTGCCAGGGCCACTTTGCTGGCCTCCCTGCCTCCATCCTGTCCCCACTCAGCGTGGGCCACACTACCAGACCGATCTTTCTCAGCTGCTCTTGATACTACAGGGGCTCATGCTGCCTTCTGGATAAAGGTGCAGTCCGTAATCCTTCCCATGCTGCAGGGGCCCTTTCTGGAGTCCTGTGCCTGTTCTGTCCCCATCCAACCCCCTTCTCTGCCACAGTACAGCCCTCCTTCCCAGGGTCAGCCATGTACATCCCTGCCCCTGTGAATTTACCTGGCCTTTTCCTTCCACCTAGGATGCCCTTCACATTCTTCCCTGCCTCCCAAGACCAAAACAGACATCTTGTCTCCCCCTTCTCTGACCTCTGAGGCAGAATGAGTCATCTCCCTTTGTCTAAACTCATGGCATAGCATTATTATCGGTAATTCTGTCAGTGTCTGTCCTCCCCAAAGAGGCTGGAGCATCTAGGCCTGAAAGCACGCACCACCCACCCCCAGCCCCATTGCCAAGGGCAAGGCCTGGAACACAGAGATGCTCAGAAATGCTTCCTGGTAGCAAAAACCAGGTGAAGTACACAGATGAGAGCCTGACATTGCGTCTGTGGGCCCCTGAGATCCTTAGCAGCAACATGCAGGATCTGCTGGTCAGGGGACTCTGTTCTGTCTGACTTTGGCGGAGACAAGGGAAGCCAGAAAGGGGCCCAGCCCCCACCCAGGCTGCCCCTGAGGGGGGCTGAGGAGAAACTGGCTTATCCTGTTTCCTCTGGTATTGAGGAGATGGCTGAGCCAGAGCTGTGCCCTGTGCCTGGGGTGGGGGTGGGGGGGGCACCGGGGATCTGAGACTGGAATGTGATACCAGGGAGGGGGTAGGGAGAGTGGGCCAGGGGCTAGTAGCACATACTAGGGCTTGGCTGGCAAAGGAGAGATTTTGCTCTATTGGTTTTTGAACCTGTGTGAATATGTGTGTGTGATGGTGAACACACACACACACACACACACGTTGTTGGTGGGGAGGGAGAAAGATGAGATAGGTGGGAAAAGGAGGCAGCCAGGGAAAGGGGAAAGGGAGAGAGAGATGGTGTGGGGGAAGAAGGAGACATGAGAGTGAGGGGAATGTTCTTTTTTTAATTTAATTTTTTTATTTTTTGGTATTTATTTATTTTTAACATTTTATTTTTATTTTTTATTATTTTATTTATTTTTAATTTTTTATTTAATTAATTAAAAAAATTTCCCCCCCTCCCCCCAAGACTGAGAGGAATATTCTTGTTGCTGAATACTATGCTGACTTGGGAAAGAAGTATCCAGGAGTACTAGGGTTCCTGCAGCACTGAACATTCATTCGTTCATTCATTCACCTGACCATCCTTTCATTCAGTAGACATTCCCTCAGTGTTTTCTTCCCTCAGGCAGTGTGCACACTGGTCCCAGAGATGAGCAAGCTTGTGGTCTGGCCTTTTAGGCCCTCCCAGTCTGTGGGCCAGGTGGACAGTGAAATCCAGTTTGTGCACAGTGATCAGGCTCAGGAGAGAAGGTGACCAGGATGCTGGGGAGAGGCAGGAATGAGTCCTGTGAGTGAGGAACAGATGTGGCAGGGCCAAGTGTGTATGTGTGTTGTGGGGTGGGGGGGGTGGCGGGGAAGAGAGAGGGGGCGTGTTAGGGAGCCACTTGTTAGGAGTTGTGGGATGGAGAGCCTGCGCTAGTTGGGGGCATCTTCCCTCTCCTCTTGGGCCTGTCTCACCTGTAAATCGGGGAGGGTCAACTGCTTGGGCTGAGAATGTAGGGGACCCAGTGGAGAAGGTTAACAGAACAGGGGCAGAGGGCTTGCTCAGAGTGTGGACAGGCCCCAGGCTGGGCGTCTTGAAGAAGGACATGTGGACTCGAGTGGAGTTCCCTCCCTAGAGACTGTGCCAGTCCACAGGGCAGTATGGTGGGAGAAGCGCTGGAATTGGAATTAGGAAGAAGTTTAGTTCCAACTGCTGCTCAGGCAAGTCACTTCCCTCTCTGAGCATCAGTTTCCTCTCCTGTCAAAATGAGAACATTAAGTGCTGTTAAGCATTAAATGTGATGATGCAGTTGGCATGGAAAACACAGAGGCCCTGAGCTCGGAGTCATAAACAGGCTTTGGGCTTAGGCCAGCCTGGGTTCAAATTCAGGTACCTGCTGTCCTCTCTGAATCTCCATTTCCTCACTTTAAAATGGGCATGATTACAGGCCCCTCCTGGTTACACTCAGCATGTGGCTTTTACTCTTATTGCTAAAGGACTTTGCAAGAGGAGATCGCTATTCTTCCTTTCCTCTTCATGCCAGGTTCCATCTAAACTTTCCATGAAGTAACACTAGATAAAACAATTTTTCTTTTCCAGTCAGGTTGAGGCAGATGGATTCAGTGGGTCTTTGTTACACAGTGGGGCAGGTAAGAGTTATAGTTTTCTGGCCAGTTTCTGTTTCCAACAGAAACTTTGCCCCAGTGGTGTGGGTGGACCTGGAGAAAGCATCCAGCAGCTTGTGACTTCGGCAGCAATGAATGTGGTTATACAACCACAAACTCATTCATTTGTTCACTCATTCATTCATAAATCACATTGCATACCAGGGTCTGGAACACAGCCAACAATGTGATGCATTTCTAATACAGCATAGTGAATAAGCACATGCATTTTGTAGTTCATCTGCCTAGGTTCAGATCTGGGCTCTGCCACTTACTGACTTGGGGAAATCATTTATTTCCTTTACTCAGTTTCTTTATCTGTAAAATAGGGGAAACAATAGCACTTATCTCATAGGGTTGTTAGGAGAATTAATGAATTAATGCAGATAAAATATTTAAAACAGTGACTGGTATATGGAAAGTACTAGAGAATGGTTCCTTCTCCGCCTCATTGTTTTTATTCCTGCCCTGAAAAATCTAACAGACCAGCTTGATGCTGAGGAAGGTCAGCCCCAGCCAGGGCTTTCCTGAGAGGGATGACACCCAGGAAGGGAGTAGTGGTACTCCAAGCCAAGCGCCCGCCTAAGCAGGCCAACTTCTTGAATCAGCACTCCTGGCTGCCTCCTGGCCTTGTCTAGTTTTTCCATAGGGACCTGGAACATGTTCTCTGTAACAGGAGCTCAGTGGGTAAGGGTGAGGCTTGATGGTGGGGAGGCCCTGCAAGGGCCTTATTCACCTAGAAAGGTCTAACTCTTCCTGACACCAGGCAGGCTTCAGACTTTAAGAAAGAATTTCAGTATCAGGTGTTGAAGCTGAAAGTGTTTTCTGATTGATGTCCTCAATTGCCAGAGGTCACCAGACCATATCTTGGTGTCCTTAGGTAGGTCTCTCCAGCCCCCTGAGCCTCTATTTCCTCATTTATCAAACAGTAAAAATAATAGTACTTACTTTATAGTTTTGTTTTTAAGAGGATTAAAAGAGATGGTGCCTCTAATGTACTTAGCTGTACTTGGCACATAGCAAAGTACTTAATAAATGTTGCCTATTGGTAATAATTCTCAGAAAATATAGATGTAAATTAAAAATCACCTTAAAGATTTCTTCTTGGTGGCAATAGCCTCTTAGATATGTGAAGTCGTAAACCTTCACTAACCCATAAACCTTCACTAACCGGGTAGGACAGAGAATTATTACAATGACTGAAAAGACACTGAGGCCCAGAGAAGTTTAGCTACTATAGCAAAATCACACTGTAATGCAGGGCTGGGTAAGGAAGAGGGAACCACACTGGGTTTTAGTTCTGTGCCCTCTGATGCTTCGATAGTTATTCCTTCAGCAAATAGTTATGGGCAATCAGCACTGATGTATAGCTGAGATCACATGGCCCTGTATTCTGGAAGCTTCTGGTCTTAGAGAGAAAATAAAAATGTATACATGATTATAAGAGGTAAAGAGGTAAAATAAAAATCATTGGGGGAAGGGGAGAATCATGCATTCATTCATTGGAGGGAGGGGCACTGTGCTAGGCCTTAGAGCAGTGGGTCTCATGGTCCAAATGTCCCCTGAAGGACAAAATCATCAGGGGACATTTGGACCATGTCTGGAGACATTTTGGTTGTCTCAACTAGGTAGGTTGCTAAACAACCTACAATGCACAACAAATTCTCTGGCCCCAAATGTCAATAGTTCTGAGGGGGTTGAGAAACCTTGCCCTGGAGAAACATTAGTGATCAAATGGACCCTTCCTCAGCTGTTTTGAAGCTTACAGTCTGGTAGCTGAGCAAACATTAAGGAAATAAGTGCATAGATGTGGATTTGTAATAGTGTTGCAAGCTAAAAAGATAGGGAAGAGGGTTTCTACTCCATAGAGGGGGGGCCTTGCAGGAGGCCTTTCCAGGCACAGGGCACAGCTCAAGCAAAGGCTCAGGGGCAGAAATTCAAAAGGTGTGTGGTGGGAAGGACAGACCCTTGATGTGTCTGAGGAGAGAATAGAAAATGACCCTCAGGGGCTTCCAGAGGTGTGGAGAAGTTAAAGGCTGAAGGACCTCTCCCCTTTGCTTGGTTTGAGGGAACTACAACTCCCAGCATGCTGTGTTCTGGGGGGCTGAGCCTAGGAGACCTGCAGAGGCCTGGTAGGTGGGAGAGAGTGCTAGGGGCCCAACCTCTGCCCCTTCTCTTATTTGCATCCCTCTGATAGGTGGGGAGGAGAATCAGGAGAAAAAGAGAGGAGGAAGAACAATATTTTCATTTCAAACACAGGGGTGGGGGAGGTGGGAAGGAATCCAGTTTAGGATACCTTCGAGACACACAGAAAATCCCCACTGTGGCCCGAAATAGCACAAAAAACAGACGTTTTGCCAAATCAGACTTAATTGAGTGGCTCTTGAGTCCAGCAGGATGTGGATGGAGCTGGCTTTGTTCCCTTGGGGTGACAGTGTCCCCTGGGGCCCCGCCCTGGCTAATTAAACATACAGGCTCTGGTCCCTCAGGCAGAACAGAAGCCTGGGGAACTCAGTTTGGCAGCCCTTGGTCTCAGCCTGAGTGTTCCAGAGGGCCAGAGATGGTGACTGGGGGGGATGCCTGGTAGGCAGCAGGGCCAGATGGATATAAGCAGAGGTGGGAGAGCCCTGGTTCTTCTAATAAGTGAATGTCTCTTTGGAGGCTGAAAGGGATCATGGAGAAAAGCCATCATTTAATGAGTGCCTGCTATTGTGCTGGGCATTGGGTGGTCTTCTCTAAGCCTTATTAACTGTCCTGTACAGATTGTCAAGGAAACTAAAGCTCAGAGAGGTTAAGTAACCTGCTTGAGGTTACACGGCAACCAAGTGGCAGAACTGAGATTGGAGACCACGTCTGCTGGGCTCCAAAGTCAAGTCCTGCCTGCTGCTCACTCACCTCCTCATGGTGGTCACTCATCCATTTGGCAGATAATCACTGACTCTTAAGTTTCTGGGGCTTAGAATCACAAGTAAGCTTGAATTCTGACTGAGGCAGTTTTAGTCCTGTGGCTTTCTCTCCTGGAGCCTCCTGTCATCTGTCAAGTGGGCATAATCATGCCTTTATCCTAGAGTGGCTGTAGGGGTTAAACTCTGCGTGGAGAACAGGAAGGGGAAGAAGGAGGCCCAGGGAGGGAGGTTAGGACCTGCCCCTGGCCACTCAGTATGGTATGGTGGTGGTAGGGCACAGTAAAGGTGCCCTGGGTAGAGGGAGTTGGTGAGATTGTGGTATCTCTGTGCAGTATCAGTGTTGGGTTTCTTTATTTGAACAGGGAGAGAGGGCAGCCCCCCTCTGCAGGTAGAGAAGATGGTGTGGAATGCGGGTGTTTATTTTTCTTTGCCTGTGAAAGCCCTGTTTCACCTCAGGCTGATAGGGCTTCCCAAGACACTGCAGAGAGATCTGCCCAGGGTGGGCACTGAGAGGAGAGGGCACCCACCAAGTGAGGCTCCCAATGCAACCTATAAATCCTCATCCCAGAGCCTGGGCTACCTAGGAACCCAATAAAGAATGAGAGGTAGTTGAGGGCCATGAAACCCGGGAGTCCCTCTGCCTCCTCCAGTTCAGCCCTCCTGGTCCCATTCATTTCCTTATCTCCTGGCAGCCAGTGGACTGCTGGGAAGTCAGGGGCAGCCTTCCTGACAAACAAAACAAGCCTTGCTCACAAAAGAAGAGGGGAGGTTGGCTGGACCTCTCTGGCTCCCCTCCCCCTCCCCCAACCCCTGGCTGAGACATCACTCCTGCTCCACTCAGCTGGCACCTTACAGTTTGAGAACAGTGAGGGGGCTGCAAAGCCATTGTGGTCAGGCCGCATTAGCTAGGCATTCCTTGCACTGGGGAGGTAGATTTGAGGAACGATGGAACGGCTGTGAGTCAGACTTGCTGGAATGGCTGCTCCCTCCTTCCCTTCAACTGGCTGGGAAGGCAGCTTGGAGAGGAAGCCAGGCCGGCAGGTAGCAGAGAAAGACATCAGATCCAGAGGGAGCAACAGAGAAAGCAAACAAACAAGGCATTGTGTGGCTGCAGATTGGCGGCTCGGAAGGGAATCCAGGCCTGTGGTGGTGGGGAGGGGGAGGGGGAAGGGAGGGGAGGGAGGCCAGGCCATTGCTCTGGACCAGAGATAAGCGGCTGGAGCAGCCCAGGCTGGGCGTCCAGTGAGTAGGGAGTGCCACTCTATATGGACAAGAGTCACAGCCTGAGTCTCAGCTCTGCCACTTCACTCCCTAACAGATCTCAGCCTGTATGCCCACCGAACCCGGGCAGAGTCACTCACATGGAGGACTCTGGAATACAGTGATCTGGCCCAGTGTAAGCTCCCATCCTACCATTGTCCCCCATTGTTGCTGGGAGGACACAGGGTAGGAGGGGATCAGGGTCCACAAGGGAGTTGCCAGCTTAGCTGGGTCTCCTGGAAGGGCAGGGATGGCTGCTCAGAGCTGTGGGCACTTTAGAGGCTCTGATGGCAGTCATGCTGAGGGAGAAACAGGTTCGTGCTGTCTAGCAACACACTTGGGTATAGGTGCATAAAGGCTGGCATCTCAGGCCCCTAGGCCTGGGGAAACAAATGTCCCGCCTTCATGGGAGTTGGAAGCGCACTGGATTGGGGAAGAGACAGCCTAGAAGACAGGGCCTTCTTGCGGAGAGGGTGAGGAGCCATCTTGGGGGGTGGGGGTGTCAAATTGTGGATCCTAGTGAGGGCAGTCCTGCTTAGGTAGGAGAGCTGTCAGGTCAGACATACAGGCAGCTCGGTTATCGCCTCCGGGCCATTTCCTCTCCTCGGCCCGACCTCAGGTGGGGGGAGCAGCGAGAGAGCAAACTCCCGAGTTTCCTGCCCTCCCCTCCTCTTCCCTCCCACGGCGCCCACCATCTTGGTCGCTCTGGGGCCTCTTTCGCGGCGTTCTAGCAGACTAGCCCTGCCCCGCAGGCGTGCCCGCGACGCTGGGAGGGGCGAGGCGGGGCGCGCCGCTCCCGTCGCCATGGCAGCGCCCCGTCCCGGCGTGCTCCGCGGGGTTGGAGAGCTGGGCTGCCGAGGCCCCGCCCCTTCGCTGAACCAGGGTCTTTCCCGGAACCTAGGGCTGTGGGCGGTGGCTTTCAGTATCAGGCTGAGGCCCGTGGCCCTCCCGGTGACTGGGTCCTGTGCCGGGTATCCTTGGGACGGGCTCTGCTCGCCGAGCCCGGCAATCTTGCGTCAGGGACAGTGGAAAGACGCTTCCTAGGGCCAGGATAATGGAGAGGCTGCACCGCCCCCGCCCCCCGCTTCCCGCTGTAGGGGGCCACTGAAAGTAGAGGTCGGTCTCCATGCCACGCTTCCCCTGAACCGCAGTCTCTGGGCCTCCATCTTTGCTCCTCCCTGGGGTTGCCCATGGGCCAGCCATGCCTACCCCAGCCTTAGTGCCTAGGAGAGGAGGGGCCGGGAATGCACCCCATTACACCACCTTGTCCGGAAGGCCTGGACCCTGCCTCCCAGCCGGCCTCTTTCCAGCACAGGAGCAGAAGCACAGGCTTTACCTTATTGGCAGCTATTTGTTTGTACTCTGGCCGGGAGGCACATTCCTACCTCCTGAGCTCGGGCACCTCGCCTACCTTGGGGGCAGCCTCTTCCGGAATTTTGCTGCTAACCTATCCCTGCCTCCACCCCCACCCCCCTTTCGGTGTCATAAATCCCCAATTGGTCACTCCAGGGCCTCCTTTCCCCAGGCTCTATAGAGGTGCCTACTCCACCTGACCTCTGTCCACTCCTGCCTGGACTGCCTAGCTAAATTTAACGGCAGCTTTTGGGTCTCGGGAGGGAGACTGTGTGCCTGTTGAGCAGCTGTCCTTTGGCCTTTCTCAGGCCTCAGTCAGGACATCCACCCAAGGAAAGTGAAAAGGGGCTTCATTTGCAGCAGGAAGGACGCAGGAAGTAAAAAAGAACTTCCTAGCCCTAAGCATTTTTAAAATTAAATGATCATATTATTATGTTGATTTCACAAAAACTTAAAAATACAGGAAAACAAGTAAAAATTTCCTGCGATTTCACCCTAGGACATAACTGTTGTCAACATTTTCTGTAGACATACAATAAACATGACAAATAGAAAATATGGAGTCATGCTATATGTTTGGTTTTCTAAGGCACTTGGTGGTTTTAATAACTTTTTCTCACTATAAAAGGACAGGTTTATTATAGACTTTGAAAATATGACAAGTTAAAAGCAATTCATCTACACTCCCAGCGTCCAAAGTTAGCAACCTTTGACTTTCCCCACCCTGTTCATGGGGGTTTTGGTTTGGTGTTTTTAAGCATGCCATCACTTTCTTGTAAATAGCATATGATATCCTGATTTTCTCATTTAATGTATAAAATGCTCCTGTTCCCTGTGTGGGAATCTTGAGGGAACTAGAAGCACATTCTTGGGAGAGCTTCAGAAATGAGCCAGACTGGACAGTGACTTTCACTTTGTTCATTCTTTCCCTATCTATGGACCCCAGGAGCCTTTCCCTGTTGCCACTAACTTTGATAAGCAGCTTGGGCCAGGAAGGCCTACTTGCTGTGGCCCAGGAGGCCATTCAACCTGGACAGGGACATTAAAGACTTATGGGCCCAGTTGAGATTCAGACTCCAGCAGCAAGGGGCTCTAATGGCCCCAGAATGGGCAAGGCTGCAGCAAGGTCTCAGACTTCAGCCTCACCTAGGGCCTCCTTTGCCTAGCTGTGCTGAGGCTCAAAGACCCCTTGTTGGTTCTGTGACCTATCTACTGCTCCCTCTCTGTGTCCTAGGAGGCAATTTCTGTCCTGGGCTCCAGCCTCTTCCTGGGGACATGCAGGCCTGGCACCTGGCATAGCCTCCCTCTGCCCAGCTGTCTCTCAGGCCCAGCTACAAGCTGCCCTTGCCCCACCCATCCCTGCTGCCAGGCCTCTTCTCCCCCATTCCCAGACAGTTTGATTCTAACACATTCAAGCCCTGCATGAAACAGGCCTTGGAAAATCAGAGTTGCCAGGGATGGATTGGCATTTAAAAAGCATCCAAGGCTTGAGGGGATAAGCTGAAGAGACAAGAGAATGCAGGGCCCTGTTCCTGAGCAGCAGCTGAATTTAGTGAATGGAAAATCACAGAATGCCCCTTTTCCTGGGAATAATATCCCTGACAGAGGGGTGGCGGGTGGGACACCAGACACCGTGCCCCACTGGCCATCACCTGCCACCACTACCGTCTGCTCTTTGAAATGAAAAGATGTAGAGGGATGTTGCAGCCTGCAGCCAACAGCCCAGTAAATTATATTCTTTTAACAGGTTTATTTATTTATAAAATATTTAAGACCCATTTCACTTTACCTATAGCAGGGAGGAAGCCAGGTTGGGGCTGAGATTGATGCTCTGAACATGATTTATTTATCTGGATTTGCTCTTCTGGGTGCTGCCTGCCCTATGGAATGTAACCAAGTTGCAAGATGGGTGTGTGTCTGTGTGTTTTCTGGGCTTCTGGCCTGTGTGTGTGCAGTGTGTCCATGTCTTTTATATTTTTTTGGGCGAGGGTGGGGGGGACGGGGAGGTTCTGTATGTGGAAGGAGTGATAGTTCTCGCATGGTTGCTGCATCTAGACACTTGTATGAGTCTGTGTTGGTTGCTGAATACGTGCCTCTGTATATGATATGTGTGTATAGTGAGGGTGTCTGTGTTTGTGACTGGGTCTAACGTGTGGTTGTGTATGTGTGTCTGAGTAGGGGAAATGAATAGAGGGGGTAGGTTTGTCTGAGCATGTCGCAGGCGCTCATATATGTGGTGGTATCCACAACATTGGGGGGACCTGTGTTCCTCTGTGGTGTATCTGTCTGTGTTTGTGGGTGGGAGACCTGAGTGTGTGACTCTGTGGTCATCTGTATGTCCTATGATGTGAGGCCTGTTCTTGTGTGCATGTGGAGTGTGGTGTAGGACTTTTCCTACGTGCTCTGTATCAGAATTGGAGGCAGTAGCCACTGGCTCCGTTGCCTAGCATCTGCTTTTCCCTCTGGCTCTGGGCACTTGGAGGAACTCGATGCCTGGTAAACCTGAGTTCTTTGACTGCTATGTGGCTCTGGGCATCGGGCTCCAGGAAGGATCGGCTTTGGGGGCTGAAGGGACACTGACAGTCCCTTCCCCGTGGCTCAGAGACCAGAGGGAACTCCAGGGCCAAAGTGCTCCAGGCCCACATTTCACAGATTTGGAAACTGAAGTCCAGAGGGCACACAGCCTGTTAGTTGCCAAGCCAAGACCCTAATGCAGAGTATGCTTCTTCCTCTAGTACTCTGCTCTGGGGCAGCACCCCCTGGGCCTCAGTTTTCTATCACGTGGGGATGGGTTCCCAGGTCCTTGTGGTCCTCTTGCCCAGAGCATCAGGACTGGAATAGCCAAGGCACAGAGGAGGCAGGGGTTTGCCAAGGATCACTCAGTGAGTTGAATCCAGTCAGGAGGCAGGCAGCAAGAATGAGGAATGATGGGAAGATCCCCCTCCTCTGGGCCTTGAGTCCCAAGAGCAAGTTCCAGCTCTGGGGACAACTCTGCACTTAGGGCATTGTCTCTTGCCCCCTCCCCAGCTACAGCCCGTGGCCCAGACAGGGCCCAGCATCCCAGAAAGTGGCATGCATTTGGTTTTCCTCAGCTTTGTGACTGCCCTCAGCTCCCCTCCCCTCACCTTAGCAGCTAATGTGTCTGTCACTACTTTCCTAATGAGGCTGCCTAGGGCCCTCCTGGGACAGATACCTTTGCAGGCCAGCCAGCAACTGAGGGGTTGGGCTGGTCTCAGGGTCAGGTCTGGGAAGAGGGGAGCCAAGATCCTCTCCTGTCTGCACCCCTCAGCTAGCTCAGCTGTGGGGACATTGAGGCCCATCCAGACCCTGAGATAGCTTTGTAGGGGGTGTTTGAGGCCTCTGGGACCCATGAATGCCCACATCTACACTCATTTTTCTTTGGCACTTGACTGTAGTAATAATACTTCATCTGGTTGACAAATATATTTGCAGGCCTACTGTGTGCCAGGACTGAAATCAGCCATGATCTTGGTGTTCATAATTCCTGCCCTTGGGGAGGTGTGGTCAAGGGGGGAAAGAGAATTAATCAAATAATCAAGTTATTTGTGTCATTACATATTCCTGTATGGGAATGCACATTTGTCACAAGCCAAGACAGAGACATACAGGACACATGCAGAGCTTCTTTAGGCTGGGGGTGCTCTCAGGCACCTGAAAGGCTCAACTAGTACTTGAATGAGTCAGGAGATCCAGATTTCTTGCTGTGTGTCTCCAGGCTACTGTCCCCCTTCTCTGGGTTCTTCAGGGGCTAGAAGTTTCCTTCTAGCTCCATCACCTATGAGTGAAACTCAGGCAGCCTGTGTCTCCTTTCTCAGTGCTCTTTGCCCTCCCTACCAGAGCCCTCAAGACATCTGCTGGCAACAACCTTGACTTTGGAATGCCTTAGGCACTGCCCCAGGGGATGCTGGGAGCCACAGCACAGCACAGCTCCTGCCTCAGGCTCCACCTGCCATTTTGTCTTAGCCCTTTTGCTCTCACAGAATCACCCCCTTGGGCCAAAGGAAGCTTGGAAGAAATGAAATGGGAAAAGCAGTCTCTGTTATCCTATGATGACAGAGGGAGGCATTTATTTATTCATGTACTCATTTGTTCAGTTGCTGGATAGGTGTTTCTTAACATCTATTAATTGCCATGCACCATGCTCTGTGTTAGACCGAGGTGGCAAACTGGTTGTCCTCCTGCCATGTCCAGCCTACAGACCCATTTTGAAGGCCCACCCAGTGTTTGAGGGGAAAAATCAAATGAGTTGGCAGTGAGCAGTCCTAACTTCCAGTTTACAGCTCATCTGGATTATTACAACCTGCTTCCTTCAAGGCCATGATTGGTGGTACTGACTTAAAGTCTGATCCAGTAGGGGTAGGATGGCACAGCCTCCACTTAGCCACAGTCCCCACTCCTCCTTGGTAACCCCTCCCAGCCTAGTCACGGTGGTGTTTTTATGAGCCCAGCCTCAGGAGCCAGGCTGCTCAGGTTCAAGTCTTCCCCTTGGCTCTTTTATATACCATGAGACCTCAAGTAAATCAAAATCCCTCTCCAAGCCTCAGTTTCTGCCTCTGTAAATAGGGATCACAATAGTAAGTAAGTACTCACTAGCTCCTGGAGTTGCTGAGATCACTGAGAAATTTTAAGTGCTTAGAACTGGCTTAAGTGTTGGCTGCTACTACTGTTGTGTTGAATAAATGAATCATATGTAGGCTGAGACCTGGGTTTTAGCTCCCTTGTTGGGGGACCCTGTGTGAGTCGCATGGCACTTCCAGATCTGTTTCCTCAGTGGTCTCTTTGGGATAGAGACACCTGCCCTGTTGGACCTCCACCTTTGCCGTCCAAAGACCTCTTCTTGGGACCTGTCCTGGGCCCCCTCCCAGACTGGCCTGCCCTAGCGGGCTTCGGGGTGCGAGCTGGAGGCCTGAGCCACTTCCTGGGGCTCAGGCTGGGCAGGCCGCCTCCGCCGCCCCTCCGGCGCTCGCCCGCTGCCCCTCGGGGTTTTGCCGCCATCCAAGCATCTTCTCGTTCTTATGCTAATGAGCTGTATTAATGCTTAATGGCGGCGAATGCGCGGGTTTAATTGCACCTGCCCGGGCCGCGGGTGCAACTGGCCGCGGGAGCAGATGTGTGTCCGCCCCACGACCTTAATTACCTGGAAAACGGCGCCTAACGGGGCGGGCCGGGGCGGGCCAGAGCGGGAGGTGCGGTGGGGCCTCTGGCTGAGCCTCCTTCCCGGCGGTGGCCCAGCTTCGTTCATCTTCGGAACCTGGTGCTGGGTGGGGAGCGGCTGGCGGGGCAGGGTCGTTTATTTAATTTATCGCCCTCCCTTGGTGGAGACGTGCTCTGCCGGCAGCCGGGTTCAATCACTCCGCCCCAGCTGCCCGCCTGCCTCCCGGCTGCCGCCTGCCTCCCGGCGCTGGGCCGTCACTAGCTTGGCGTTCAAGGCTCTTTGTGACCGGCTGCTGCCTACTGACCCAGTGCCACCCTGCTCTGCACCAACAGTAGTTATGGTGCTCGCTCAGTTTGTGCTGGGTACCTTGGAGGGCGTCCCATGTGGCCTCTCAGAGGCCCTGGACGCCTCTCTCTGCCTCTGCTTTACCTCCTTTGCCTTTCAGAAGCTGTTCTTGCTTCCTGGAACAAAGCCCTCTTTCCCTCCCTTGCCCTTGAAATCCATTTCTGTTCCTCCAAAGGGAGCCTTTGTCCTCCTGGGATGAGTCTGGTCCCTCTGTTGGGGGCAGAGCAGCCCATAGTGTCTGAGTGTGCCCTGCCTCCCTAGACCCACAGTTCCTTGAGGACAGTCTGGTCTGACTGCCCCCTCTCTGCTTCCACCTGGGGATGGCACAGGGGTTGGAAGCTACAGTGCTGCTCTGAGCCCTCTGCCCAGACTGGGGGCCCTGCGAACTAGGGGGAATGATGGGAACCTTAGGGAAGCCTTGAGACTTAAGATGTTCTCTGTAGGACTTGCCTGTGCTCCCCGCCACTCCTACCAGGTCAGCCACTGGATGGGGCCTCAGGCCCAGGGGGGCCTGTATCCCCTTCTCTCTCCTTCTGTCCCTCCTCTCTCACCCCTCTTCTCTCTTTCTGCAGAGTGAAGGGGAAAAGGGAGGAGAGAGTAGGTAGGTGAACCTGTTATGGGGTTTCTCCAAGATGGCCCACTTCTCCTTCCCCTCTCTTCTGCACTCCTGCACGCACCCTAGCCCCTCCTTTCTGTCTTCTCCAGTTTCTTGTCCCCTCTGATTTGCACCAACCACATGGTCTCTTCAGATGTCCTCCTGCATTGTCTTTCTGTGCCATCTCAGAGACAGAACTGTAAAGCAAAACGCAGTGTCCATCTGGAGACCTCTGGCCTTGGCCCTGCCCTGGGTTAGGCAGAGCTGGGGCACAGAGGGAGTCAGACTGGGGCTCTGCCCTCCAGTGACTCCTGTCTGGGCAAGGTGGCCTTAGAAAGGAATACTTGTACTCTAATGTAAAAAGGACCAATTTAGAGGAAGCAGAGTACTGTCTTTGAGCCCAGATTGGGAAGGTTGGCAGAGGTTTCTAAGCTCGGCTTAGAAGAAAAATAAACGTTAACTAGTTAGAGGTGCTGGGAACAGCATTCCAGGTAGGGGGATAGTTGGAACAAAGGCCTAGGGCACAACATTGCCTGATACAGTAAGGGACGACCACAAAAAGCTCGAGCTCACTAGGGAGTTAGGCATAAAGCTAGAGAAGTGGGCAGAGGTTCCTGTGCTACCCAACAACCTTCAGTGTTTCCCTACTTCCAAGAGCACCAAATCTAGGCCCTCTGATGGCAAGCAAGCTTGTACCATCCACCTCATCTTAGGACACAGCCTAGCCTCAGCTTGGTTCCTCACCACCAGTTTAACCCTCAGATATTTATTGTGGGCTGACTATGCGTGCACAGTTGGAGGTGGGGGGTTGGCAATGACCTATGTGGGCTCGATGGCACTGGTACATGCTGGGTGGGCCTCTTCTGGTTTGCTGGGGTCCCAGCATGTCTGGCCTTCCGCCAGAACTTGGCACGTTCCATCCCTGTCCCCAGATGTCCTTGCAGACAAGATGGAGGTGAATGGGCAGACTGCCAGGGGTATCAGGTGGCATCACAGCCGGGTGGACAGTCCTTCCTGATTAATGAGGTGGTAGAAACCTGGAGGGAGGTCTTTACTGGCATGCCTCAGGGCTTTGCCTTTGCCTGGTCAAGGCAAGGAATGAAGCTTACATGGGTTGAGCAGCTACCATTTACCAGGCTTTGCATGAAGCTCTTAGTAGCTTGTCACTACCTGTAAGGTGGATTCTGGTATGATCTCATTCTGCAGATGGAGACACTGAGGCAAGTGGGGGTGATGCAGTGTACCCAAAGACACTCAAGCTGGGAGGTAGCAGAGTTGGGCCTAGAATACAGGTCTGTACAACTTCAAAGCCTGTGTTTGTAACCACTGGGCTGTGCTATATCAGTAATGCCTATTATGTTTCTGCTAGACTGTGGGCTTGTGGAGTAGTGGGGCCATGGCCTTTTCAACTTTTTCTCATGGTGGTTGGCATGGTGCTTTCCATGTAGTAGGTGCTCAATAAATGCTTGCGAACTGGGTGATTGGGTTTGTAAGCTATGCATAGGGTTTCTCACTCTGACTTTCTGCCTCCACCTCCAGGAGCTGTGGGGCACGGGGCGTAGTAGGCAAGAAGACTTGGAGACTCCAGGCTTTTAGGCAGACGATAGGCTCAGAGGAGACTGGGGAAGACAGCTGCTTTTGAAGCCTGGGCTGATGGGGCTGTGAGGGGTTCTGAGGCATGAATGCTGAGTGGGGGGTTTGGATGCAGGGCAGGAGCTCTTTCTGACCAAGCTCCTAGGCATGGAACCTTTGGGAAGGACCATATGAGAGAAGCATTCTTTTGACAGGCAGAGCCATGGTCCTTTCTGGTTTGGGTACCCACCTATAGCTCTGGAAAAATGTTAATCGTGGTCTGGGGCTCAAGTTGATGGGTGGGAGTTGGTGGGCAAAAGATAATAATAATCATCATAATGGCCACAACGTTTATTGAACACCTACTATGTGTCAGGTATTGGGTATGTCATCTGTTGGTGATAACCCCATTTTACAGATGAGAAAATAGGCTCAGAGAGGTCAAGGTCACAGAGCAGAGCCAGGATATGACTCCAGGTGGGCCTGTTTTCAACTGCACTGACTTCTTTTGTTCCATGCCACTCTCCACAGATCCCCATGTGGCTTCTTTGAAGGCCCCACAACCTTGTTTTCAGAAGTCCTGGATGTGGAACCTCAGAGTAGAGATGTACCTCATTCTTTCTCTCTTTGGCCCCTCTGATTGGAGCTGTTCCTGGGAGCAGTGAAGTACCAGGCATAGGTTTGCTGGGCCAGGAATTGGGGACACTACCTCAGTGGACCTGCCTGCCAGGAAGATGGGGTATACATGACCACACTCACTTCTGAGGGGCCCTGGCTGAGGCTGAGCTTGCTCCAAGGCACCCAGTGCTTTCAAGGCAGTTGGGGAAACTCAGGCCACAATGGACAGAGACTTGTGATCTCCTCTTGGCCCTGCACAGCTCTACTCTGTGACCTTGGCCAAGCCACTGCTTTCTCTGAGCCTCAGTTTCTCTCTTAGTAACATTTGGGACTGGCCTCATCACCTCTAAGTGTTCTAGCATTGGAGATGTCTGGGAATAGGATCTAGTAGGTGCTGTGTGGTAGGTGGCAGTGTGAGGAGGTTCTTTTGAGTATGGCCTCTGCATGGGGGCCTCCTCATCTTCCTAGGCAGTCATTAACCCTCAGCCATCCTGGCAGAGGAAGCTGAGAGCCTCTGCTGGGCAGCGTGGTGCATGAATGCTGGAATTACACAGCCAGCTTCACCACTTACAAGCTGTGTCACCTTGGCAAGTGCTTCACTGTCTGGGCTTCAGTTGTCTCATCTGGAAAACGGGCATATTCATAGTATTGGCCTCAAAATAATGCCAGGAGTATTAAGTGAAACTCCAAGTCCTTAGAGTCCAGGGCACAGCAAGTACTTGATAAGTGGCCTCTGCTGCTTGTATTGTTGTTAGTGTCATTAGAGGAGTCTACTTAGAGTTTTTGCTAAAATTTCCAGTTCCTTTTCCTCCCAAGCCCATGGTAGGATCGCACTTCCTGGACATCTTGTGGCCCTGTAGGATCTTGTGACCAGTTCTGGCCAATGAGACGCATGTTTCTCCCAGGCTGAGCATTTCTCTGCCAGAACTCTTTCCCTAGGGAGCCCAGAGTGTGACTATTCAGTGAGCAGGAGCCTACTTGCCACCCTGCTGGATGTGTGGTATGAATGAGAAACAAACCTTTGTTGTTTTAACCCCTAGAGATTTGAGGGTTTTATTACTGCAAAATAGCCTATCCTCATTAATACACCTTGACTGTCATTATTATTCAAGTGTGACCCTCCACCAGGGGTCCATACTGGAGAACTATGAGCTGTAGAGGAAACCTGGCCAAAAAAGAAAAAACAAAAAAGAAAAAAGAGAACTTTATTGCTCACCTATTTCTAGAATTGTTCCACTTAGACTCTCACTCATTTATTCACATTCTCACTAATTTGTTTCATTCATTCATTCATTTATTCATTCATTCATCAAATGCCTTTTGAGCATCTGTTTCATAGGTTCAAGGGAGCCCACAGGAAGGTGAGGAGCTAGAGATCATTCTGCAGAATGGCAGGGCATGGCCCAGAAGGTATAGGGGCTCAGAGGTAGGGGACGCTGAAAGGGTGGAGTGGGCATCAGCCTTGCAGAGCTAGGAAGAGGGAATGAATGGCATTCAGGGCAGTGGGTCCTGCTTGAGGAAAGGCCAAGAAGTGATAGGGCCAGGTAATGACCAGGCTGGAGAGAGACTTTGGCCTTGAGCCCAGTGCTCTGGGCTAAAAGATGATGAATCGTGCATAAAATGAAATGCCAGCAGTCAGAGATAGGGAGACCAGGTAGGAGGCTGGGCCAAGGATCCGGGTGGGCAAGGACCAGACAGGGTTTGGAAAGGGAAGTGCAGGCACAGGAAGAGCTCAGGGCTAGACGGCCAGTGGTTAAGGTAGCACCTGTAGCCTGGGAGAGAAGTGGGCTGGATGGGAGTGCCCTGCACAATGATAGAGAAGGATTGGGGGAATCAATGCAGAGTCAGTGCCTGAGCAACATCCAGGGAGATGTCCAGGGTGTGGATTGGTTAGTGATCTGAACATTGAAGAAAATGAGACTACCCCTCCTGCCCAAGAGCAAACCATTGGTTTGGGGGTGGGGCCTAAGCTGGGAAGGGGTGGTATGTTTCTTCCTTGTCTCAGGAAAAAAAAAAAGAATTGAAACTGCTGCAGGGGGAACGACTTATAAATATTTCATTATTCGAAGGGAGACTTTCCTGTCTTGAATAACGGGGTGTTTTACTTATTCCACACATGTTTATCGAGCCCCTACTGTGTGCCAGGCACTGTTCAAAGTGCACATCAATGAACAGAGCAGAAGTCTCTGTCCTCGTGGTGCTTTTGTTCTGGTGGGAAGCAGTATTATAGAGGGTATTAGAAGGTGGTAAGTGCAATGAGGAAAAAAATAGAGCAAGGAAAAAAGAAGCTCAGGAGTTGGGGAGGTGTTTGCAGTTTTAAATTAGGGAGTTAGGAAGGCCTCGCTGAGCAGGTGACCTATAAGTAAAGAAAGGTAAGTGAGCCTTGTGCATATCTGGGGGAAGGGCACTGCAGGCAAAGGGAATGGCTCTGGAAAGGCGCTGAGGCAGAAATGTACTTCACATGTTGCAAAAATAGCAAAGGCCAGTGTGACTGGAGTGGAGTGAGGGAAAGGGTTTATGAAAGGTCTCCAGGCCATGGCCAGGACTTTAGTTTTCATTCTGAGTGAGGCGGAGGCCACTAGAGATGCCCTGAGCTGATTTAGGAGCTCACAGACTCCGTGGAACTTGAGGCTAGAGAGAACATGGAGAGAAGGAGAAGGTTCCTGAGGTCCTCAGACCTCACAGCCCCACACAGGCCTCAGAAGCTGCAGCCATATGGGCCCTACCTCTCCATTTCCTAGAAGTGGAGAAGTGGGTACCCTGACCTCTCAGGCCTTGTCCCTGCCATCCTTGTCCTCTTCCTGCCTCCAGCTACTGCCCTTCCCTGTACCCTCCTCTTGTTCCCTTTGCTGCCCACCTGACTCCCTCTAATGACTCCTCAGCTTGTGGCTCCTCTCCAAGTATATATTGTCATGGAGGTGGCAATAGAGGTGGGGGCTGGCCTCCTCCCCAGGAGGAGACCCCTTGAACTCTGGGAAGCTTAACAAGCCCCTTGTTTCTCTCACAACGCAAGTGTTATTGGCCTAGGATAAATGAACAAGGAATTGGCTTCTGCATCTTCCCATCCTCCCCTCTGGGCTGCTTTCTTGGGTGAGGCTGGGGGAACCAAGTGGAAAGCCCCCCAATATAGAATGGTGAAATCTTAGTGTTCCTGAGACAAGATCTGGATTCAGTGGGTGAATGGGTCACTGTCTCCCACACTTTACACAGCTGCTGTCATATCCCCAGGCAGCTTATTGCTTGTCACTTTTGAGACTCAGGGACTCTTCATTTCCCCTGTGTTCCCATCCTTCACCAGTGGCCATCTCTTACCCACATTCCCCTTCTAATGACTCAAGGATTCCAGACAAGGTGAGGGGCACAGAGCAATGGCCCATTGTCTGAAAAACCAGATTCCTGTCCCTGGGTGGGTGCCAGTTACCTGACTGGAGTCCATCTTCTTTCTGCGTTCAAATGATTAAGCCCACATGGAAACACCCAGAACATTCCAGCTTTATAACTGTAAGGGTGTGGAGTTGAACCCTTGCTGTTCTCACTCCAAGTACTAAGTGAGTGCTTTATCTTAGAGTTTTCTGTGGGCCTCTTCTACTCTCAGGTGCAGAGTGGGCCATTTCTACTCTTAGGTGCAGAGTGGGCCAGAGTATCACATTTTACAGGTGGGAAGACTGAGTCCCATTGAGCAAAGGGGACTTATACCAAAAGAGGAGCCCACACCTCAGGTTCTTCCCATGTGCTCCAGAACCATCGCTGTAACAACTGTGACCACTTATGGAGGGCTTGCTGTGTGCCAGCCGCTTGCTGCCCTGAGAGGAGGATAGGGTCCATGTTCCAGTGGAGGAGGCAGCTGAGGCTGAGTAGGTGACTCAGCCTGGGTGAGAGGCAGAGCTGGGAGCTGACTGGAGCTCTCTGAGCTCACCGCTCTGCAGTTTGCTGTGTTGCTAGTGGCAGTTTGGGGCGGGTTCCTCTTAGTCTCTCCTTCTGTTTTGGTTGCTCCCATACACTCAGAAATCCCCCCTTCCTGGCCCCCAGGCATCCACTGCCCTGACTTCTTTCTTATCACCTGCCCCTCCAGAGGCTCTGCCTGCCTTCTAGCCTTCAGTTCTAATTACCACTGTTCTATCCTGCCTATAAGCTGACCCTCCCTGCGTGTGTCCCAACATGCAGACCACTGTGGGGTATTCCAGTCCCAGGCTGGAGTATCTGCCAAGCTGCCCCCCAAGGTCTCCTTCCTACAAGGCCTGGCTCTACCCCAAACCCCCATGCTCTTCTAGGCTTCTGGCCTCCCTTTGGCCCTGGTCTCCCTCCCCTGGGCCAGCTGTGGTATCCTGGCCTGAACTAGAACCTGCTGGGCCTTGAGAAGGTAGGGCCCCTGTCTGGGCTCCATGAACTCTAATATCAGGTCCAAAGGGATGTGTGTCAGGGCATTTGCCTAGGTAGAGGGCCTGGAGCTTTGCTCCAAATCTTAAGGGGCCCACGGATGATAAGAGTCCCGTGCCTGGTGCATGTACATGTGTGGGTGCAGCTACCAGAATTGGGACACCTGCTTGTCATGTGGCCAGAGAGAATGAGGGAGTCCAAGGCAGGTATTTCCAAGAGCTGGTATTTCAGGAGAAAGTCCTCTTACATGCACACTCATTCCTAGATGCCAGCCCACTGTGGCAGTACAGACACAGCCACACAGACACACACACACCTGCCATTTGCGGTCACATTCATAACACACCCCCTTCTCATACCCTCCGAAATCTGTCTCACACACATAAACATGCCTTCAACTGTCAACCGGCCCTTGGCCATGTGACCACGTGTACACTCACTTTGGGGCTCTGAAAATACAAACAACATGCAGACACATGTGCTGCTGCATATACCTATGGGTCAGAGGTGGTGGTCGCAGTGAGGGTGACTCAGAAGCCAGCTTTTCAGGAAAAACAGCCACTGACTCCTGGGGAACCTGTCTTATGAACACATGCATGCATGCATGTATACACACACACCTGTACACGTACATGCAGCTACAGCCAAGGTTCAGTCCCCACTGCTGGTATGGGTATTTTTTCTCCTTTTTTCAGTGGTGTCTCATCCCACACTCCCAGAGCTGAGGTCCACCCAGAGGCCCTTCTCACAGCCTGGACCCTGGTTCTGTCAGTCAGAGGACTCTGATCCTCCCTACTCCCTGGGAAATGCCTGCACAGTATGAGGAATTGGGACTTTCAGTGGCAGCCTCACTGGCTCTGTGTTGGGGCTGGCGGCTAGTCTGGGCCCTGTGATTGGCATAAGCTGCCCTGCCTATGCCTCGGCCCCCTGCCCAGCTGTACCTGGCACATGTGTCCCCCTGTCCCTTGTGTCTATCAAGGACTTGCCCTCTCCTCATTTCAGAGGTAAGGAACCTGAGACACGGAAGTGAGCAGAGGCTGCTTCAAGGACATCCAGAGTACACTTTCCTGCCCTACCTCATTTGAGACTGACAGTCCCCTCAGAAGCTCATGCGTCCTATAGGTGGGGACCTTCAGGGTCATTTTCTTCTGAAGCCCAGAGAGGGCAAAGGTCTCGCCCAAGGTCACACAGCAAGTCTATGACACAAGCTGACCAGATACTTTAGAACTCTCCTGGTGTGTGGGGGGGACATGTGTGCATGGGAGAAGGTGCTGAGGGGGAGCAGGAGGGAGGGAGGAGGCAGGGCCAGGTTTGCATCCAGCCTCCTCTATTCCCTCCCCTGCTCCATTCTCTCCCTCCCCCAGGTTTGTTTGGAGAATGACTCACAGGAATGCAGCAAAATCCTGATGGATGGAAAAGAAGTACAGGAAAACCTCTTCAGGGTAGGGAGGCGGAACTGAGCTATAGGGCTAGAGAGGCTGGTGATAGGGAGCCTGTGTGCAGGTGGGGAGACTGAGGCCCTAGGAGAACTCCAGACACTGCCCTCTCTGGAACCCTCCTTCACCGGTGTGAACACACACATGCATGCACACACACACACACACGCAGAGGCCCAACTGCAGCAGCATGCCTGGGCTCCAGTCCTTCTCCTGCCTTCTTTCTGGACCTGTGTCCCCACTGCAGGCCTTCCTCAGCTTTTCTATCATTGTGCCCCTGTGCACTAGTGCACCGTCCGTGATTAACAAATGTGTTGGCACTGAGCATGACCCAAGTTGCATATCTCTTAATCCCTCATGGCCCTCAGGGTGGGTGCTATTCATTTAGTCCTTCAACAAAGCTTCCCAACGGCCTCCTGCAGCTGGGCACTGTGGGGAGTGGGTGTGAAACCACATGCCTCTCCTCACCTCCAGCCTGGATGGGCCCTGGGGTGGGGGGGGGGCGGGCAGTGAGGTCTGTAGAGCCTCTTAGAAAACACAGGGATGAAGTCGAGAGCAGGCACAGGGCGAAGCAGCTGCAAGGGGTGACAGAGAGCTTGGTGAACCTGCGAAGCAAAGTTTGGTAGGAGATGAGGCTGGGGTCAGTCAGGGAGCAGCTGTAGGGGAAGACTTATATCTCTCCTCCCGGGCGCCACAACTGGGGCATATCTGAGGAGTGACAAGACATTTGCCTCCCAGGACCTCACAGCCTCATACCTGTGGAGGGCCTCCCTGGCAGAGGCAGTCCCAGGCCTGGCCGCAGACCCCAGAGCCAGGACCCCAGCACCCCCCAGGGTCAATCTCTCAGTGTCTGCTGATGGTTGTCATGCGGGTATGCAGCCCTGGATGACCAGCTCTGTGTTTTCAAGAGAAGCAGGAAGTTGGATTTTTATGTGAACTCTTCTGGCTCAATTAACAAAAGGCACAGTGTGGTTTAAACCATACATGTCCACAGGCGAAGGGCTGCCAGTTCATAACATCAGCTCTGTGAGCACTTGGGTTTTGCATTTGCTCCTTTTACATTGCTTACATTTTTGGAAACAGCCCAAATATTCACTGAGCTGCAACTCCATGCTAGGCGCAAACAAGATGTCATGTGACAGAGCTGTCATTTTAGTGGGGGAGAAGCCTGGACGGAAAGATATGTCAGGTGATGAGTCTTATGAAGAAAAAGAAAGCAGGGCTACAGAAATAGAGTGGTGGGGAAAGCTAAGCAGACATGCAGAAGTGTGTTCTAGGGGGAAGGAACAGCCAGCCAGTGCAAAGGCCCTGAGGCAGGACCATGCTTGATGTGTTTGAGGAGCTACAAGGAGTCCAGAGTGGCTGGAGCAGAGGAGCTCTGGGGAGAGTAGGAGGAGATAAGGCCAAAAAGTAGCAGGGGTCAGATTGTATAAGGCAGGGGTCCCCAACTCCTGGACCGGTACTGGTCTGTGGCCTGTTAGGAACCGGGCCACACAGCAGGAGGTAAGTGGCAGGCAGGAGAGCGAGCGAAATTTCATTTATATTTGCAGCTGCTCCCCAGAGCTAGCATCACCGCCTTAGCTCCACCTTAGATCATAGATTCTCATAGGAGCACTGGTCCCTGGTGCCAAAAGGTTGGAGACCTCTGGCATAGGGGATTGTAGGCCCTGGCCTAAGTTTGTTTTTAACTTTTGTGTGAGATGGGAGCCTTAGAGTGTTCTGAGTGAGGGAGAATGTGATCTGACTTGGGTTTTAGGTTTTTTCTGGCTGCCATAAGGGCCGAAGCGGGCAGAGGTGGGCTCAGAGAGGCTGGGAAGAGGTGACTGCACTGATCTGTAAAGACAGAGAGTAGATGAGTGGTTGACAGGGGCTGTGGTATGGGGGAGAGTGGGGCGTGACTGCTAATGGGTATAGGTTTCCTTTTGGGAAGATGAAAATATTCAGATATTAGGTAGTGATGATAGTTACACAACTCTGAATATACCAAAACCACTTAATAAGGGTGAGTTACATCTCAATAAAAAAATTTTAGAGCACACCAGGATTTCTAAACAAAATTGATAAGCACAGAGAAGATTCAAAGGAAATAGTAACTGTCACAGGGAGAGGGGGCTCTGGATTCCTTTTTTCCTTTGTACTTTCCAACTTTTACAGTTAAAAAAGTAGGTGTATCTAAAAAACAAATGCTTTGTGACCTGGGGGTGGGGGTGGGCAGGGAATTGATTTGGAGGGGCTGCCCACTCACTCCAGCCTGTTGAGCTCTGCCAGTCTGCTAGGCTTTCACATGGCAGGTTTAGAGTAGGAGTGCTTGCTCTGGCCCCCAGCACTGACCTTCTGGAATTCCATTCCTGTTCACATGGCCTTGGCGAAGTTACAGGACCAGAGATTCCAGCAGTCCTCCTCTGTCTGGTGTCTGAGCTGCCTGCATATCTCCACCCAGAGACCACCTTTTTCTACTTGCACGCCTTCAGCCACAGGCTGCTCACCACCTCCCAGGGCAGCTTGCTCATTCCATTTCTGGGCAGCTCTGCGTGTTAGCAAGCTCTTCCTTATATGGAGGTGAAATCTGTCTTCCTGTTGCTTCTACCCCTCCTCAGCTCCCTCTCTGAGCCCCAGTTTCTGGTCTGTAGTATGGGGCTCTGGAGACCCTCCCTGTCCCAACCCCTGCTTGGCCTTTGGAAGGTTATGAATGGACTTGAGGATTAGTAGCCAAGAGCACATGTCTGTAGTCATCTGGCACTGGGGACAAAATGTGGGCATTTGTCCCAGCGCCACAACCAAGTAGTATTTCCAAATTAAACATTCAGACTATCACCATGAAGTTGGAATTTGATATGTATCCCAGAGATTGAAAACTCAGATCTCTCCGTAGGCCAGGAGGGAATAATCATAATCAGAGCTAACCTTTATCAAGGGCTCATGATGTGGCAAACCCCACAGTGACTTTCATGTACTAATTTCCATCAATCCTCTATACAACCCAGGTCCTGCTATTCTCCCATTTTAAAGGTGAAACAAACAGATTCAGAAACATAATGTGAAGCAGCTGGGTTTGACTCTTGTCACAGAGTTTGGCAGTGGTGCGGACTGTATAAGAAAGGAGACTAACACACAGACTCTCTACTACAGAATGTATGGAAACAATATTAGAAGGATATACTACTTGTGGTTGGTTGGACTTGGTTTTGGCCCTGGAAGTTCAGAGTGAAAGATCTTCATATTTGCTCTTATAGCTGCTTTGTATCAGGTGCTGGGTTTGGGAGAATTCTCCTGGTCTCAGATTGTGAGCTTTTTGCTAAGTTTAGGGAGAAAGTATTACATGGCTTAGAAGTTTGCTTTCCAGCCCATATAACACCCTCTCCCCATGAGGTAAGCTGGAGCAAAAGCATTATCCTTATTATCTCTCTTCTCAGCTGTGGAAACAGAACCCAGAGTGGGCGTAGAGCAGCCAGGATGTGACAGAGCTGGACTTGCACTGGGGATGGGCAAAGGTGGCACCTTTCCTGAATTAGGATGTGTTGGGGAGGATGGGAACCATGAGTTCATTCCCTAGTAACTCTCCTTGGAGAGCCCAGGTGGGTGTCTGAAGCCAGGGCTCTACTTTCCTCCACACATGTACTAGGCTGGATTGCTAAGCTGGACCCTGGGCATAACAGGTGAATAAGAACAACTCTGTGCAAAGCTTACAAGACAGGGCATGGATTGCGGCTGGACCTGAAGTCACTGAGGCCTTGTGCCTTTCACTTCTGCTCTCTGAGCCTCAGTTTCTACATCTCTAAAATGGGCTAAAGACATTTACCTCGAAGGATTGCTAGGAGGATTCCATGGGGAGTGCTTGGCAGAGTTAGCACCATCTTTGTATGCCACCCCCATATTCTGTGGTACAATCACCTAGCTTCCACCAGGGAATCTGGGATAAAGCCAAACCAGGAGGAAAAGTACAAGAACAACAACCTCCTCCCTTTCCCCTTCCTCCTTTCTTCCCTCCTCCTTGTCCTCTTCCCCATCCTCTATCTCCCCTCCTCCCCCGCCCCCATACACTCAAGTGGTAAAAATTCACAGCGCAATGAATGTCCCACCCACCCCCAACACTCCTTTTTGATCAGCATTTTCTTCTCCATCCTTCTAGAGGCAATCCCAGCAGATTCAGGCACCCCTGAAAAGAGCTTCCGAGTGGAATGTTCCCCAGGACTCCAGGACTTCCCTATTCCAGAAGAAGCTGAGCCCCTGGTCTCTAGCATCCAAAGGACTGGGTCTCCTTTAGCAGGGAGGGAGCTGGCCAACCCAGCCCAGGTCCAGGCAGATGTTAGGAGTACTTCAGGGATCCTCACCTGGCTAGGGCTGAGGGCTGAGGCCAGGAGAAACCTTTGGCCAGCATCTGTGGTGCCACCACTCGAGGGAGGGCAGAGGCCTGAGGAGCTCTAAGCTGAGCTGGGAAGGGTTTAGAGGGGTCATTTGAGTAGTGGTTGAGCCACCCAGAGATTCCCGTGAGCTCTAGGGCTCTTTGTCCCAGGGTGCCTGGGGTCAAAGTAAACAAATGTGTGGAGGCAAGTAGCGGCCACCAAGGTGTGTGTGTGGGTTCAAGTGTGTACTCTTGCACAGAAGAACCTGTGTGTCCTTATGTATGCATCTGTGTCACATGTATATGTGTAAATGTCCCTGTTTACATTTCCTTGTTCATATTATTGCATGTGTATGTCTCTGATCTTGTGAGTGTGCGAACACACAGATGGTGTGCCACATAGTTCCACCTGGGGGAGTATGTGTGTTTATGCATGTCCCGATGGCTCAGATCTGCTGTGTGACGTGGGGCCTCTCTGTAAAGCTGGGGTGTCTGCAGTCGCCCTGAGTTTGGGGGACGGAGTAATGCTTATCATCTTGTGGGGTTTCCTTCCAGGCAGATGGAGGAAGCTTCTAGGGCCCAGGGAAGTGTCTGACGGTTCTTCAGCCTCTCAGAAGGGGAGGAAGAGGGGCGATGTTGTCATTCCTATTCTCGGGTACCTGGGGAACCCCTGGGCCTGGGTTGGAGGGATTGTGTGTCCTGGTGATAAGGGGCAGAGAGTGTGGACAGTCTGTGTGCTTGGGTTCTTTGGTTGGCACATGTGTGCTGGTGCCTGTCTCAGGCCTTGTTTGTCTCTGCATGTATGTTTGTGTGTGAGGGCCTCGGGCTGGGCCTGTGGGTGTTACTATGAGTGTAGGTCTTTCTGACTCAGGGTGAGTCTATGTGTGCATATGGCCTGCTTGCACTGGCTGCCTGCTCAGTGGCACTGGACTCAGGGAAAGTGCCAGTGGTCTTGGGCCTTCTTTGGTCACCGTGGCCTTGAAGTCTCGGTGTAAACCATGTTCCGGGGTTGATGGTGCTTCTTACCTCAGGAATGGGATGGCTCTGAGCTTCCCACATGGTCCTTGGTGGCCTGGTAGAATGTGTTCACGGGATGGTCACTACAGTGTGTTTCTGCCAGCATCGGGGCTCAGACTGAAGCCGGGGCTGGGGTCAGAGATCAATCTGTAGCTGAGGCCAGATGTTGGTGTGTGGCTAGGGACTGTGGCTAGGGTTAGAAGTTCATTCATGACAGAGGGCAGGAGTCAGTCAGTGGCTGGGGTCAGGAGTCCATCTGTACTGGCACAGAGGCCTGGATAGGCCTCAGTCACACTATTGCCCCTGGCCCCTTGGTGGCTTCCTGGCCAAGAATGTGGATTCAAGCCCTGGGCTGTACCTCGGGAGGTAGGGGCACAGGCTAAGAAGGCTCCTGTGGGCCCTGCCCAGCACAGAGCAGGTATTTGGTTCTATGAACTGCTCCCATGGCCATGACAGGATCTCAGCCAGGCCATATATGCTGGGAGTGGGGGATTTTGGTCATAGCCAGGAACCAAGGGGTAACCTCTGAATCCAGGACCTAGCCAAAGAGCACAGAGCAGGGCTGGCACCTCCTCACGCTGAGAAGAGGCTGTGGAGACCCTTGTGTGCCCTTCTGGAGCGTCCCCTCTGGGTCTCTGGTGCCCTCCACTCTCCACAACCTGCGCACCCTGTCGCTCTGTCATTCCTTCCTCTCACCACCTTTTTTTTGCTCCTTTTCTCCTCCAGTCTTCTCCCATCTCTCATCCCCCTCCCTTTTCCATCCCCTCTGCTTCCTCCCCATTTCTGTCTTCCTTTCCAGCTGTCCAATTCTCCTTTTTCTCATTAATCCACCCCTCCCACCATCCCTGCCTGCAGCCACAGCCCTCTAAACCCAGGATCTTGCCTCCTCCAAGCTCAGGGACACAAGTTCAGCATTTTCTGGTACACTCAGATGCTGTGAAAAAAAAGATGAATGTCAGTGGGGGTGGGGTGGGGCCTTAGGGCTTTACTGGTATGGATCACTCAGGAAAGGGAGGCTACAGGGTCTAGAGGTGAGAGGTTACAGAGAGGTCGAGGTTCACACTCGAGCCCAGCCTAGAGAAGAGGATCTCCAGTGGGTAGGTCTGCCCTATCGAGTCTGAAGTTGTATGACTACATCTGGTAGCCTCCCACAGTCTAGTAAAGAAGGATGGACAGATAGATGTCAGAGAAAGCCACAGGCAGCAGAGATCAAAGGTTGTACAGATCAAAGGCAGGCAGAAAAAGAATTGGTCTCAGTCACAGGCATTGGTGGGCTTTGGTGGGCAGAATCTAGCCCAGCCCGTGTAGAGCCAAGGGCCATCCCAGGGCAGAGATTGTGATGTACACCCCTAACCCCTATTCCCAGGGTGGGGGAGGTAGATGCCAAACGAGACTTTCTCTTGCCCTGACTCTGGCCAGAACCTAAATAGGGAGATCTGCAGATGTTCCTCTGACCTCTAGGCCATCCTCTGGGATGGGAGGCAGGGCAGGAGGCGGGATATACCACCTGTTTGAAAACGTAAACCCTTAAGCAAACTTGGATATTTATAATCCTGATGCCCCCCATCCCCCAACTAAAACATGAAGTTCTTTGCTTTCAAAGAAAAACATTTTCTCTAGTGTTTTGCTCTCAGTCTCGAGTGGTGGCCCAGATCGCAGAAGTGCTGGGCATCAGAGGGTTTTGGTGTAGGAGAAAAAGGAATAGAGCTAGAATTGCTTAGTGACCGTGCCAGCCCATGAGGGCAGTGGGTTGTCTATTTTGTTCACTGCTGTTTCCCTGGTGTCTCCCAAAATACTTGATACTTGGTGGGTGCTCCATAATCAGACCCTAAAGGAGAGATTTGTGGAGTGGAGCTTCGCAGAGTAGATTCACTCAGTTGGTCTGGGAAAATAATAGGATCTATGAGGGACGAAAGGCAAATAGGGCCCATGGCCACTGACCTGGACTGACATGTTCATAAAAAAGGGAAACTCAACTTTGGGGTGGAAAAGGGACTTGGCAGGTCACCTGGTACTGACCCAGGCAGTGCACTGCTCTCAGTATGTCCACTAAAAATGGAGCCTATTCAACAGTTAACAGATTGGCATGAAGGTTATTAACCTTTCAGAAGCGGGTAGAGTGGTTCCTTCCTGAGGACTTTCCCACTCACCTCATGACTACTGACTGATCACTACAGCTCCATCCTAGTTGATCAGGCCAAATGCATCAGCTAATCTTGTTAGCCTTGCTTCCAAAATAAATCCAGAATCTGATGCCTTCTTAGCTCTTCATGACCCCAACCCTGGCCAGGCCCTGTCATTGCTTTTCTGGACTTGTGTAGGGGTCACCTCACTGGGCTTTCTGCTCCTGCTCTGGCCCCATGCCTGTTCTTTTCACAGCATCCAGGGGGATACTCTGAGGACCTCAGGGAGATCACATCCCTCCTATGCTCAAAGCACTACAGAGACTCATCTCACTCCCTGTAAAAGCCAAAGTTCTTACAAAGATGTGTCACTTCTCTGTCCCCATCTCTTCCCACTAACCCCATTGCTCCTTCCGCTCCAGCTACAGCAGCCTTGAAAATTCCTACCCTGCTCCTGCCTTAGAGCCTTTGCACTTGCTGCTCCCTCTACCTATACAGCTTTTCCCCCAGATAGCTGCATGCCTCACTACCTTAGTCTTTCAAGTCTGTTCTCAAATGTTTTCAAATGTGAGTTCCCAGACCACCCAATGTGAAAAAACAGTCCTCCCCAAGATGCTCCCAGCCTTCTTCCCTGGCTTTATTTATTTTTTTACAGCACTGCCCTACCTAAATGTAACATACTACATGATTTACTCATTCATTCTGTTTCTTGTCTGTATCAGGACTAGAAAAACTGGAAGCTTTGTCTCATTCCTAGCTCTGAATCTTCAACACTTAGAACAGTGCTGGGAACATAGGTGCTCAATAAATATTTGCCAAGCAAATGGATAAATATTTCTGCAACAGTCAAGTTGTGTGACCATGGGCCAAGTCAGTTGTCTGGACATCAGTGACCCAGTCTCTGAAATAGGGAGAGTAACTGATCTGAGGAAAGATAGAGATTAGAAATCACTGGCTGACTACTCCATAAACATGTGTGGAGTAGATGTTGAAACTTGCCTCACCCACCTCTGATTCTGGGCCTTCATACTTGCAGGTCAAGTACCTGACACTCTTGTCTTCTCCACAGTATCCCAAGGCCACAAGGACCTAGGGGTTACCAGACAGGGCTGAGCTTGAATGCAACTTCTGGGTCTCAGTGGCACCAGCTTGGCCTGGTGAGTGGAGTCCAGGCCCCTCTTCTCTGCCTCTTGTGCCCACCCAAGTGACCCCTGGCTAACCCAACCCTAGTGACCTGTCACTGTGCCCAACATCTGGCAGCCCTACTGATCCCTCTGCCTGTACTCCCCATATCCCTGCGTGGGGTCCCTTCCTTGGTTCCTGTTTATTATTTAACCCTGGAATAGCATTTGGACATACACTTTGCAGGAAAGCAGATAGCGCTAGGCAAACAGAAGGGCAACCTGTCCAGGCCTAGGCTTTCCTGGAAAGATCAGGCACCTTGAGACCTGTGAACATCCCTACCCCAGCCCATAGAACTCTCCTACCAGCCAAACAAATGGGGGAATCCCTTCTCCCCACTTAGCCTGGGACAGGACTCATGGCAGGTGGTGGAGTCAGACCCCTGGCCAGGGCAGGGAGCCTGCCAGCCAAGCAGCCTCCCCTGCTGATCATTCTCTCAGCATTTGTGGAGTACCTGCTGTGTGCTGGGTGCTATCATTGTGATCCTGCTAGTAGGGTCTGATAGAATAAGCAAGGGTTTGGGGGCCATGTAGACCTAAGTGTGAATTTTGACGTCACTACATTCATTTGCTATTTGTTCACTTTCCACATTGAGTACCTGCCCTGTGCCACACAGTGGTAAGCAAGATCTCCCTAGAAACATATAGTCAGAGATCAGATTGTCTTATTAATAAGTCCTTTTATGGTTCTGAGCCTGAGTTTCTCTTCTCAGAGATGGGCAGATCCCTGCTTGGGGAGCTTTCCTGATGACTCTCTGTGATAACATTTGTAGAAGGGCCCTGGCCAGGTAGGGGGTTTCCTTCCCTTTTTGGCAGATGTGAATCTGGACCCCTCTGCCAATCTGCCTTCAGGAACAACATAGAGGTCCCTGGAACAGATGAAGGGCTCTGCTGCCCTTTGGGATAAGCTATACGAAGGGCACTCACCGAGTGACCTCCCGTGAGGTCCTTTCATAGCAATCCTTTCATGAATCAAGTGACCTGTCCTTGTCCTGGTATTCTACATCCCCACCCCATCCCTATTGTTCTCCACAGGGGCTGTTGGTTCAAAAAATAGCGCTGGGCTGGGTCAAGTTCGCAGGAAGAAGGCTTAGGTCAGCCTCATTCATTCATTCACTCACTCATTGATTAATTCAATAAATGCTTATTAAATGTACCATTCCAGGTACAAAGGATACACCAATGAGCAAACAAAAATAAATACACAAGTAAATTATATGGTAAATGAAAAGGTGGGGAAGAGCATGCCAGGCAGAGGGACCAGCAAGTACAAAGGCTCTGGGATAAGAGTGCGCCTGATAAATTCAAGGAACAGTGTTGAGTGTGGGGGTGGCATGAGGTCAGAGAGGTGGTGGGGCCTGATTGTGTGGGATCTTATCAGCTGCTGTGGGGACTTTTTTCTTCTTCTGATCACCGGGGGGAGGGGAGGAAGGGGAGCGGGAGCCTGTCCCTGCTCTCCCAGGAGAAGGGGGCACATATAACCATCCTCATAGTCCCACCTGCCAGTCTTGTCCTTGTGGGTGGCTGCGTGGAAGAGGTGGCTGAGTCAGGATGTGATAGGGACAGTTTGAGGCTGAGGGTCAGGTGGAACTGTGATGGGTTAAGGGCCTGTCTATAGCTGGGTTGGTGGTCCCTACTAGGGATTTGGGCTTTTTTTGTCTAATAGTCCATACGGTGGGCCTCTCCTGGCTCACCCAGCAGCCTCAGAGCTGAGGGACCCTGGTTCCCAGGCCAGATAATAGAAAGTAGAGACTAAGCAGCCTACCTTTTAAAGACAGGGAACCCAGAGCCCAGAGCACTGGGCTGCCCAGGGCCTGCTCACTTAAGAGTGAGTGTCTGCAGTCCACCCCCCACTTTTTTTTTTTTGCTATATCTTTACTAGGTAAACCAGAGGTCAGCCAAAAAGGCACGTTTTGGGTCCATTTCTGGGAGAGAGCTCTGCTCTTTGTCCATGGGTGGCCACACTCAGAAGTCTGGGTGCTCCAGGCCTGACAGTAAGATGCTGATCCTCAGGCAGAAGGAATGGCATGTGCAGAGGCTCTGTGCACTTGGATCGATTAGATCTGGGCTAGAGCCCAGGAATCTGTTTTGTTTCCCAGTTGACACTGTACAAATGGTTGGTTTGGGAATGACACTGTACCAGTGGTAGGTTTGGTAGCCACCAGGTCCTGCACAGCCTTCAGCCAAGAACCTGGAGGTATAGCAATCATTTTATGAAACTCCTCTAACTTGTTCCAGCCCTAGCTCAGAGAGGCCTGGGCCGAGGTAGGCACTCAGGCAATGGGGTGATATGTTACCAGCCACTGCCCTCTTTAAAGGGCCACCAGGCCTTTGCAAGGGCCAAAGAGGGGGTGGAGCTATCTACCCCCACCTAGCTGGATGTATAGAGACTTTAGTAGATGCTGGGAAGGGGGGTTAGGAGATGGGAGAGGGGGTCGGGAGATCACTGAACAGCAAAACTTAAGTGTGATAGAGGTCGTGGGGTGCATTCTTCTCCTCTAGCAAGAGAGAGAGGGGTCTGAGTGGGGTATCGTGGGTGGGGGTTGAGAAGAGTGAAGTAGACTAGAGAGCGAGCAAGAGAAAGTGGAGAGCCAGGTCTGACATGTGTGTATGGTCCCTGGCTCAATAATCGATAATCTAGTGGACCGACAATAGGTCGGACACGTGTGTGGAGAGAAGGGTGGGTTGAGTGGATGGAGAGACGAGCGGATGAATGAATGAATGAATGGCTGCGTGGGCGGTGAGCAGCCTGGGGAGGGGCGGGCCAGCGAGCGCTCAATCACAGCCGCGTGTTGCAGCTCCCGCCTGCTAAGCTCAGCCCGCCTCCCCCTACCGCGGCCCCGCCCGGGGTGCGTAATTCTGTGCCCCGGGAGCTCTGGAGCTGCTGCCCTTGGCGGCTCCGGAACTGGGACCAGGGGGGGGCTGCGCCACCGTCGCGTGGCTCCACGCGCCAGCCTTTAGCGCGCAGGCTGGGCCACCCCTCAGCCGCTGGGGCGAACCTGGAGGTGCGGTCCCTTCTCGAGGACCCCGGCCCCGCGCTTCTTTGTCTTGGCCTCGTCCTCCGCTGTCTGCCGACCACGATTAGCCTCCTAAGGCAGCCCTCGCCGCCACCTTCCGGGATCTCCGAGTGTCAGTTCCCGCTGCCCCTAGCCTTTAGGCGGCTCTCCCGGCCCAGCAGGGTTCTCCAAACCCATTGCCTTTAGGACCACGGGGCCGGCAAGTGCCAGGATCTCCAAGTTGCTTCTCTGGTGCGGAGAAGGGGCGCGGGATGAAGGCCCCACCACGTCTCTGCCTTTTCTCCCGCGCCACTACTCCTTGCGTTGTGCCCCGACCCCAGTACAACCAGTTCGCGCCTTAAGCGGCTCTTCTGCGGCTGTGTGATCCCTGACGCCATGTGAGCCACCCCCTCACCCCACCTACCAGGCCTCAGACCCACACGCAGAACACAGCCCCACGCAGCCACACACCACAGCCTCTCGCCGACCCACAGCCCTGCACAGGGCACTGCCCCCTACACAGCAAACCCACAGCCCCAATAACCGCAATCCCACTCGCAAACAAGCCCACACGAATACAAAACCCTCAGACACACTCGGGTCCGTGCAGACACAATCCCCACCCCAACAACCTCACGCAGTCACAGCCCCGCACAGGCGCAGTCCCACCCACGCAGTCACACAATCCGCCCTATAAACAATCACACACAAACACGACCCCACACAGTCACCGCATCACTCAGTCCCTCCGAGACCTAGAGACACATTCACAGCTCGCAGCCATTCACAGCTCGCAGCCAGACCCGCACACCCCGTGACATTCACACGTAGGACAAGCCAGAAATATACAGCCACATTGATGATACACACACGAACTGAACGCGAAGCCAAGAGCTCACCTACCGGCTCATAAGTCACTGGAAAAATATTCAAGCGTTCCCTCCCACCCCTTCTATCTCTGACACGCGCGCGCGCACACACATACACACAAATGGAGACACTCACCCCCACCCCCTCTCTCTAAGCTCCTCAGAGCCTCGGAACCGGTGACCCCGAGCCCCCACGGTGAGAGCCGCAGGAGCGTCTCCCCGGCGCCCCCTCCTCCTGCTGGCGTCCGGAGCTCACCACTCCTCCCCCATCTCCTCCCTCTCTGCCCCCTCCTCCGCCTCCCCTCCCCCGCGTCTGGGGCGCGGGCTGCGCGCTGCCAAGCCCCCTCGTCGCGCGCCCCTCCCGGCGCGCGCCCCGCGCCCGCATCGCGCTTGCCGAGTGGATGCGGCCACGGGGCGGTCTCTAATTACCTCCTGTCCCCCGGCAGCCCGTGAATAATGGCTACTGAGGGCGCTCGCTGGGGCTGCTGAGAAGGAAACGTGGGGCGCGAGAGGCGCGGCGCGCGCGGGAGCGCGAGGGAGAAAGGAGCGAGCCCGGGGCTGCAGCGAGCAGCGGGTGGAGAGAAAGGAATTGTGCGAGCGCTCACATTTTTTTCTCCTAAGGATCTCATCTGGCCGCCGCGTTCTGGAAGAGGCGAGGGGGAGAGCGCGCGCGCGCGAGGAAGAGAGCTCTCAGACCGCGAGGGGAAAGGGAGACGGCAAGACGCGCAGCGCCGGCGCTTGGGAGACCCAGGAGGAGCCCGCAGGTATTGTTGGCGGCAAGAGCTTTGTGTCTTTTGGGGACCCGTTCTCGGGCGCGAGGGCTCCCGGATCCCCCGGCCCGCGGCCGCGCTCAGACCTGCTCCAAACCCGGAGCTGCCCGCGGGGGTCGCCGCCTGCCGCCGGCACCCCTCCCGCGCGCCGCGATCTTGGCTGCATTTGGAGATTTGCCTGTTTTGGGGGTTTTCCACGCTGGTTGAGGGAATCGGCCTCAAGAGAAGGAATTTCTTTCCCTTTAAAAAATTTTTTTTGGCCGCCGTTTGGTTGCGCTGGGATCCCCCCATCCCCTTTCCTCCACGGTCTCGGCGAAGGCAAGGGGCTGAGATGGCGGGGCTGGTGGCCGCGGATGGGGAGGTGAGGGATGCTGGAGAATGAAGGAGTTTTGTTCAAGTTCGCAATCTGCACCCTGAAAGCTGGTCAGGCGGGGAAGGGCCGTCTGCGCGCCCGGTACTGCTCGGGATAAGCGGTGGGAAACTTCCCAGGAGCGCAGCCTCCCAGGGGATTCGGCGGCCCGGACGCCTCCGGGAGCTTCCTCTGGCCGAGGCGGCCCCTCCTTGCTGCCCGCAAGCGCTTAAGGTCGCGCTCTCCCCACCCCCGCCTTCCTCCCTCCCCCGGCGGCTTCCGGATCTGGACAGAGCTGGAGGAGCAGCTTCAAACACTTCCCCTGGAGACCCCTCCCCACTCCCCGCGCCAGAGCCTGCCCTATAGCCCCCCTGCCCTGCACCTCCGCCTCACGCGCGCCAGAGTGGCCAAGCTGACAATGAAATCTCGCGCTTCTGCTGTCGGGGTCGGAGGGTGGTCGCAGCTCGGTGTCTCCTGGGGCTGCTGACCCAGTGCAGGGGAAGGGGAGGGACTCCTTAGGGGGAGAGGCTTGTTTGGGTTGGAGACGTTGAAGTCGGGTGGCGCCTTGAGGGGAGCGGGTGGGGGCCAGGTGGGGTTCGCGGGGGAGGCCGGAGGCTTGGGTTCTCCGCAACGGGTGGCAGATTCTAGCCCCCCCTTGGGCTTGGTGATTGGCTGGTGACTTCAAGCACGTCGGAAGCCGCCCCCAGCCTTGTCCCCCCCCCCCGCCAGCTCTGCCTCCTCCCCTCAAGTACAATGCGGGCTTCAGAGGTGATCCCGAGGGTGGAGAGCGAGCGTGCGTGCGTGCGTGCGTGTGTGTGTGTGTGTGTGTGTGTGTGTGACAGAGAGAGAGAGAGAGAGAGAGAGACACGAAGTGTTTGCCTCCTGCGATCCATCGCAGACACTGCTCTGGTGACTCGAAGATCCGGACGCCTCTCTCCCTCCCTCAGGGCAGGGGGGAGGGGAGTGGTGGGAACTTCTTTTCCTACTGAGGCCCTGGGAAGGGAATGCTAGGCCAAAAAATTTCTGGGGATCGCAATCCTGCGGGGGACTCAACTCACAGTGAGGTCAGAGGCTTCTACTGCACTTTAAGCACCCAGATCTTTTTCCTTCTTTGTGGGGCGTGTGAAAGGGGTGAAGGGCTAGTTGAAACGGGAGTGGGGGTGGAGGACAATCAATGGAAATCTGCCTTAGTTGGATTGCAAGGCAGAGCAGCCTAAGGGCTAAAGGGGGCACCTTTTCTTTTCCTGGGGTAGGGAGCCAGGCCCAGGGACCCCAAGCTGGACACCTGGGCAGGTGAACGCAATTCTTCTCCATAGTTAAAGAGAGGATTCCTGGGGGAGTGGGGAGGCATCTTTGGGAGGGGCAGTTGCAGACAGTTTTCAGGCCATTCTTCGACTTGGCCCAGGAATGGAAAGAGTTAACCCTCCCCAGAAATCTGTCAGCCCCCACACAACAGGAACAGGGAGTCTGACCCTTCTACATGCTAACTGTGTGTGGTTGGCTGATAGGAGCTAACAGATTCTGTGCCCTGTGCTCCCTTAGCAGCAGCCTAGCCAGACAGGACTTGGCTGGGTGGTGCCTTGTTCAGGAACCTTAGGGGAGGCTGAAATCAGAGCCCAGAGAGATTGTCACAGCCTTGTGGCCATGATAGAAAAGGGGTTACTAGCCAGGGCCACTGGAACTGGAAGCCATGGAGGCTGGGGAGACCCTTCTACACTTACCCCATTCCCCACCTCCACTTTCACCCTCACCACCCACAGCTGGAGGCTTGGTGGTTAAGGGTGAGTTTCTGATCTGTAGGCTAGTCTGTGAAACCCTAGGAACTGAGAGCAGGCCTGAGTGAAGCCACAGGAGGGCAGGGCCCACTGACAGGATTGGTTTCTTCTCACTTGGAGGGCCCCATTATGGCATGAGCCCCCTTGGTGTGGAGTTATGTAAGGGGCTGTCTTCCCTCTTCCTCACCCATCCTTCATTCCCATTTCCTGCAGATGAGAAACATTCCCTGTGGACCTTAGATTCCCCAGACCTGGCACAGGATAGGCACTCAGCTTTGGCTGGACAGACACAGGAGTGAATGAATCAGTGATGAATGAATGGACGAATGAAAGGAGAAAGTTTCTAAATTGGAGGCATTTACTCATTGTTTTTATTAAAAACAAAAACAAAAACGTTTTTGATGCACACATTTTAAAATATGGTTTGTAGGAAATATAAAAATGAAAGAAAAAGAAACAAAGAAAGTTGCTAACAGTCTTAGTGGGCTATGATAACATTAATATTTTGATGTCGTCCTTTGCAGTCTTTGTTGAGACTTGGTGGTTGGTTTGTTTTTTAAAGGCTTTGTCGTCATTCTCTGTATTCAGATGTATATCCTGCTCTTTCCGTAGGCGCTAACAGGAGCCTTTTCCTGTTTTGTAACCAGCTCTTCATAAACACCACAGTTAATGTCTTCAGGCTTTTCCAATCTGGTGGATGTACCATCATTTGCTTAATATTCCCCTTTTGTTCAACATTCTGGATACTCCTGATGAATGAGGTAGTGGATATATTTTGTGTAGAAAGCTTTTTTTGATGCTTAAGATGATTTCCTGAAAATGATTCTGCTGATGCCAAAGGCTCCAACATGCCTGCAGTGAAAGAAATGGACTTCTCGTTTTTTCCTGAAGTGGCACACTGTTCTTTTTTCCAGCACAATCTAGAACCTTCTATCAGAACCAAAAAGAACCTTGGTGATGAATCACCTGTCTGACTCCTCTCGTTTGACAGAGGAGAAAATGGGATCCCAGAGAAGGGAAGTGAGTCCCAAGGTCACACAGCAGCCAAGAACGGACTACCAATCTGCCAGTTTTGTTTCTGTATTCCAGAAGAGTCCCCAGGGCATTTTTAAGGCTGATCTTGTCCGTTTCAGAGATGGGGGTACTGAGACTCCAAGAGAGGAGAAGCACCCAGTGTGTGCCCCCTGGTTTCACTAACTGGAGCCCCAGACAGACTCCTAAGCCCTCTGTGTCACACACACTAGTCGTCCATGGGATCAGGGGTCACTCAAGTTACCAGCCTGTGATTGGTCAGCCATGTTGCTTTTTCCCACAACTCACCTTTCCTCTTTGCCCTTCCATTTTTCCAGAAGGAAAAGCTGAGGATCCAAAGCAGGTGCAGTGAGAGGGGTGGGAGTGTAGATGTCAGAGAACTCCACTGGTTATACCCCTACTCCTGTGCCTCAGTTTACTTGTCCAAAGAGCTAGCTCTGGGTCTGTTGAGGAGCTAGCTACAGGCCAGTGTTGGCACAAATATCCACCCCGGGGCTGTGGGGAAGGACTCTTAAACTCCTACTCTGATCTTGGGTTGACCTCCGGAGGCCCCCTGGGGAGGAAGGGGAAAAAGAGAGGGAGAGAGAGGAGAGAAAATAATGGAAAGGGGGACAGTGGGAGATAAAAGAAGGTATTAGGGAGGGGAGGTCAGGAAGGAAGAAAATGGAAAGAAAGGACCTACCTAAAATAAAGAATGAAGACAGCCCTTTCCTCCAATCTCACTGAACACCCAGAGGAGACATTGGGAGACATCACTCCTAGTGTGAGTATTGGGGATGGTCAGTGCTGGATGGCCAGGAACAGCTGGACATCCGAGGTGGACTCTGTCAGGGCTGAGTGGAACAGCAGTTTGGAGAGCTCTTGGGGTCAGAAGGATCCAGACCAGGTGGGTGGCAGGGAGGCAAGACCTTGGTGGATCTTCTGTTCATGGGTTTCCCCATGGGGCAGGTGGCACTGCACATACATGTTGGGGACTGGGACAGGGTGTTTGTAGGGGGCGAGGTGATTGTGGCTCTGACTTCCCATCTCAAGGCAGTGACCTTTTCTTCTCACCCCTGCCAGCACACCCACCTACCGTGGAATTTAGAGCAGTCCTCCCGTGAGTGTGGGTATTTGGGCATTTTTTTAGTGTATTCTGTGCTTGAATGTGTCCCCATGGGCACATGCACATCTGTATATTCTTGCGTGTGCATGTCTGTGTGTCTGATCCTGTTTGTGTATTAGTGGGGGTTGGTGTGTCTGCCAGCCTGGGCCTGTGCCATGTTTGTGTGCTTTTAGATCCTGTTTGTATAAGGGGTCTGTATGTCTCCCAGCTTTGGCACATATATGTGCACACATGCCTGTGTATGAGAATCTGTGTGTGTCCCTGTGTGTGTCCCTGTCTGTGAGTCTCTGATACCATTTGTGCATTTTTTAGGGGGAGGAGGAAGTGTGCCCCTAAGCTTGGGCATATGCATGTGTGACTGTGTGAGCACACACTTTCCTCCTAATGGCCCCAAGAGGGATCCAGGCAGCATGCTTTTGTGCTGCTTTCAAGGTTGCAACTGGGTAGGTGAAAGCAAGGTGGACTTCCACTTGGCAGGGTGGGTGGGGAGAGGCAAAAGAAAATCTTAAAAGACCATCTTCCCTCTGGTCTCCGAGGAGATCAGCCTGTGAAATGATCTGCACGTTAATTAAAAACGATTATATCCTGATTGAGCCATTCCTGCTCGTATCCCCCAGCCAGGGAGAGGATGAGGCTGAGACCAGAGAATACAAAATGGGGCAGGGTCCAACTGCAGGGCATCGCCAGCCAGAGCCCCAGCCCATGGAGGGGAACACACCTTGGAAGAGGTGTGTTCTTTTAAATTTTAAAGACACCCCGCTTCCGCAGGTGCTGCTCTCTGAGTCCCAGAAGCTGGGTGGCAGCCACCAGACCCTATGGATCCCCACTCATGTGCTGGGCACTGGGACTGTTGTTTGCACAGATCCTGCCAGTCAACATTTGTGGTTCCAGTTTTACAGAGAAGCAACATGCTTGAGGTTAAAGGGCCAGAAGTTGGGGACCCCAGGCTGGACATGGCCCTCTGACTCCAAAGCACAGACCCCCTTTCTGGCTCCTAGCTGCTTCTAGACTCATGATGAGGGGTCCTCACACTGCAGGACCCTTGAGAAACTGGGGCATCAAGGATAGGCCTTCTCATTCTCTATGGCACCCCTGAAGTTGTTTCTGAGGTCCAGGTTGCCCAGGGTGTATGTCTATAATGTCCATTTGTGTGGGGAGCCCGATGACTTGCTGGCTTAATGCAGCTCTGGTCTGACTTGTCACCTTTGCCAGCCTGGGTAGGGCCTGCTCCCATTTCTTTCCATTCTCCCCAAAGGTAGCTGATGATTCTGCAGCAGACCAGCCACAGGTGCCCATGGAGCCTACCGGCCACTGCATACCCACACTCCTGGGTATATGCCCCCAAGATCTTTCTGGAAAAAGTCTGGGCCTGGTAATGCTCTGCCTTGCCTAGTTATCTCACCGCCCCCCACGCCCCCAGTCCCAGTCAGCCCTGGAAGGACTGTAGTAGTAGAAAAAGTAGTCATAATGATAATTAACCAGGTGGCCCTTAATCTGTACCCTGGAACCAAGTGGTGTTGTAGTTCAGAGTGTGTAGATGTTCAGGTGAGCATGTTTACTTTGGGGTTTGTGGAGATTGGTGGCCTGCTGCCCTATCCCTTCCCACTCTGTCCCTTCCCAGGCCCGGTTTCTCTGAGAGGAGACCCGGCTTGAGGTCAGCCACATCCAGAAGCACGTGAGAGCTCTGGCCATGAGCAAAACCTTTTCCCACTTCTTTAAGCCTGTTTCTCCTTTGTGCAATGGGGATCATAGCTTTTTCTTGATAGGACTGTCGGAAAGTAAGGAAAACCAGGTCAAGTTTGTTCAAGTGCCTGGCAGCATCTGGATGCACTGAGGGGCTCATTAAGTGTACATCTCTGCTTCCATCCTTTCAGAGCACCTATGTGTTACCATGGCAGGTGCCTTGGGTTTGCGGGCTTCTGTGGAGGGGGGACACATTGTTATTCCTTCTGTGCTTTCTAGGAGACGGTCTAGGGTTGCCATCTCAGTAGGAGCCTCCAGAGGGCTAAGAAGTTCATTTGATGCCCCATCTCCCACATTATCAAAGATAGAGTGTCTGGGAAAAGAGAGGGGATGTTGCTCCTGGACCAGGTCCCACATTCTTAGGGGGAACTTGACCAAAGGTAGGGTTTTGGGTCTAGACATAGTGTTAAGAGGAATTAGAAGGGGCAGATAGGACCAGAAAATTTAGCATGCGAACATTCTCAAGGGTAGAATTTGGAGAGAGGCTGGCAGATGTTGGCTCATCCCACAAAAAGCCTTTTGCACTGAAGCAGAGAGACCTTATCTGCCCCAGGTCATCCCTGCAGGGCACTGCCTCCCGAGTTCCTTGAGCCATATGGTATCTGCCTTCCTGCAAAATATCTCCTTGCCTTTCCCAGGGCCTGAAATGCCTCCTTTCGTCACTGTGAGGGGTCAAAGCATTGGAGACCCTGCTTAAAATGTAAACATGTTACCTTGGAGGAATGATCAGAAAATGAACTCATGTTTGCATAATGCAGGGGTCACCAACCTCTAGGCCCTACAGGGCCAGCAGGCAATGCTAATGAGGGCGTAGGGGTTTCCTGGCTTTCCTGGGGTATGGCAGATCAGCTCTGCCAGGGTAGCAGATGGGATGTCCATCAGCAACCTTCTCAGGAACCAGGATTCAGATGTTTACATGACATCCAGTTTGTATATGTTGTCACCTAATCCAGCAACCCACCTATGGCTAGATTCGGACCCTGGGCCACCAGTTTGCAGCCTCCAGGCTTAATAACTGTTACTCCAGGGTCACTATAATCTCCCCCTATGTCTGGCCTTGAATCTCCACCTTCACTCCCTGAGAACTGTACTGTGCCAGCTTCATGTATGTCCCACACCTACCCTGGCCCTTGTTTAGCCATTTTAGAGGTCAGGGTGTGGGAACAGAGCTCACACAGGGATGCCGGCACCCAACTGGAACGGGTCAGCCTGACCTTGCCTTCATGGCTCCCAGAGGTCTGATCCAGTCCTGCATGATGATGGAGTTTCCACAGTTGTTTCCATTGATGGGGTACAACAGGCAGAGTTGTCGGGAGGCATCTAATGGGCACGTGGTTTACAGGTCGAATTTCATTTCCTTCATTTCTTAGTTCAGTGTTCAGTATACATTTGCTGGCGGCCTTGTGGTTCTGACCCAGAGGAGGTATATCTGGGCTCTGCCCAGTCAGCGTGGGCTTCCCAGAGGAGGGGACTTGAGTCCTAAGTCTGGAAGGGGGAAATATTTGACTGTAGGAGACAGCACTATACAGCATGCTCAAAGGCCTGGAGGTGTGAAAGAGCCAGGAGAGCTCTAGAAGGTCAGATGGTAGGTGGGGGTGCGAGAATCAGAGGCAGGAGTGAAGGCCGAAAGAAGTCTGGGGTCTTGACTGCTGTGGAAAGATTTATCCTAAAGACACTGGGAAAAGAAGGGTGCTCCATGAAGATCGTGGCTGGAGCAAAGGCTTAAAGGTGGGGACTCATGGGGCCAATGAGGAGAGAAGCTGAGGAGAATCAGACAAGGACCTGGGTAGGGTTTCATGACCTTCGTGCATTCCAGTTCTCCTTTGTAGGGCCTCAGTTTCCTCCATGAAAATTCTTGATTTCTCTTGTTTCAGAGAAATTTCCTGACTTCAGAACTCTTGAATTCTCTGATTCTAACTGGTGGGTCCTAGACTGGACAAAAGCTTCCTCTTCCTTGCGTTCCTCCCTTGTGGCCTCCCTCCCTACCAAGCTGTCCAGCTATCATGTGGACCTGGGACACAGCTCCAGAGGGAAGCAGGGACCTGGCCCAACCTTGCAGCCTGTTACTGAACCCTGGGAGGGATTATTAAGTCTTGGCTGCGGAAGGAGGTGGTGGTCCTCTGGGACCAGTAATTAAATCCCAGCAGATTGTCATTCCCTAAAAGAAGGCTTGGCATAGAGAGGGAGAAATGCACCCAAGCCCTGGAGAGGGCGGAAGAGGAGCACTGGGAGTGAGGCAGTCTGATGCAGAAGTGGGGTGGAAAGGAATGATATCTGGAATCCTGTTCAGATCATCTTGGCAAGGCCGCCTGGTACTAGGCCCTGAGCACTTTGTTATTTCCAGTCTTCAACCCCTCCCTGCTAGGGAAGATTCTTGTCATCCTCATTTTACAGATGAAGAAACTGAGGCTTGGAGAAGTCAGACAACTCTGGTTCAAGGTCCTGTGGGCTATAGGAAGAAGCTCAGCTAGGGAGGAACCCAGGGCCATGTGCCAGTATTGCCCGCTGTGCTGGGTATTTGTGGAGGGGCCAATACAGCTTAACTCCAAGGGAGGTGAAGTCCCAGGTAGGGTGGACTTTCCCACTCTCCTCAGAACACTTCCTGTGTTTGGGGTCTTTTGACTGGGGGAGGGGGCAGCAAAGCTGGGATCACGGGTCACCCTGTGGAAACTAGAGGGAGCAGGCCCCTCAGGGCCTCCAGCTGACACTGTTCTTTATTTACTCACCTGCTGGATGATTTGAGGCAAGAGCGGCCCCTTTCTGCATACTTCCTCATTAGTACAGGGTTTGGGTTATCTTGGGGTTCCTATAGTCCCAATGGTGGGATTGGCCAAGGAGAGCAAAACCTGACAGAACTAACTTGGAGAATTCCTGCTTCTTCCTCCCCTTCCCCCTCTTCCTCCTTTATGCTGCTGGTTTCTTCTGAGCCTGTTCTCAAATGAGGGGCTTTGGTCAACTCTTCCTCTCTCCTCACATAGCAGAGGTGGACTCTGTTACTGTCTCCATTTGACAAGAGCACACTGAGATCCAAAGAGGCCACCACTGTTTGGCAATTTCCTTGCCAATTAAAACACATTTTTTGCAGTTCTACTACCCAGCTTTCCCCCCTGCCCTCACTTCCCCTACTTCCCATTCAGAGCTGCCCTTCTCTGAGTAGACCTCAGCCCTCGGAGGAAAATGTGAGAGATTTGGGCCTGAATCAGGCCAGAGGTTGTCCACTGACAACACCCTCATATGGACACAGTTTGGCCGGCACAGGGTCTTAAAAATAACATCAGACTTCACATAAAAATCCTACTTTTTGTTTTTCTTAAACTGGCAGGTTGCAGTAGATGGCCCTGCATGCCAACAGGGCAGCGCAGACAGAGCTAGGACAGGGCTGACACCTTCCACTGGTTTTGTGCAGCCCCTACTCAGTTGAGTGTGCCCCCTGCTTAGACCTAGGTTTAGACCTGGGTTCTCATCCTGGCATCCCGACTTATACTGGTCTTGGGCAGTTACATCTTTGAACATCATCTATAAAATTTCAGAACTGAGGAACTGATTCCAAAGTAGGTCTTTAAGGTGTTTTTAAAAAATTCTCCAGGGGAAAAAAAAAGGAAAGTATGCACCAGGTCGGGGACTGACTGGCTGGGGAAAGGTAAGGAGGTATGAAAGGGCTCAGAGTGCTTAAGGAGTGATACCCAGTTCTCCTTGCCTGTTAAAATGTGCTTGGCAAATCCTGAACACTAACACTGGTTGGACTCTGCTGGTTCTATACCATGATCCAGTCATTCATATGCCCCTCACAGCATCCCTGATAGAGTGTCGTTGTGGGGACTTTTATTCCACTTTTAGTAGATGAGAAGAATGCAAGGCGGAGAGGTAACGTGGCCTGCCCTGGGGCCCAGCAAGGGCAGAACTCCAACAAGGAGCCCTATTCTTGACTCCCAGTCCAGTGCTCATTCCGATCTGAGCTACCATAAAAATTGGCTGTTAAGTGAACTGCTTTTTCTTGTGCATGTTAAAAAATGCTTTTAGTTAATATGCGGGAGGAATTTCGACGTTCTCGTACATAACCTTTTGCTGAAGCGACAACGTTCGATAAAAGGGTCCCAGGAGAGCCAGTGTAATTTGGGTTGTGAGGGACAGAGAATACCAATGCAGATGCTTCTCCAGAAAGCCCAGCTGCTCCTGGGAGCTGGGAGACCTGGGGGCCCCTCCAGCCACCTCATGCCAAAGCCTGGCTCCTAGCTCTTTCCTGGCCTGGACCCCATGACCATGTGTTCATTCAGAATCATGTTTGATTATTTCGCTTTTTCCCCTCACATTTTTGAGTGAGGATCTCAGTTCCTAGAGGAGGGAGGTGGGAGGTCTTGGTAGAGAGAAAAAGTGTCTCCAGAAGCAAGAGGGATTGAGAGCAGGGGTGCGTAGGGGACAGATGTGGAAGCCTTATTTCCAGGCAAGAGCTGGCCAGTTGTAGGGTGGCAAGCAAAGGAACCCGCACTGAGGGCAAATTGAAGGGCATGTTCAAGGTCTGTTCACATTTGTCCTTGGCCCCAAAGGATCAAAATGGGCTTGAGAGGTTCCACTTAATTGAGGCTGATTCTAAAATGGAAGGATTAATAAGTGATGACTGTCCTCCTATGGGAGCAGACCAGAGCTAACCAATGCATCCGGGAATGGAGATCGAGAATTTAGAGCCCTTTCCCCCTCCCACCTACCTAGAGGCTCTGAGAATTTCTATCCACTGAGGATCAGGGACAGACTTGATGCAGGCCTCTTCCGTTCCTGTGTGTGGGTTCAGGACATGGAAGTATATTACCTGCCTGCCTGTGTGTCTGCATCTGAGGTCCTGCTCGGACACACACAGGGCACATCTGTGTGCATGCGCACGCATGTTGGTACTGCCCACCCTCCACTCAGCTACCTCCAGGCCTCCTTCCTACAGAGCAGCTGTCCCCCTCACCTCTCCCTCCTGTCAAGGGACAAAGAGGAGATCTCCACACGTAATCTCAGCAGGACGTGACTTTGCGACTTCTTCAGAGAGCAGTGCCTGGCTGCATGGACAGAGATGACATTGCAAGGCTTCAGTTCCACCAGAAGAGGAGTGCCCCATCTTAGTAGGTGTGCAAGCAAATGCCAAATGAGCACCTTCCTCTCCTTTTTGGTTCCTTCTAAGCTGAAGTCCTGGAGCCCTGAATTTCCCCAGCTGACACACAGCAGCTACTGAGGCTGCCACGCGTTGCCAGCCTAGGCTGGTTGGGGAGGCTGACGGACGGCCTCTCCCCTTTGGTGGCCCCAGAACCTGGCCTAGGGAGACCCAGGGAATGTGGGCAAGGATGATAGTGTATAATATGTCACAGTGTGTGTGATGTTTGACCTGTATGTGTGTCTGTGTTGTGTGCATACATTTTTGTGTACTGTACACACATGTGGGTAGGGCTGCAGGTGTTAACTATGGATTTCCATATTGTGAGTGTTGTGAATGGCTCTGAGGGGTGGGAGGTGCAGTGAGTGTGGGTGTTTCTGGGCACTGTTAGGTATTGACCAAACAGAAGTGTATGCACTTGGGCTGGTGGATGTGTTTGTGTTAAGGGCGTCGGGGGCGGCTCTCTCAAGGCCCCTTTGAGTCCCCACTGAGCCCTTTCGGGCCCATTCCTTCCCAACCCAGGTCCCTCTCACTGCCCTGCCTCCAGGTCAGACAGGCTCCCAGTTACCTTAAACCCTGACTATCCATGCTTCCCCTTTCCAGGAATTTCAGCACCTGCCAGCACAGCTTTTGACTTCATCCCTGTTCTTGCAACAAGAGTGGGCCCAGCAGGTTTCCGAGAGGTCCCTGGGACCACAGGGACAAGGGAGAAGGAAGAGGAGGCTGCCCAGTCACTTCTCAACCTCTCCCTAGGAGATCCTGAAGGAAGTGGGTTTCTGAGTTTCTTCTGCATCTGGGCCACACAGTATGCCTTTCTGGAGACACCATGGGCATTTCCAGATATGAGCTAGAACAGTTCCAGAGATGGAATGTTTTTAGAAATAAGACATGGTATTTCTGGAGACAGGATAAGGATGTTTCTAGAGACAAGATGAAAAACATTTATGGAGGAGGGGCATTGCTGAAAGTGAAATTGGTCATTTTTGGAGAGAAAATATCTGGAGATGGGAGAGGGCATTTTTTGGAGTAAAGACGAGGCCTTTCTGGATTCCAAATATTGTTAGAGATGAAACATTTCTGGAAATGGACAATTTCTAGAGATAAACTGTAGTATATCTAGAAGTAGAGTGGTTTTTAAAGATGCTGGAATATTTCTGGAAATAAAATAGGGCACTTCTGGATTTGAGGTATTTTGGGAGCTGAAATGGAACATCTCTGGAGATGAGATGTGTTATTTCTGGAAGTAGAACATTCTTGGAGCTAAGATGGAGCCTTTATAGAGAACACTGATATTTCTAGAGATGGATTATATTTGAAGATGAAAGGGGATTAGTTATGGAGATAAGATGGAGCATTTCTAGAGATGCAACATTCTGGAGCCAAGAATTTCTGGATTAAAATGAAGTATTTCTAGAAAGGAAATAAATCATTCTCAGAGAAGGGACATTTTTGGATGGAAGATGGGACAGTTCTGGAGATGGAATTTTCTGGAGATGAGGGGGGCATAGCTAAAACTGGCTGTTTGAAGACCTCTTACGTAGATGGGAGAGGATCTCACAGGGGCCCAAGAGTGCCCCCTACCTATGACCCTTGTTTTGCAGGAGATGGGCCTCAGGCCCAGAGGGATGTGGTAGAGCATGCCTTCTGGGGATCTTTCCAGAGCCACCCCCTCCCACAGGCCTATGCTGGAATCCTCCCTGAGGGAGGCCAGAGCCCTCTCAGTCCTGTTCTTAGGGTCTCTACCTCCATCACTGTGGGACCTTGGCAGCCTTCAGGCTCACTTCAGTGACTGAATAGTTTAATTCAGTATCCTCGAGCCATCTGAGGCTTACTCCCCCAGCCCCTTCAGCCAGGAGCCTCGACCCTTTTTTGAGCCCACTGGTATACTCCCTACCTTAGAGCAGCACTGAAGCTGGCCTTGTTTCAGCAGAAGGTTGGGGGCTGGGTATAAGGCTGAAAGTGGGCAAAGGCCCGGGTCCCTCCTTGGGCCCAGGCTGACGACTGAGGGTGCTGGGTCACCTCTTCCCACTCCAGGGAAGTAAATATTGAGGCCTATCATCACTTGAGCCAGCCAATTGAAATTTCAACCTCAGTGATCCTGCTTCAGAAGTGTGAGGCAGGCACAGAGACCCTTCACCTGGCCAGTCTGGGGAAGGTGGGGTGACCCCTCCACTGCCCCCAGAAGGAGTGAGGAAGTGTCAGCCTTTATGCCCCAAACACTGGTGATGGGCATGGGGTGGAGGGCTGCAGCTCATGGAGAAAGGGTCAAGGGTAGGCTTTGGTTTGGGATGGTTGTTGCAAACTGAAGTTCAAAGCCTGAACCGTTTCCAGCCCCTGAGAGTTTAGGGGAAGGTTTAGAGGAGGGAGGGGGACTGGCCTGAGACAGGCATGGAATTGGGTGCAGCCCGTGTTGGGGGCTTCTGAGCTAGGGTAGCATGAGGGCATGGGCTACCAGGAGAACCACTGCTTCCTTCCAGATCTGGTAGGGATCTGAGGGGGTAGGCTTGGGGGCTGTGAGTCAGGCAGAGCAGGCGATGGCTGCAAGCCTAGTTCCTGGTTCAGGCCTGGGTGAGGTGGCTGTCCGGGCCGGGTGGGGGTGGGCCAAGCTGAGGAGCCTGTTTTCCCAGCTGCGGTCAGGCTGGGCCGGGCGCTGGGTCAACACACACACACACACACACACACACACACACACACACACACACACACTCACACACACACCTCCCTCTCTCTCCCCCTCCACTTGGGTGGTCCTCTCAGGGCCTTGGGACTGTCTACTGGGGCAGAGGACTCCAAGGGCTAGCAGGAAACAGAGAGAAACCGTGGGCTCTAGATGGGCCAGAGGCTTCCCTTCCTTGAGTTTCTTGCAGGCAACTGAGATGCTGGGGCAAAATGGCAAGGCTGCCAGCTTCTACCCACATTTGTCCAGACTTAGTCAATCCCCGGCCTTTTCACAAGGGATTGACTGTGATTACCCCCTGGCCCCTGGTAGGGGTCCACACAGCCTGCTTGTGAGCCCCATGAGGTCTCAGTCTTCCCCATCTGGGAAATAGGATCTGTGGTCAGCTTTGGTGGGAATTTTTAGGGCTAAAATACCTGCAGAGTGCTTAGCGCTGCCAGCTTGGGCTGTCTTTCTCACTGTTATTGTTAATAAACGTGCCCAGACCTGAGTAGTCCCAACCCAGTACCCCAAACATTTTAGGAGCTTGAGAAATGGCAGCATCTGTTTTCAGTGTTACTACTGATGTGCTGTTTCTCTGACACTGAGAAATTGTTTAGGGAGCTCCCTGCCTAGGGGCTCTTCCACCCCCAGGGTGGGCAGATTTTGTGACAAGGGATACTGAGGTTATTTGGAGTGAGGAAGAGGTTGGTGGGAGACGGGAGGTGGCTTCCTCCTTTAGGCACACTAGCACACACTGAGCAGTCACACACCCATTAAGTGCTCTCTGGAAAAACCATTAAGATGAGAGCCCTGCTCAGCAAGGCCCCAGTGCAGCAGCTTGCCTGGCCCCTGGCTCCTAGGAACTCACAGCAGGTCTTTGCTAGGGGGATGGGCTGCTGCTGCCCTCCAAAGAGGAAGGGGACAGAGATTGCTGGATGAGAAAGGACAAGTCGACCCCAGGAACTGGGGAGGCAAAGAAGGCAGGTGCAAATGAAAATGTACCATCCCATTTGCAGTCCATTTGCTTAGAGAGAGAGGAGGACAAATACAGGGCAATGGGGAGGGATGTGATGCAGAGACAGAATTTAGCATCAAGGTGTTGGGGCCTGTGGCCATGGAGCCTGAGTTCAACCCAGCTTGGGAACACCCACTCCTTGCCTGGGCTGTGACCCCTTTTGCCTGCAGAGCTGTCTGAGCTCCAGACAGTCCCAATACCTGCTTCCTCCCCTGACCTCCAGCTGTTCCCACTAGCTCTCTCTGCCTTACTGCTTGAGTACTTTGAGGCCTTAAGCCACTACCCACCCTGAGCTGGGCTTGGTCCTTCCTGTAGTGGGGGCTGGGCCCCAGAGGCCACCTGGGTGGGTCCCAGGTGCCAGCCTAGCTTTCTCTGCCTTACTGCTTGAGTACTTTGAGGCCTTAAGCCACTACCCACCTTGAGCTGGGCTTGGTCCTTCCTGTAGTGGGGGCTGGGCCCCAGAGGCCACCTGGGTGGGTCCCAGGTGCCAGCCTAGCCTGCTGGTCACTGCTAAGCTAACCTTGTCACCTTGGGCTCAAACAGGGGGCAGCCCTCCTCCATACACACAGCTGGCTGAGCTGACATGACTGACCTGACTGGTACAGAAGACGCCCTCTCCCTACTGGGAGTGGGGAAGAGGGCGAAGCCTGTTGATACTGCCACCCCTCACCCCAGGAATCACAGGCCAGGCTGAATCCCTTATAAAGGGGACAGCCAGAGATCTAGACCTCAGTACCCAGAAGACATGGAGATGGCTTACCCACAAGTGCCAGGCCCTATGCTGCAGGCTTTGGGCTTCGTGTCCACCCAGAGGCCTGGGAGAACTTTCAAGACCTCTACATTTGGGGGAAAGGAGCTGTGCAGATGCTTTGGAGTCCTGGGCCAGGGCTTCTGCCTGCCTCACACTGTTCCTACGGCCTCCCTTTGGGGAGGACGCTGGCCAGGTTTCCCCAGCTCCTCCTCCATTCCAAGAAACCCTAGGTCCCAGGGACTATCGATGTGCCTACTTTCTCTGAAACACCTCCCAGAGGCTGAGCCCCACACAGCCACCTCTGGTGAATTGGGGTCACCATCCTTCCTGTTCCCATTCACCCTAATGGAAAAGTATGTCTCCTCTCAGCCCTGGAGATGGCCAGGTGAGAGAGAGACCTGACTTTGTGCCAGGGACTTTCTATGAGTTGTCCCATAAGGCAAGAGAATGAAAGAACTTGCCCCAGGCCACGTGGCCACCAGCAGTGACCCAGAGGGAACTTGAACTGGCGTCTTTAGATCAGCCCTTTGGCACAGGATCAGCCCTTTGGCTGTGTCGCCCTGGACCATGGCTTCCAGGCAGTAAAGGACCTGTGGGACAATGCTATTTTTGTATTTATTTCTGACCCCCACCCAGTCACCCACCCCTGCAGGCCCCGGAACAGACTCCCATCTTGGTTTTCCCCAGAACAAAGCTGCCTCTGCTAGACATGCCAAAGCAGAGGCTTCAATGAGAGCAGGTGAAAGAATTCCATCTCAGCTTTTGTTACTCAAAGAGTGAAGAGAATGGATCTGCCCTTGAACAGGGAGAGGAGAGGTGGGGTGGGGACTTGCAGGGAGAGGGCAGGGGCAAACATACCTGAGATGAGACACCCCACCCCCATTAGGCATCAAGAGCATGGTCACCATTTTAGTATTCAGCATACATACGCACTCACACACACATACACTCACATGTCACTCCTGCCCCCCCCCACCCCCGAGGTCCCCTCTTAAGCCAGGAAGGTAGCATCTGACCAGCAGAGAAAAAAGAGAAAAGGAAAGAGAAAAAGAGATTAGTGAAAGAAAATCCGATTCTGGAGTTACCTTAGTTACCAGCTCGGCCACCTTCCCGTGTAGGAGGACCCTCCCTCCTGGGCCCCTCCATCACCCCATTAATAAGACAAGGCCCTTGTTCGTGAGTTCTGTGGCAGAAAAGGAAGAATCAAGGACTTTTCAATAAGAGAGAACTCCCTGGGTGGTTTTGAATAGTTGCTTTTTGTGTGGCAGTGAGAGACTTGTCCTCTCCTCGGCGCTCTGCCCTGCCCACCTCCCTCCGCTGCTCCCTGCACCCGCCTGCTCCTGGGTCTCCAGATGGATGAGCTTGTTTCTCGAGAGCCCAATCCTTTATTGTTCTCGCCTTTCCCTCCTGACACCCTCAGCTTAGCAGAGGCCACGGGCAGCCTTTACATCTCAGGAAAGCAAGAGAATCCCTGAGGTAATTCTAAAAAGGCTTAAACCAAGGGAGTAGGGCCCAGTGCAGAGGTTCCTGTCCTGTTCAGGGAAACAAAGGCATGCTCCCTGCATTTGGGGTGTTGTCCCTGCCACCTTGGCTAAGCTCATGACCATTGCTTTGGTGCCAGTGGAAGGGGCATGAAAGGGGGAAAGCCTAGCCAAGAGGGGATAATGCTGGAAAAGGAGGGAGACAAGCAAATCTGTTTTATCAGACACTACATATCTTTGGAAAGCACATTTTAGCTCTTTTGGCTTTTGGCAAGCTAGTCCTATCCTTTAATTTTCTAATAAAATGGAATTATGTTTGCTGAAAAGGCAGTAACCAGCTTCATGTCAGTGTCTCTGGTAGAGGCCATAATTCCCATCTTGGGTGCCTGCCGGCTTGGGGCTGAGAGGTGGTCTTCTGTGACCACAGGTGACACTGTATGAGGGGAAGGAGCCAGGGACATTGGAGGCAGAGTGGACAGCAAATGGTAGGCAGTGCCACATGGCTTTGCCCTGCCCTGGGCTGTCTTCCCCCAGCTCAGCCTCAAGCCATATGGTTCTAGGCCACAAGATTCACAGCAGACACTTAATAAATATTTGTGGCATGAATGAATGAATGGATGAATGACTTTACTGCTGAGAACTGGGGTAACTGGAGTCTGATTAGATGGTGGGACCTTTGTTGAATGAACGAATGCATGTGTGCCTCCAGAGTTGAAGTCACCTATTTGGAAGGACTTACCAACGCTGTAGCCCCCAAACCCTTGGCACTGAAACTTTGCCAAAAATCATATCCTTAAAAAGAAAAAAGTTCATTGTTTTTTTAAAAAGAGAAAGCAGAAGTGTGTGAAGTTGGAAGTTTCCATCCCCACAGCTCCATGCCTGAGTCCCTTGGAGTCACTAGGGGGTCCCCATCCTTTAGCTCTTCCTCCTGTCACCGGGAATTCTCTGTGTTTTTCATCAGGTTTGGGGGTTTACTCCATGGGACCCTTCCACATACACAGTTCTGTAACTCTGTGGGGCTCCTCAACCATCCCCCTGCCCACTCTCCAACCTGGGATACAGGAAGCAGGCAGTAAATTCTTATGTAAGTGCCCTGTCTCTGCTGGGTGGACACGTGGACAACTTTTTTTGCTGTTACAACACCTTCATTCCAGTCCCAGTTTTAAAGAAGCTCATGTAGGCAAAACACTATAGGCAGGCACTTAATAAATGGTAATCTTTGTGATTTGGAAGGAATCTACACTCAGTTTTGTGCCCCAGACATTGCTTAAACCCCTCTGTATGCCAGGCCCGCAGGCCCAGTGACCCCATGGTTTGGGAGGGGTGAGGAGGCCCCTAATCAGTAGCATCCGAGAGCCCAGCTGTCCCCCTTCCCTGCAGCTCCACCACTGCTGGCACCTAGGCACCATCAGACTAGTTTATGCTACTAGAAATGCTAGGGCATGTGGGGTGGCAGATCTTGCACCCTGCATTCTCTCTGGAGCTGCCTCCTGACCCCAATGTTAGGCAGCCTCCTGCCCTTGCCCCACCTCCACCCCTTAGGCTCCAGGCCACCACACTTCAGCCAGCAGACCAGGGAGCAGCCTGGGGCTTGTCTGGTCAGGCACTAGGGAGGACATATACACCAATAAATACCCAGCTTACCGTTATTGTCCTCGGATCTGCCTGAATCACAGTCCTGGTGGGTGGCTCAGGAATCGGAATCGTAACAAACCCCTTGGGTGCTGCTGATTCTGGCCAGGACTGGAAACCAGCTTGAGACATAGTGGGATCAGGGATATCTTTTAAGCTGACCAGGGCCCAGTCCTTTGCAGCTCCCTGGCTGGGCAGCGAGAGAACCAAACAGCTGGGGTGGAGAAGGGGGATGCTGACTTTGGGGTTCCTGTGGGACAGTCAGCACCAGCCCCACTTTCTGACACCCAGCTTGGGTGGGGGGGCAGACCCAGCAGCCTTCTGGGGTAGCATAGAGTTCAGGTTCCCCTGGGGTCCAATACTGGCCCATCTGCACTGCGCTCAGCCTCCATTAGCTATTCTATAAAGTGGGCCAAACCATCCCAGCACACCCAGGGTAGCAGTGAGGGTTAGCAGCCAGGGAGGTAAGGCCCCTGCACAGAACAGGGCCTGTTTCCCCTGGGCAGCCTTGGGGTGGTTTTCATTTAAAATCATTTTTTTTAATTACAAAAGGAAGAAATGGTGATTATAAGTAGAAAAAGAAAAAATAATGGAGGTACATAAAATAATAGGTCAAAGTCCTCCAAGCTTCACTGCAGGTCATTGCTTTTACTAGTTTAATGTAGGCATTTGGATTCTTTTTCTGGTGCATTTGTGTGCATGCGTGTGCACTTGCACATGTACACACACTCAAATCTTCATTGAGCACCTGCTGTGTGTGGAGACCTGAGGATTTAGATGACTCAGGCCTGTTGAGACTGGTAAACTGATGAGTAACCCTTTGATGGGGATGGCTTCTAAGGTGATTAGGTAAAGGGTGCACAAAAGAAGGGGATAATTGGGTAGCAGAGTTGGTGGGAAATCAGGAAGGGTTCGACAGGGCTCTGCGGTTTCAACTGGGCCTACACAGGTGCTTGGAAGTTTTTAGGTAGAGAAAATGAGGGAATCATGGAAAAGCATTTGGTGAAAGGGACATGGGGACTTAGGGGTCCCTGCCAGACTGCCAGGTCAGCCACTTCATGCAAAACCCCAGTGGGAGCTTGGCTGTGGTGCACAGCGTGTGTGGGTAGGTGGGGAGGATATGTATTGTGTATGTTGGAGGGCAGGCTGAAGGAGGCTCCGGCCCTGGAGGCCTGGCCTAGAGATTCTACTTTATTCTGTAAGTGATGGGAGCTTTCAGGAGGGCGAGGGGGTCACTGGGGGAGGTGGTCTGGCAGTGCGAGCAGCCAGCAGCAGCGATAGTGGCTGGGACGTGGTGGGAGGGGAGGGGAGGGACAGGCTCAGCGGTGGGGGTGGGAGCGCAATGCCCAAAGTGATTGGGTGCAGGCTGTAGGGTTGGAGGTGGGACCACAAAGGAACAGTAAGGTTCCTGACTTGAACAGGCCTTTCCTGTGGAGCCTTCCTTCTGGGCTCTGGGAGCCCCTGCCCAACAGGACCCCATTCCCATCTCCAGAGCAGAATGCCCTCCACCCACACCTGTCAGCCCCGGGCTGCAAACAGTAGCAGGCAGAAGCCTTTGTGTTTCCCAGGTCCTCCTCCAGGGAAGCTGGTGAAGACAAGAGCCAGCAGATGCCCCACTGGTGCCACTGCCCCCACTGGCCACCCTCGGATGCTCAGCTGCTCTCCAGACAGAAAGACCTTGTCACAAATGGAGAGGATGTGATTCTGCCATGCAGCCCATCTGGGAGCTGAGGTTATTTTCCTGATGCGAGGAAACATCTGTTGATGCAGGGCAGCAGACCCAGGAGGAGAGGGGAGCCTCTGGGCAGTTCCTGGTGCTGTGCAGGAGGCTAGAGAACCTGGGCTGAGCCCAGAGCCCCCTATCCTAAGGGGTTTAAGACAAGCCACCACTGTTCTCTGCCTGATTTCCACCCACCGGCTTCCTCCTGGCCTACCTGCCTGTCACTGTTCCTCTGTGGACTCCTGATCAGGTGTTCCCACCATCTCCTTAAGATGCCTGTGGCTGTTACTGCATCCTCCCAGGTGTAGGACTCTTGGGGCAAAAACTATAGCCTCCCCCAGAGTGCCATATGTGTTTATTGAGGGACCTCTGTCATTATTTCTCCTACACATACAGGTACAAACATGAGCCATGTTTTTGAAAGACATGGCTGACAAACTGCATTTATTACATAATGATTAATTCATTGCCCCCATTTCTTATTAATCAAAGCATCCATAACTGCCTATCTGAGCTTCAGGTGAGGGGAGATAGAGCCAGTGGGGCCCCAAGCTGATAGCCTCCCAGCCCAGAGCAGGGGCACTGCTAGATTTGTGTATGTGGCCTTGTTTGGGTAAATGCACAGTACCACTGAGGTTTCTAGAAGAAATAGAGATAGCCCGTGGTCCCCCACACATCACTTTCCCAAGCTCCTGGGGCCACCTGGGATGTTCTATCACCCCCTCTCCAGCCAACCCTGAGCTCAGGCTGACCACTTGGAACTTGGCCACTGAAGGAGTTGGAGTGGGTCTCTTCCCATTCCTGGAGCTGCCATTAGTGTCAGCTTGGGGAGGAACCTGGGAGCCTGGGCTGAGGTCAGGTCTACTCTGGGCAGAGCTGGAGGGCAGCTGACAGATGACTGTCCTGGCAAGCTGGTCCTGAGCACAGAGGCTGAGCATTGGGTTCTGGGACATTTGAGATGCTCATCCTCTCTCGTTTCCCAGGGACACAGCAGGCTTGTGTTTTTAGCTTTTAGGACACACGAGGAGGCTGAGGTTGGGCCCGCACCATCCTCATCCACAGTGACCATGTGAACAGTTTCCCTGTTCACAGTCTAGTGGGGATAGGGGCAGATGCTCAAACAAATAATTGCTGTCCCATGTAGTGTCCTGCTAAGGTTTGCCCAGGGAGCTAGGGACCAATAAGAAGGCACTTAAACTAGGGGTTGTAATGAGGGAAGGCTTCCTGGAGGAGGTGGTGTTATAAGATTAGTTGATGGGGGGGTCTATTTTTTAAATAAATACTTTATGCCATATGCCATTAGATGCTTTTCATATATGCTGTCGTGTTTAATTTGCACCAACAACCCTGTGAGGCAGGAAATAGTTTCCACATGTTCTCAATGAGTAAGCTAAGGATCAGAAGGGAGGTGGCCTGGCTAGATCCTTCAGCCAGGGTTAGAACTCCAAGTGGTTCTTAAAAGATGACAGAAAAGATGTAGGGGGAATGGAAGGTGAGTTTAGCATGCCTGGCAGAAGAAACATTGAATACAAAAGCATAGCAGTGGGAGTAGCTGTTGCATGGAGGTCTATAGTCCTGGAGTAAGCAGAGGAGGACTTGCATAATGGAGAACATTGAATGCTAGAGAGCTAGTGAGCTGAGGAGTGATGTGGTACCACTGCAGGTCACCAGGGGCTCCAGCTGCTAGGCAGATCTCCCCTGCCAAGCACCTCACTGTCTCTCCTTTTAGGTAACTGGTGGAAAGCACACCTCCCAGATACAGTGCATATTTTCCTGCTTCTGACCTCAGGAGACAGCATCCAAGCTGACATCAAGCATCAGGAAATGCCCAACACCTGGGGGCCTTCTGGACCTCCCCCCAAATCCTGCAATGCCTATCTCAACTGTCCTGGTTTGGAAAGAGGATGAATGGTGGCCAACATCTGCCCCTCAGCAGAAAGTTTCCACTCAGCACCAGTTCGCTGAGCTGCCTCCAGGGACAGTCCTGCATGCCTCCCCAGAGAGCCAGCACTTCCGCTGCTACCTAATAGCTCTCCTGGCTGGAGACATGGTTGATATTTAGCCCATGTGGCAGGAGCCTTATTAGTAGCAACTCTTCCTCCCTGCTCCTGCCTCTTGAGCCCCAGAGACAGCCCTGTTCACCTCTTGAGCCAATGTTTTACACACACACACACACGCGCACGCGCGCACTCACGCACGCACACATGTCCTGCACATTATAGGCATTAAGCAGAGGGCTTTCTGCCCACTCTTGGTAATAGTGGGAATGAACAAGCATCCAGGAGCACTTTTTATGTGGTATTTTCTCCTGAGATCCCTGTGAGAGAGTGTTAATAGCATCAACTCTGTTTTAAAGATGGGAAAACAGGCTCAGAAAGGGACATGATAAAAGACAGACCATGTGGCCTCATTTTACCCCTTTTGGTTCCATGAAATGGACCGTGTTCCCTCCCACCACAAGGCCTTTACTGTTGGTGGTCTCTGCCTAGAGCTCTCATTCTCTCTTCTCTGTTCTCTCTTTTAGATCTCATCTCAGAGAGGCCTTCCTACCCGAGCACCCCTGCCCCTAGAAATTTACTAAGGATGGCCTTTCTCAACACACTAAGCTCCATGAGAGCAGGACTCACCCCTTCTGTATTCCTAGCACCCGGCATGAGGCATATAGAACCAGAGGCCCACATAAATATCAAATGAGTGAGTGGGTAAGTGAAATCTTGTGCTAGTGAGGATAAGGCTAGTTGCAGTAACAAACCCCACCATTTCCTGAAGTTTATTCTTCATATGGACAGTAGCAAGAATTTCTGGTTGGTGGACAGTTTCCTCCATGTGGTGATATGGCTGTGCTTTCCCCTGTAACCTCAACATAGCCCTCATGCCTGAAAGGGGCACATCACTTCCACTCATGTTCCAATAGCTAGAACTTAGTCATATGGCCATGCTTAATTTCAAGGGAGTCTGGGAAGTGTAGTCTGGCTGTGGCTCTAAGGGAAGGACATCTGTTTTATTGATTCCAAAGCCTCCATTCCAGGTTACAGTATTGGTCTCTCTAATCACCAAAGCCAACCTTTACCTAGTCCTTACTTAGTTCTAAATACTTTTCTCACATTGGCCCATTTAATTTTCACAACATTCCTGCAAGGAAGGTTTTACTGTTAATCCTGTTTACAAATGAAGAGGCTGAGGCTCAAATGACCTGTTAGGGGGGCAGAGCTGACTGGAAGATCCATGTTGTCAAGTGCTGGCCTACCCTGTTTCCTTAAAGTTCACTCGTCCAAAGTACTTTCTAGCAACACACCACCAGTGTCCAGGTGAGATCCTCACCCCTGAGTCTCTACACAACAAACACCCATGGGTATTTAAATAGGCCAGGGTCCAGAAGAAATGAATTGTATGCAGGCTGAACTGCAATTCCTGGCTTCCCTTTTTCCTGGTCTTTATGACGATTTCACCCTTGCCATGGGTACATCTCTCTGAGGGCTCAGCATTCTCCATTGTTTCAGCTGTTCCATTTCTAGAAAGCTGTTCCTTTCTGCCTTGCCAGCTCTGGGCCTGTGCCAGGCACCTATGGATGATGGGTAAGACAGGACTCACCTTCTCACATAGTGAAAGTGTACATGGGGCTACTAACCACTGGTCATTTACTCCAGGTTTTGTCTTCCCCAAGCCTTATGATTGACAAATACAATTCTGCTGGCCTTTCTGCCACTTAGCAGCTGTCTCCTTCTTCTACCCCACGTGGGAAAGTTGGAGGGGCACTGGTCAGTGCCATGATGAGGTCTGTATTGGAGGGTATCCCCTCACCAAGGAGTGATACATCACCAAGCCAGGCAGCCCAGACTTCCCAGGAGTAGGTGACATTTGACTGGCCCTTGAAGGCTAAGGTGAGAGTTCGTCAAATTGAGAGATGGGAAGGACATGCCAGACAGAGGGAACAGCTTGTGCAAAGGCTGAGAGAGCCTGGCTTCTTGGCTCCTGTCTCTGCCTTAGTCCTAGAGCCAAGTCTGTTGTCCAGACCAGTGACCAAGGTCCTAACCTTCGCCAAAGACGGAATGTCTCCTAGTCTGTGGAGGAGAGGAGGTATGAGAAGAGAAGGACGAGGAAGAAAAGACACAAAAAAGGAAGAAGGTGAGGAGGAAAAGACAGCAAAAAGGAGCACGTATTGACTGGGCTGAGCACCTTCTGAGGCCCAAAAGGGGCCTGGATCTTTTTGCTGTCACTTCTCAGGCCTTGTCTCCTCTTCTCACCTTGTCCACTCAGCTATGGACATGGTAGCTTCCTTGTTCTCCTTCATGCACACTGATGCTTTGGGGCCTTTGCACTGGGTTTTCCCTCTGACTCCAATGCTCAGCCACCTAACTGATTTCTCTCTTCCCTTTATTCCCCCCTTAGACATCACTTCTTAATGAGGACTACCAGAGCACTCTATTTAAAACTACAAACCATCTCTCTCACATTCCCTACTCTCCTTATTCCAATCTGTGTTTTCTCCAAAGCACTTAATCACTTTCTAATATCCTGTACAATTTTCTTATGTTTTTGCTTATTGGCTGCTTCCCTTCCACACCTCCTCTCCTTCCAATAATAAGCCACCCAGGGCAGGATTTTTTGTTTCTAGTCTGTCTTGTTCATTGGTGGATCTCCAGCCCCTGAGCTAGTAGGCAGTCAGTGAATGTTGAAATTAATGAGGGAACTGTGACCTCAGTTCACTAACGAAGGAGTGGAGGCCCAGGGTCTCTAGCCACATGGTGGAGGGCGGCACAGCGCACTACTGGAGGGATATAGACTGGTCTCCAGCCTCCTGCTCCCCCTGCCGGAGGGTAACTCCCAGGACTAGACACTGGGCGGTGCGAGGGCGCAGGTAGTCATGGTTACATTGCCGGAGACTCTTTGCATTTCCTGTCTTTTGTGCTTGCACAGGCCCCAGCCCCCAATCCAGGCCTCCGCCCTTGATTGGCCGTAAAGCAGCAGAGGGGCGGAGTGGCTCCATGAACCCTGCCCGGCCCCGGAAGTGGGCGGGATCAACCCTTGTGGGCGGGGCACCAGGGCGAGGTGTGTCTCCCCCTGGCATGCATGGTTTGTGATTAACGAACTGCAGCGGGCGGGCTGTTAGAAAAGGATGGGGCTTCTGGGACCCAGGAGCGTGATTGGGAGGATGAGTGCGCATTGATGGCGGTCCTCAGAACAAAGGACGCCTAATGTCCGGAGCTCCAGCTCTTGTAGTTTTTTCTGGTCCCCCAGAGTGTGAGAGAGGCCCATCTGGGCCAGCACCTCCTATTCCTGCCAGAACTTGATGCCCTGCTGGCCTGTCCCCTAGCGCCAACCACCATACTAACCACGCTGGCATCTTTAACCCCCTTCCCATCACTGGGCCTTTGCATCATTCTCTCTTCCTTGGAACTCATAATTCTCTTTTCTTGGTCCATCCCTCGCCCCTCATCAGGAACTTTCCGCACTCGCCTTGCTCTGCTTAATTCTTGTCTACCTTGCAATTGTACCTTTATTTGTTCATCCTCCCACACTAGATAGAGTGCCATCAGGGCGGGGCCCTGCCTGTGGCCTGGTACACAGTAGGTGCTCAGTTTGTATTGTTGAATGAATCCATTCATCCTGCTGCTGTAAAGTCCTCCTTGGCAGGCCCAGTGCTGGATGCAGGGACTTGGAAGAAAGGGAGACAGATGCCCCTTCACTCCCAGACACAGAAGAGCTTGTGTCCAATGCCAGGCCATGGGGTGAGTGTCTGGCCTGGACCCCAGGCTGGAGGAGCCTTGTTTGGTGTGTGCCATTGGTGAATGGTCCTCTGTGATGGCCAGATGGGAAGCCCTGGGGCTGGCCCTAATTCAGGAGGCAGGCATGATATAGAAATAGATTGGTGAAGACTGTGCAGCACACTTTGGGAACAGAGACCCCTGGGAGGCCCAGCCATCTTGACTCCTCATTTGTGGAACACTTACTGTGCCCTTCCCTGGCTTGACAGGGTCAGTGTGAGAAAACCTCCACTGACCTCTACCCTCTCCTGCAACAAAAGGAAACTAGTCATGAAATCAGTTACACAGTTCTACATGGATACCCCTTGTGGGGTTTTGATGGACTTTGGGGCATATATATTGTTGTCCACCAACACCAAAAGAAAAAATACCATACATCAAAGTGAATAACAGTGTATTAAATCAGAGCATTGGGAACTTTGGTACATTTTATAAACCACCCTAGGTTTGTACCAGGGGCAAATTTTTGGGCTCAGGCCAACCCCAAATCACAGATTTTAAGGGTTAGGGCCCAGAATCTGCCCTTTGCCAAGCCTGTGTGGTTTTGATGTTCAGAATCTTAAGTTTAATTTTTGAGAAATAGAGTAATTTTTGAGAAATGTTCATATCCTGAAACACATTCAGACCCCTTCCCAAGCTCTAGCAAGACCCTTCTACTACTCCATCTCAGACCCCAGGCCCAGATTCAAGTCTACATTGCAGGGACTCTGAACCCTTTGGGAAATGAAAAAGAATCTGTATCCTCTTCAGACAAATGTACATATACACACACATATACACAAATTTTGTATTAGATTTCAAGTTCCTACACCTGGTTTGAGTTTTCTGAAAGTCAGGAAGACCTGTCTGGGGAAAGGCCTCCATGCTGACACTCACCTGAACCAAGGACCAAAGTGTACAGATTTATAGTGTACAGACTGCACAAGGGTTTCTGGTAGAAATCCAACCTACACACTACTGGCTAAGCTGTGCAGCCTGACACCTGGGGTGTCTTCCTATTTTGTACAGAGACATCATATGGCTTGGCACCAGCCCCTATCTTTATTTGCCCTCTCGCTTCCCTTGACGACTCAGGTTAGCAGCACGTATGAAGTTACAGAAATTATGTACATTATCATTGACTAGTTGACCTTACATAAACTCCATTATTAAAGCCGTAACAAATGACCTGGCAGCCCCTGGTTCCTGGTGCTCCCAGCGTCCTGGGCTTTTATTGGGCAGTGATTGGGAGACTGCCCATTAGACTCACTTGGAATAGGAAAATGGTTAAGGCAGCAAGGCCTGTCTCTCAGCAGAGAGTGGAGAGAAGAGTGGGGAGGGGAGCACCTACTATATAAATATTTTTCCAAACGACATGAGTGATTCATCATGTCCATTTTATAGATCAGGAAAACTGAATCTCTGAGAGGGCTGGTAACTTGGAGTAGAGAGAGTCTGCCTGTTTGGGGAGACTTGATGAACAAAAGCTTTGGAGTGGGACAAGAAGGAGGCCAGGGAGGGGGAGAGGAGTAGCCCAAGTCATATCCCACAACACCTCACACCATGCAGCTGACCTGCATAAGTGATGCCACCTACTGGAAGCCATCCCTGACTTTTGGGCTGGTTTAGAGGCCTCTTTTGCACAGCCTGGGCTTTCCTGTCACAATGCTGCCACCCTGATTTGGTAGGCCTCTTTATGCACTATTTCTTCAACAGCCTGGCAGCACCCCAGTGCTGGACTGTGAGCCCTAGACACAGGGTCTGGCACATCGTGTAAAATACAGCTTTGTTGAAAGAATGAGTGTTAAGTGGCTGATTAAGTAGGTTCTAGGCTCCTAGACAACCATAAGTGAAGATCTGGCAAGTGGAGTCAGTGAGTGCAGGAGGACTAGGGGGCCTGGGGTGGAGGCAGGAGGCTGAAGCAGAAAGAAGAGGCACAGGCTTGGGGTTGGACAAAGAGGCCAAGGGAAGCGTCGGGCACTGGAGCCAGCTCGAGGGTGAGTTGGCACTTCTTGTTTGCCAAGGCCCCTTTGGCCACCTTCACTGACCTCCCACCCCAGGTCTGCCTGGCTGAAGGACAGTGGGGCTTGGACAGTAAAACTCTGGGAGGACAGAGACTGCCAGGCAACAGGGCCAGGCTCTCCACACTGGGGTCTCTTTCTACCAGAGACTTTCAGACCCTCAGAGCAATGCGCTTCCCACCTACAGACTGGATACAGCCTCTTCAGGGATCCCGGCCCTCTGGGGACTTGGACCCTGAAAATACTGGAGATTATGACCCTTTAAAGCCCTCTCCTCAGGCAGAACTCTCAATTGTCATCTGTCAGGGTCCCCACCAACCGAGTTGGCTTCCCTGAGCTGGAAAAGGGGGCATCCCCCAGTCCTTCTTTTCCTGAGCCTAGCCATGCTGTCTCCTAGCCCCTTCACCCTCAGATATGACTGAAGTCAACCCATGGTTCTCTGAATACAGCCAACTCCTAAACTGGCACCCAATGCCCCGCAAACCCTCTCATGCAGATACTAATCAGCGTGTCTACCAGGTGTCCCCCAGGTTGGGACCATGTCTGATTCCTCATTGTCCTTAGCATGGCCCCCATAGAGCCTGGCTCAGAGAAAGGCCTTAGAGAATATTTGGTGAATGAGTGTGTAAGCGATACCCATAATTCCTGCAGGGAGTGGGGTGTGGTCTGGCAGTACTTCTCCTTATCCCCAAGAGAGGCCTCTGCTTGGATGCAGAGTCCAGTGGCCCTGTCAGCACAGGCAGGGGGCTCTCCAAGTCCCAGGAGAGCAGAATGGCTGTGTCTACCAGTGCAGTCCTTGATGCTTCCAATCCTTGCATAGGTCCCAGCCACTCAGGAGGGCCAGGGCAGCCTTCCATCCGGGGCGTAGGTGAGTATTCAAGGTGCTGTTGGTGGGTCTATGTGTCCTGGCTCCCCTTGGGATGAGTACTCCAGGGTTGCCATCTGAGGGTGAGCTGGAGCCTGGGACCCTTAAGTGCTCAGCACAGAGCCAGGCGTCGAATGTGCCTAGGGACACTTGAGCACAGCATGAGTGGATGGACAAGTGATGGAGGGAGGGCAGAAATGGGGAGAGCTCGTGATTATACCCAGATACTCCTACCCCCAGTGCTGGCCCCATGTCTGTAGGTGGTCCTATTTACATGATTTACCCACTCATTTTTCCATTCAGCCTTCAACAACTACCCATTGAGCACCTACTATGTGTCAGGCTGTCCTAGGTGCGAAGGACACAGCAGTGATTGAGACAGACAAAAATCCTTGTTTGTGAAGCTGATGCTTGAGTTGGGAGACACTGAGCAAAGCAGATCAGCCAGTCAGCAGTGAAGCAAGGAGGTGGGCTCGGGGGCTGGGGGGAGAGGTCTGTTGTAGAGGTGGTCAGAGCAAGCCTCTCTCTGAGGAGGCGCTGTCCCCCTACCCAGGCCTCAGTCTTCTCACCTTTTGAATGGGGATATTAGGCTTACCTGTGAGAATGGTGTTCCGGTCTTAACTATTGTCATCATTATTGACAGCATGTCCACAGCCCATTAGAGTTTGTGGACCTTCACCTTCAGCCCCAGAGGTGTTGGGGGCTGCGGTGGGTTGGTGGTCACTGTCCTCCAGTTGGCCCCATGGCCGCTTGTGGGTCCACACCAGGTGTGTGCTAAACTCTGGGCCTTGAGGCCCTGTGTTAACTTCTCTTTATCCCTGTAGGGGGAAACAGGCCCTGTGTGGTATAGGGTTCTCTCACCTGCTTGGAGTCAGGTCAGTGAGTGCTTCTGGGTGTGTTCAAGACCTGAGGGGTGAGGCAGGAGGACCCCGAGTCCCCAGACACACCCCCATTTGGAAGTGGGAGATGATGTGGCTTTGGGGACAGAGCTGTTGAGGCTGCAGTCTGAGTGTCGGGGTGCTTGGCCCCAGGCCCAGTGTCTCTGGCCCAAAGACTGCTTCTAGAGAGGAGAGAGCCCAGCTGGCTGCAGAATCAGAAAGATTTCCTAGCCTAGACTGAGAGGCCAAGGAGGGTTGGAGGAGGCAGGAGAGAATTCCAGGTGAAAAGACCAGCATGGGTGAAGGCTTGGAGGGTGGCGGGGATTGGGAAAACCCAAGGAGAGGCTCCTGTCCTCCTTAAGACCAGCTCAATTTGGAGTCGACTCAGCAGGGTGGGGGTGGCATGTACCCATGTGGTATGTCCACGTAGTGTGTCCAGTCATGTGGATGGGGGATATATGGCCATGGTGGGGCCTGGCCCCAGGGCAGGCACTCTCCTGTTGGCCTCACAAACATAGGACAGCCAGCCCCCTGAGCCCTGGCCTCAGCTCTTTCTTTCTCCAGCCTTCCAGCTCTGCAGCTTCTCTGGGCAGCAGGAGCTGAGCCAACAGCCCTGCTTCTTGCCCAGCCTCGTGCCTGCTCTCCACGGAGGACTCCACAACAGCTACCACTTGCAGCTAAGCAGAAGGGAAGTCGGGACTTGTATTTTGCCTCTGTAGAGCCTGTAATCAGCCCCACACAGCCCCCACCACAGGCGCCCATCAGTGCCGCTTCCGGAGACTACTTGAGATACACCTGCTGGCGCTCAAAGGAGAAGCAGTAATCCATCAAAACAACCCAGGCGCAGAACGGGAGGGGCCCATACTTCATTTCTCCTCCCGTGGACCCAGGCAGGGTCGGGCATCTGAAGTCCCTTGGTTCTGACATTCTGGAGTCCCGTGGCTCTGTCACTTCTCCCCCTTGGGCTGCAGTTTCCCCCATCTGTCAAAGGTGGCAGGGGGCTGAACTCCCAGCTCATGCCTCTGAGCCTCCTGCCTCGCCCCCACCCTCATCTCCCCCTTTCCAGAGACATTATAAATCAAACGGCTTAGAACGTAAGGCATCAAAAATTCTGAAACCTTCATCTATTATTAACGCTGACAATAAATTCCCCCTCCGAGCATTTTACATAGCAACTGTTACCAAGACTCGCTGGTGGAGCTGCCGCTCCAGCCCACTGCAGCTCACAGCTCTGGGTAGGTTGGTGGCCATCACCCTGCCATCTCCACACCTGTACCAGCCGGCTGCCCACCAGGCTCTCCCCTCGGGTAGGTGGGAGGGAATCCTTATCAGGGAAAACAGTTGACTTCCTGCTGAAAGGAGGTCCAAACTGCTCTTGGGGAGCCCAGCCGAGGCACCTGGCAAACCTCGGCACCTGGTAAACCTCAGTACCTGCCTAGGCAGAGAGAAGGGGTTCCCAGGCCCTTTGGGGCTCCTGTGGTTAGGGATGGGACCTGGGAGCCGCCTCTCCTCACTGCCCCAGTGAGAGGAGCCCAGTGAGATGGAGGACAGGAAAAGGCTTCGTAAACTGTAAAGGGCTGTGCAGATGTTGTTTACCGACTTTCCCACCTGTCAGCTAGACATTCTTGAGTGCCTGTTTGTCTGCAGGCAGTATCTGGGCACCAGAGATTTAAAACAAAGACAAAAAGGCCCAGTCTCTGTTATGTCCGGTTTGGTAGGAGACAGACACATCAACCTCTAATTGCATTGAATGTGATAATCAATGTGTGTACAAGGAGCAGGCACAGGAAGAGGAAAGAGATTAGGAAGTGTTCCTCACAGGGGTGTGTGCCTGGACAGGGTTTTGAAGAATGAATACGGGTGGGTGTACCTGTACTGGACAAAGGGACTAGCATGTGCAAAGACCCAGGGGCATGAAGCAGCCCTATTGGCAGGTGATTTATAGGCTGACCTGTTTGAGTGGGGGAGGGGACCTGGAGGAGGAAGCAGGAATTCGATGATGCAAGACCTTGGATGCACAGCTTGTGGGGGAGGTTTATTTGGGGACATTGGGGAACCATGGAAGATTTTAAATTGGGGAGAAACAAAGTCAGATTTGGGTTTATAGAAGAGCCATAGATGTTATCTCTCTGGTTCTAGTGTTTAAGAATCCTGGGATAGGGGGGTAGCTAATATTTATAAGTGTTGTTATTAGCACACTTATTGGCCTAGAGAGGTAAGAACATTTGCCGAGGTGGGGGACAGAGGAGGTGGCCCTTTCTGCAAGGTGTTATTATACACTTGATGTATGTCCTGCCCCATGTTGGGCCTGTGGTTCCTGTCCCAGGAAACTTGCCATTGCATTGGGGGGCCAGACAAGTACAGACCCTATGAGAGAACAGTAGCAGGGGGAGGGTGTGAGGTCTGGGTGATCATTTGGAGAAACATCCGGTCAGTAGGGCCCACCTGTGAGGAGTTGTCTCACTCCCTGCCGCTCCAGAAAGCAGGATACAAACCAGGACACAGACTTCAGCCCAGTTCAGTGGAAGTGTCAGTTGGCAGACTTCCCCCACTAGTGACAAATAATATATGTTCATTGTAGAGAACTCAGCAAATAGACGCAAGTCCCGAGAAAATTAGTCTCCCCTGGAATCTCATCCTCATCAATGGCTGGGTCATTTTTGGGGCTCGTTTCTCCGGAACCAGCCATGGTTCTACATTTTTAAAAACAGAACTGGCATCATATTCTTTCTGGTATTCCTTTGGTGACTTGCTTTTCTCACTGTATTGGAAATAGTTTCCCATGTCCTCACATATCAAGGGGTGAAGCTTGCCAAGAGCTGAGCTACCCAGAGGGGACCCAGCTGACCTACAATGTCCAGTGCTTGTTTTCAGTGCAGAGGCTCTGGCCATCTTGCTGCTTCATGCAACACCCAGCACAGAGATTGGCACCCAGTAGGTGTTGAGTGAAGAGTTGTAGAAAGAAATGAGCACTCTGTCCCCAAAAGTAAGTGAGCAGAGTTGGGCGGAGCCCATGGGGATGCTGCAGTTTGGACCTAAGGCTAAATCTTGGGGTGAGGTTTGTGCTTACTAAGGGCTCTGGGTGATTGGAATAGAGGAGCAAGATATTTATGGAGGGCTTCTTGAAGGAGGCCCACTGTGGAACATTATGGAAGGGAAGTGACGCATAATGGTCTGTTCATTCATCTAACACATCTGCTGAAGGTTCCCTCCTGGCCAGAACTCTGTGTGGGCAGGGCTGGGGATTCAGACAGGGTTTTGTCCTCACAGAACCAGGCTGAGAAAATCTCTAGGGAGAGGCCCTCACATCCCAGCCAAAGAATTTGGGGATTGATTTATGGGAGGAGCAGTTTAGCATCACGATGTGGCTGTAGATGAATGGTAATGGGGGAGCTTGGGAGGCATGCTCGATAGACGCCCCTCTTGCCAGAGCTCCAGAGCCTCCTAAAACTGCATGCTCAGGTGATAGAGCTTGTCACAGTTGAAGGGCACAGGTTTTGGAGTCAAACAGACCTGGGTTTTCAAGTCCCAGCTCCTTCACTTTCTGGCTTTGTGACCTTGGGCTAGTTTCTTGTCTTCTCTGTACTTAGCATCCTCATCTCTACATTGAGGATAATAACACTGGTGTTGTCTTGAGAGCTGGAAGAGGTGATCCATAGTGAACGGCCTTAGCACAGTACCTTAGTGTACAGGAAGCAAATGAAAGCTGCTGCTGTCATTTTTATGAGTGCCCACGGGACAGGGATGGAAGCTTCCTCACCTAAGAAGGTCTCACTGACACATGTCCAATCACCAGCTTCAGCCTCTGGAATTACACGGCACCAGTCCATTCAGCAAGCCCACATGACTGAATTTCTCACACCTACTGTGTGCCAGGGGTTGGGGGCACTGTGATGGAACCAGAAGCTGCAGGCTCTTTGGGAATCAGAGAGCTGCAGATCCTGACAGGCTGATCAATGCCACAGTGGATCGTGGCAGGGGGCAGGGAAGGAAGGCAGGACAGGCATCTACTAGAAAGTCACGGCAAGAGTTGAGAAGTGACCCTGAACTGAAGTTAGAAGGCCTGTGAGCATTTTGCCAGGTAAACCAGAAGAGCGGGGCACACCTCAGGATTGTGCCTAGTGTATGTGAAGGTTGGGGGGCACAGAAGAGCTGGTAGGTGCAAGTAGCTCCTTGTGGTTTCGTGTTGCTGGGGCATGAGGTTTGGGAGCTGGGAAGGTGGGCGGGGGTCATGTCTGAATGCCAGGCCTGGGAGGCAGGGACATTGTCTCATAGGTGATAGGGGCCAGGGGAGTCTAATTGGGGGCAGGGTTGGTTGAAAGAAATATGGTGGAGCCTGAGGAGCAAGGGAGGGGCAGGAGAGGTAGAGAGGACTCAGGAGGTAGGCCAGCAAGCACAGGGTAAAGGGAGGGAGGATTCCTGGCACCTGAGGGCCTTCAGGATGAACCAGGAATACCTAGAACCTGGGAATCGCCACAGGTCTCACTCCAGGCCCAAGCGCCACACCCGGCCCAGGACTGGGAGTGCCAGCACTACTATTTATTTAGCTTGCCATGTGCCCTGACAAGACAGATAGGACCCTGCCCTCATGGAGCTTACCATCCATGGGCAGACAGACAAGCCAGTCAACAAATCATGAGGGAGGTGATTGCAGAGAGTGGAAGGAGCAGTGGAGGTAGGGGCTCCCTTAGGTGGTCAGGGAGGGCCTCTGGGAGGAGGTGCCTTTTGGGAGCAATCAGTAGATTTAGGAGGATGGTGGTCCAGGCAGAGAGAATGGTGTGTGCAAAGGCATGGGGGTCAGGGCCTGCAGTGAGAGTCAGTGTGGCTGGAGAACGTGCAGGGAGAAGGGTGGGAGATGAAGCTGGAGAGGGGTGTCACATAAGACAATGCAAGCAGAGCTGAGCAGTTCTGTCTTACCTGAGGGGGAAATTCTACGCCCCCTGGCAGCAAGGGAGCCCCTTCATGGCAGGAGAACCAGCCCCCTTGCAGAGAAAGGGAGTCTTCTAAGCTGTGACTGCTGGGGATTTAGTCCCACCTACTCTTGCTTCATGGGGGACTTGTGATGAGGAGCAGATGGAGAACTCTCAGTGGAACCAAGAGTCCTCTGGACACAGGGTCCATGGGCCTATGCTTTTGTGGTTGCTTTGCTCCTCGATGCACTCCCAGACCCTTGCCCACACCATCCCCATTCAGCTCTCTCCTCTCACTAAGGCTGGAATCAGGCCATAGCCAAGGCTCCTCTGGGGATGACTGGTGATTGGCCACTCTGAAACCCTTTTGCTCCCCATAATGCTCCAGGAGGTTCCCTGGCAGCATTTGTAGGTAGGAATCCAAATCCTGTGCTGGGCTGGGGACATTTATCACACAGCCTCAAAACAAGGCCTTTCTGGAAAAAAACCTTTCCTTGGGGTTCTAATCTATATCATTTAAAATAGGTAAATTGGTGGCACCATATCCCCTGAGTACCCTCAGATCCTTCCTTGCACCCTGCAACTTTTCCTAGCTGTTAGGAGGCCCTCTGGTTACGTGGCAGCCCTTAGAAAATGTGAGGAGGTCTAAGACAGCCTGCAGAGCTGCAGGAGGAGGTAGAGGGGCTGTGGACGTGCTGGAGGAGTCCTAGAGGTCAGCCTGGATGTTCATAGCCTTCTGGGCTGCACCTGGCTTTGTGGTCAAAGGAGGAGGCGCTGGTGGCCAAGCCCATGTCTCATTATTCCCCTCCTTGCTTGTTCCTGTGGAAATGATTGCCCACTGACTGATGCCTGCCCTCACAGTTGCTGATAGCAGCAAAAGAAGGTGATATAGGCTTGGGCTGTGGGAGCACCAGCTCTGCCTGAGTGCTCAGGGAGCAAGTGGCAGTCTGTCTAGGAGGCAGGTCAGTGGGAGGTATGCTGAGTGGAGGTGTAGAGGACATGAAAGAACAGGATACATTAGAACGGCTGAGATCCCATCATGCCTAGAGCAGACTCCATGGGGCTCATGGTAAGAATGCTTCTATTTTGCAAAGCCACAGAGGTTATCAGGGATCAGGCCACGAAGAGCCTTAAATTCCTTGTGTACTAGTCAGGATGTGATAGTTGTGCTGCATAACAGACATCTCCCAGAGATCGGCATTTTAAAACAGTGTTTATCCTTCACTGGTGGTATGTGTCTGAGACCAGACAGCAGAAGGACTACTAACTGCTGTCACTCAGGGACCCAGACAGATGGAACAGCAGTCTTCTGGAGCACTTGCATGTCACAGAGGGAGAGAGACAAAGACATATGGGCTCATAGAGCTTCTTTCCTAAAGCAGCGGTTGTCACTTTCACTCAAATTTCATTGACTAAAGCAGGTCCCCACCTGATTTTTGGGGAGTGAGGATGTGCGTGCTATCCTTGGCCAAGGAGAACAGGAAATATTTGGCGGTGGGCTGACGCTGGCCTCACAGACCAAGCTGGGTTCTATACTTCACCATGAGCAAAATGAGGAGCCTCATGAGGCATTGCATGGAGGAGGCTGAAGTATTGTTTGTTTTACTTTTTAACTTTTTATTGACTTGCATACCAGTCTAAAGTGAACAGCTGACGAATTGTTACAAACTGATTGCGCTCACTGTATAATCAGCACTCAAATCAAGGGAAAGCATTATAGCCCCCAAGGTCCCCTGTGCCCCCACCAGGCATTGCCTGCCCAGGATCCATTCTTCAGCTTTTTTTTTTTTTTTTTGGATTTCATCCACATGAATTTTCTTGTACTTGGTTTGCCATTTCTGAGACTCAACCATGCTGTGTGCAGTGGTTGTTTGTTATTGTCCATCGCTGTGTAGTGTTCCATTGTGTACGTATCCTGTGATCTATTTATCCCTTCTACCTTTGACGAACATCTGGGTAGTTTACAGTTTGAGGATCTTATATATAAACCTGCCACGAACATTCTGAAACACATGGTTTGATGTGGGTATGTAGCATTTCTATTGGCTATATGCCTGGACGTGAAAATGCCTGTAAGTGAAATTGCCATGGTCTCATGATATTTAAGAAGGGTTCCCTGGATGGGGAGACACCAAGGCAGTGATCCAGGCCAGGAGAGGAGAAAGGGTCAGAGGGTGGGCCAGGCCCTCGGCCCCTTCAGCCTCAGAATACAGAAACGTCCTCAGTGCAGTTTTGTCTGACATGGGACTTGGAAGATGAAAACCACATATATAGTCAGTACCCCCAAAGTTCTATAAAGTAAGGCCCATCCACAAGGAGTTGTGTGTTCAGCCCTAAACGGTAACAGGTAGGCCTTACTGTATGAGTCATGCAGTGACATAGCACGTTCTAGTACACGGGTAGGAATAGTCATATCACATGCATCATAATGCATAGATCTCACATCTGCCAGGTGCATGTGTGAGGAGCACCACTCAAGTTCCACCCCCTTGCCCATCTGACACAGGAAGATTGAGCTCATCCAATGAGTCAGCAGAGGGGACTCTGGGGCAGCCAGGTGGGTTAAACCCCACTCTACTTCCTGCTCCTAGACATGCAGGAGGAAGGGTTTAGGGTCATTAGATCATGGAATGGTAAAACTAGGCCTGTTACCTCTTGGAATGGCATTTCTTAATAGAGGGACCAAGAGAAAGTAATTCTTTGCCCAAAATGAAGCCAAGAGAACAGTTGGGTTTTAGGTTTCATCCATTGGAAGACAGGACCGTTTGGGAGCTTCACCCGGAGCCTGCCCAGGCCTCCACATGGCCAGCCCCTCACTCACAAGAGCCAAGCAGAAGAGGCCATGGACACTGCGGCTGGTGGCTTCGAACTTGAGCCTCATTGCCACGAAGACCTGGTCTCCAGGCCTGGTCTGCCATGCTGGATAGTTGACTTGCTCAGGGGGCCGTCTCACAGGTGAACTCACACAAGTGCACATGAAGTCACTGTGTGTGGCCAGCCCTGTTCCTACCAAGATGGCTTTCTCTGCCAGAGGCCAGAACAAGGCTCTGCTGAGATCCTTAGACCCATGTGGTTGATATATGGCCTCACCCTCTGAGCCCTTAAGGGGTTTAGGTTCTTGTTTTAATAAAGATAAAGCATGGTTGTGCTTTTGGCTGGCCTCCCCCAGGCACAGGGTGGTCCCTGAGACACCTACTCCTGGGGAAGTGAACCAGGCATCCTTGGGGGCAGGGGGGCACATCTCGAGAAGTGGAATGGGATGCTGGCCAGCCATGAGAAGAAATGCATCTTTGTTGCAGACACATGTGGGGCTCTTCAAGTAAATTGTTTCAGTGTCTAACAGGAAGAAGAAAAATGAGACTTTGATGTAAGCCGCCGCCTCTCAGCCAGGCACAATGTCACTCAGGTGCATCTGTAGCCCACTTTTATTAAGAACCTGTTAGCTCTTCTCAGGCCAAAGACTCAGCAGACTCAGGGCAGGATGTAGCTCAGAGCTGTCTGCAGAAGGCCCAGCATCAGCATGGGATGTGCTGGGTGCCTCAACCCAGCCCTGCCTCCAAGGGGTAGAGGGTATTGGTGATGGATTCCCAGAGCACGGTGCTAGGCCCTGGGGGCTGGGGAAATGGATGAGTCCAGTGGGGTCTGCCAGGGGTGACAGGCACCCAGGTGGGCCCACCATGATGTGGTTCTGATCACCATACTATAGCCACAGTGTGGCAGGGGACCAGGGGAAAGGCTATCTGCTCTGAGCCAGGCGGGGCAGGTACAAAGGAGGGTGATCCAGGCAGGGGACTTCAGAGGTGTGAAGATAGGAACCTCCGCCATAGGGAGATGAAGCTAGAAAGGGTAGCAGGGGCCAGTTTGGTGGTGTCAGGTAGGGAGGAGTCTGGTCTTGTGGATCTTAAGAGGCTGTGGGGATCTGATGGACTGTGAGCAGGAGAGTGAGGGGTGGTACAAATTTGAGGAAGGACAGAGGGAGGTGGGGATTTGTGAGGGCCAGAGTGGTGGTCCAGGCAGGAGGACAGCACTTCTAGTGGGCACCAGTACACACTGGGACATGCTTCCTAACCAGCCAGAGTGACACCAAGACCCTCAGCTTCTGGAAGTGCACATGGCCCTTCCCCGGGACCCACACCGTCCAGAGCCCTCAGATTTCCCAGGAGAGCCAGGCAGGGATGTCCTAGGGATGACCCCAGGTCCCTAGGTCCTGAGGAGCCTTCTGAACCCTCAACAATGAAGGAAGAGTGTTCCAGACTAGCATGGGCCTGAAACTAGTCTGCTGTGCTCTGGTTCTTAGGGAGCAACTAAATCCCTGCTTGGTATCTATGGCAACTCTCTATTAACCAGAACTTGGCTCCACAAACTCCCGTTCCCAGTTCATTCTAAAACACTCAGAGCTGTTGGTCTTTTTAAAGATCTTATCTCACTGGAGAAAATAAAAAAATAGCAAAGAATATAAAGAAAAAAATAGAAATCACCTCCAGCCCCTCTGATGAGAAGGCACCGATGTTAGCATTTCTGTGTTTCCACCCACTTTAACAAAATTGGGATCATGTTGAACATCTGCTGTTACATCCTTTTTCATTATGCATCCCCCAAGGCAAATGAAGGGGGCAGAAAAGGGTCTTTAGAAACAGGGCTGCTGGAGGCTGGGATTGAGGGGCATCCTGCTGTGCTGTGTGATCTTACAGGAGTTGTCACCCTCTCTGAGCTTCAGTTTCTGCATCTCTGCAGGGAGAGGTTGTAGGTGGTTTCTCAGACTCCATTCAGAGCCAACAGCAGGGGGTCACAGTGTTTTACTTGCAGCAGCAGCCCTGTTGTTCTGGCCTCTCTCCCAGGAGAGAGCCCGGTAATGTTTGTGGGGGGGTGGGCACAGGGTCGGCACTGCCACTTGGCTGGCGTATGGTACAGTTGGGAGCCAGCCCCTGGAGTCAGGGCAGCTTAGACTCACTCCTGCCTCCAAAAGTTTTCCACTGTTTGATCTTGGGCAAATTACATTGCCTCTCTGAACCCCATCTTATAAGCCATAGAATTGAGTAGCTGTGATAGTTTGTTGACTTAATATGTACAAAGCATTTAGTATATAATAAGTGCTCAGTATTATGAATTATTGTTAACTCTTATGATTATTGTTATCTGTGACCTCTCAGGTGTGATTTGTGGATTAAATCATGATCTTCTTACAGTATTCAACAGGGTGCCTGTGACCTAGGGAACCTGTAGGATGTAGCAGCTGATTAGTGACCTTCCCCTAGCTAGGGATGGCTTCGTGGGCCTGTGACCTGTGTAGCCATACAGGACTTGCATTCAGCAATGCCCTGAATTTGGTCTAAATGCCCTAGCACTGTTTTGAGATTAATACTTTTTGAGCAGGGGCCCAGCATTTTCATTTTGCAGTGGGCTCCACAATTATGAAGCTTGTCTTGCTTTTAACAATAGGATTCCTGGCAACAGTCCATAGGATTGCCTGCCTTGGCACCCCACGTATATTTCTGCTCAAGAGCTATTTGTGAGGTAAAGGCGGGATCTGGATGGCCCCATTCAGATGAGAACACCGCCCATGAGGTCAGGTGCTATGCCTGGGGCACACACGGAGAAGCAGGCACCAAGCAGTGTTCTATCACTCTATGGGCTGCCAGTGTAGTGGTGAAGCCTGCCAAGGGCAAGAAGTCGTCTGAGTAGAATGCCAGCTGGGGTGGGCAGAGTGGGATAAGGGGCCTGCCAAGCTGTGGCCAAACTCACTGGAGAGATTCAGGACGACTCAGGTTGGAATCGATTGAAACTGAGCCGTGCGCTTGGGTCGCCAAGCGCATGTGAAGAGGAGAGGGCAGCAGCACGGGCATTGAGTCTGCTTTTCTTGGGAGGGCAGACTTGGATGTCCCCCAGTACCTGTCCTTGCAGGGAGAGAGGAAAGGAGCAGAACCAGGCTACGTAGTGTCTAGAAGGCCAGGTGACAGTGCCAGAGGTTCAGGGGGTGGAAGAGGCTGTAGCAAAGGGCAGCGGCAGGGGCCAGAACAGCATCCACAAGACAGGTGGGACTTGGGCTACCTGCATGTGTAGGCAATGGGTGTCCAGGACACAGGCAGATGGGCCAGCAGGGCAGCTCAGCAGAGAGGAAGAGAGGAAATTCAAGAAAAACAGAACAACTGCTATGCCTTCACAAGGTGCACAGGTCTCCTCTGGAAGGAACCAGGGTATTGGGTGGAGGGGGAGCCCGTGCCTCCCTGCTGGGTCACCCCTGAGGGCGTTCTAGGCCCCAGAGTGGGAGTGGTGGAAGATAACTCAAGAAAGAAAAGAGTTCAAGGTGAGGCTGTGCATTTAAACATTCTGTGTCAGCCTTTATAGGTGATTCTGCAATAGGAAGCCAGTCCAGAGGGGGACAATGGACTTCATAAGCTATAGGAGCCATAGAAGCGGATCTAGAAGGGAAGATTTGTGTGGATCTAGAAGGGAAGAATTGTTTCTAGCTGAGGAAATCAGGAAAGACCCTCAGAGGCCCCTGCTACCTTGAATTCGGACCTGCAGAGATGGGGAAGAGCACCCCAGGAGGTGTGAACAGGATAAGATGGAAGAGCCCCTGTTGGGGACAGCTGATCTCATACTGAAGAAAGAGTACAGGAGCAGCAGGAGCTGGCTCCCCTCAGGGCACTGGGGCAGGAGAGGTCTGAGCACTAGCTGAGGTGGGAACTCAAGTTGGTGACAGTAATGGGGAGCCATTGAAGGCTTTATAGCAAGGGAGTGCTCTGAGCAGAACTTGTGAGCAGGCACATGGGGCAGAGGCTGGGAATGGGAAACTCAGCGTGGAGGTAGGCATGGAATTCCCAGTGGGAGGTGAAGAAGCCAAATTCTGGGTTGTAGTTATGAGAATGGGAAGGAGGGGTCTGCTGAGGAGACCTTGGGTGAGGGGTCCCAAGCACTTTGGGACATCAGAGACAGGTGCATGTCTGCGGAGTTCAGGGGGCCTCAAGACACTGGATACGGTGGATCTAGGGATCTGGGCCTGTAGAAGGCGGGTCTGGGTGGGGGAATATGCGAGAGCTTTGCCCTCAGGAGATGGCTGGGCCTCTGGGAGGAGAAAGGTCAGCTAGAAAGAGAGGCCAAAAAATGGGGATGAGGAATAACCACACTGGGGAAGGGACATGGGCCAGAGAACTTTGCTGGGCCCTTCAGGACCCTGGCGTGGACCTGTGAGACAAGGCCTGTTGATGGGAGGTGATGAGAGGACAAGGGAGTTGGTGTCAGGGGGGCCTGGTGACCAGAAGTCACTATGCACAGGGCTGTCTTGAGGTCCTTGTCCACCTGCTGGGGGTGGACAGCCTGTCTCCCAAAGGGCAGTGGGGCTGCCTGGCCTCAAGGACAAAGGCAGGTGGGGGCAGGGGAAGGAGCTGTGGCTGGGAGCTTAATGGCCCTGGAAAAAAAAACATAAAACTGGAGAATTATGAGGAGACATAAACAGAGCTGTCAGGCATTAGCTGCAGGGATACTGCTCAGCCTGGGGAAGAGCTGCCTGTGGCTGAGCCGGGATCCTTATGTGTGCATTAAAAAGACAGAAGTTATAAAAGGAGGGCGATTAAGCTGCCTCTACGCTTGTGCTCCCTGCCCCTTCTTTTCTCACACTGCCTAGGATGAGGCCCTAGCCACACATTGACTCTTGGGCCCAGGCCTTTGTGGCCTGGCCAAGGCAGGGACAGAGCCTGCCAGCTATGCAGGGACCAGTGTGGGGGACAGGGGGAACCTCAGGGCCCAGGCTGGCGGAGGGGCCAGGGAGCTAGGCCCAAGGACGAAGGCAGCGCCAGCCCTGACAATTTATGGGCACTCACACACCCTGTCATCTTCATTTTCACCGTCGCTGCTGATGTCATTAGCCAAGCACTAATGGGCTTAAATTTCATCTTAAACCATCCCTACTGTCCTCAGCACATGACAAATGCCTTGCTCTCTCTGGCTCTGCAAAGCTGCCAGACATGCTCTGCAGGCATGCACCCCTCTCTTGTATATCCCTCTGGCCCCCAGTGAGAGGCTCCCAGGGACTCTGGGCCTGGGGACACTTACTGGTCAAGGGAATTCCTGGGAGTCTCTAGGAGCCCCCTGAGGGGGCAGGACTCAGGAAAGGGGGCTTCTCAGGGAGCTTTGGAGGATCTGGGATAACATGGCATGTGGAGGTGGGAACCTGCCCTTTCTCTGTGTAGCCTGAACAGGGCTGTGCCCTTTTGAATTTCCCAGCCCAAGCATCATGAAGGGCAGCTGCAATGGGGACCCATGGGACCCTGAGAACTACCTGCCACATTCTTAAAAGCCTTGAGGAAATTGTATTTTGCTTGGGGATGGAATTCCATTTCATCCACTCATCCACCACCCACCTCTCCATCCATTCATTTACTCATTTATGCGACAAACATGTGGCCCACAACCCCCTCGCTTGCTCTTGTCCATCAAAGGCCCCAATTAGCTGTTCAAGCCCCATGAGATAGAATGAGTGAGTGATCTCTAAACACAGTTTGTTTGGGAGACAAAATCTTTCCAGCTCTTACAGAGTGGAAGAGGAAGTGACAAAGTAGCTCCGGGGATCCTTGTGGTGGCATGGACTTGCTGGCCCATCTGGTCCATGAAAGTTGTGTTTGTCTGAAAAGGAGGGGCCAAGAATAAAGACAGAGCATGGCAGAAGAAACACAAGGTCAGGCTATTTGGGGGTTTCCCTACTAACATTTGCACATGTCCATGGACACCACCCACAGCCTTTGTTTCCCAGGGAAGGGGCAAGTAGCCAGGGATCCGGCTGGGGCTTATTTGCCATCAAAGTTGGCCTGTGGGGGGCTGGTGCTCAGAGCCACCCAACGCTTTCCCATGGGAATCTCCTTTCCAGGCTACAGCCTTTCTTCACTGTGCTAGAGCTGTGTCCCACCCATACCCAGACAGCAGTGCCAGGGGGTCCTTAGCCTATGCCATACTGTCCCCACAGTGAGACAGTGAGAGAGAAGAGGCTGGTTCAGGTCTGGGAGTGGGAGGAGGCTGGGACTGTAGACCAGAAGTAGGCTCTGAGCTGCTGTGCTGCATGGCCTCCTTGCCCTCACTGGGCCTCACACATTCAATCTGCCACTTAAGGGTGTTGACCCTGCCCAGCTCTGTCATGCCGGGCATGGTGAGCCAGACTTGGGCTAGCTTTATGCACTGGAGGCTTGGGCAAGGGAGGCCTGAAGATGGTGGGAAAGGCAGCCCCTCTGGCCCCAGGAGGGTGCTATTGCTTAGTAATTGGGAGCATGGACTGTGAAGAAATGCTGGGGGTTCTTACCCCTTCTCCCCACCAGTATTTGGAATTGGCTGTTGAATCCTGAGGTACTCCATTCCTGACATTTCTAGAATTTTACCCCTCCTCTCCAGCCCTCTGCCACCACCTTGTCTGGCTCCCTTCACTGTTTTCTGGGAAACTGTCCCAGCCTCCTCACTGGTCTCCTGCCCTCCACTCACCTGTTTCACCAATCCTTTATCCCCACAGCACTGGGAACCTTATAACACATGTGTCTGTTAGTGTCACTCACTCCCTTGCCTACCTTCTATAGCTCCCAATTGCCCTCAGCACAGAGTTTGTGGTCTTCACGTGGCCCATAAGACCTCATACCATGTGGACCCTGCCCATTTGTCACCTCTTGCCTCTCATAACCCACTTGCAAGCCACATTTTCCCTCTCACTCTCTCCTGCCTCCCAGGGGCTTTTCCTTGTCCCTTACCGACTCCTTCACATCTCTCGGGTCTCAGGGGAGAGCTTTCCTCTGGGACACCTCCTCTGACACTGTTCCCACTCAGATATGATTTAGGGCCCTTCCCCGTACTCCACAGGCTCTGAGCCCATGCTGTCTCTGGCTGCTCAGTCCCTAGCATTATATGGCACACAGGAGGCACTTAGTAACTGCTTCTTGGGTGGATGGATGAATGGGTGGTTGTGTGTGAGGGTGGATGAAGAGGCCGTGCGGTCTACAAAGGGAGTCCACAGGCACCAGGAAGTGGAGTTGTGAGTCTTGGGCAAGTCCCTGCCCCTCTGTGGGCCTCGATTTCCCTGTGTATAAAATTGTCTGCCCAGTTCCTATGGCTAGTAAAGAGGCTCAGGGTAAGCTAGAGTGAAGGCAGAGGCCCATCGACAGCAGATAGGTGCTCCAAGGAGCATGAGACAGAATAAGTTCTCCCCAGAATCCTTACAATCTTTCAAGTTTCCCTGTCTCTAGGAGAAATACTGATGCCCACGATTCTTGCTTGTGCCCAGGATCCTTGCCCTAAGGAGCAGACTTGGAGCCAAACAGGCTGAATTTATATCCAAATCTTACTGCTCACTGAGAAATTCCCTTTGGTTCCAGGACTTAATTGTGCTGTCTGTAAAATGGGGATGCTCATGTGTTCCTTGCACAGTTACACTTGGGATTAAAATGATGAGACAGGGAAGAAGGCCCTTCTCTTGATGCCCAGCACAAGGAGGGCACCCAGGAAATATGGGACTCGAAGTCCTGCTGCCTGAGAGTGACTTGTATCTGCCGCTAGGGTCGCCCCCAACTATAACACAGTGCTCCCTCCTGGGTCTTCCTACCTTGGCCAAAGTTGCTTCCGAAACTAAGTTCGAAGCTTCCGAATCCTAGGCCAGACCCCACAGCATTACTATTATAATAATAACATTAGGCCTCCCATTATTTACCTTTTACAGTGCTTCTGTCCCAATAAGCTGTGTGCTTTTGTTGCTTCATCTGCAGGATGAGTTATAATATGCCGACTGCTCTTTAGCGCAGGGTCCTACACACAAGAAGCACTGTGTAAGGATTGGCTGTGACGGTGGTGATGACAGAGGACTTTTATGTTCATTTCCTCATTGGTTCTTTAGTCAGTCCCATAAGGTGGATACTTATCACTATTCCCACTTAATGGGTGAGGAAATGGAAGCCCAGAGAGGTGCGGTGACTCACCTGAGGTCACACAGCTAGTTAGCAGCAGGGCTTCAAGTACTGGATGTTCTTCCAAAGACTTGTGAGGCCCTGGTCTGGAAAAAACTAGCCGTGGAACAGGGTGGAACACAGGCACCTTTCTGAGCTCTCTTTTAACAGGCCTAGGGCTGCAGGGGCCTCTGGCCAGCCGGCCAAGTCTGTTCCGCCTCATGTGCCAACTAGGGAACACAGACGGCTAGGCCTTGCTCTGGCTACTGCCTTCCGGGCCTCTGTGCCAGGACAGCACATCTGCCAACCCGGGCAGGGACCAGCTGCTCCTGGGGCTGGAGGCCAGAGCCACGTTCCTGTCACTCCAAGGAGCCCTGCCTTCTTGGCCCACCTCCGCAGCCATCTAGGACCAGGATCAGGGATTTTCCTGAACTTTCCTTCTGTTATAAAAAACTATATAAATATTTACCTTTTAAAAATAACAACTCACTTATTGAGCCCTCCTCTGAGAGGCATTGCTCAGACGACTCTGGCCATTATCTCATTTAATCCTTATACCACCTTCTGAGGGACATACTCTCATTCTTGTTTCACAGATGAGGAAGCTGAGGCATGGGCACTGGAGTCACCTGCCCAGGCCCCACAGACTGGGGGTGTCCCAGCCAGGATTCAGCCCCAGATGTTCCTGGACTGACTCTCACAGTCCAAGAGTCCTAGGACCCCATGGAGGCCTGGAATGGCCTCTGCTTTTAAGTTATATAACATGTATTACTATTGTTCTGATAATTGAAGGAAAGCATATTGCTGGGTAAAAATAGAGTGGAGAGGACAGTGACATGTAAAACCAAGAGTAGGCACTATAAGCATTGGACCTGTGGTTTATCAATGTCCTTGGTGGCAGTGGCTGCCCATACAGCTTAGGGCTTGAGGCAGTCCTGGATTGTGAAAGACTTTGCACCTGGAAGTGAGAACACAGCCTATGCGGGGATTCAGGTTTGGTCTCTCCCTAACTTGCGGCCTCAGTTTCCTCATCTATAAAATGGGGGGATGATCCCTGTCCTGCTTATTGCCCAGTGCAGGATGCAGGTGGGCTGACTTCTCTTGGCAGCTGGCCCTCATCCCATCACACCTACTGATGAGGAAACAGATTACTCCTAGAGTCAGCTATAACATGGCTGCGCCAGATTAGAACCTGAAACTAGGCTCTTTTTTCAACCATCTTCCATAGTCTGAGGGCAGATATTTATCCATTTAAGTTTAAAAATCTTTGCTAGGTGTCATGTGTTCATGTAAGAAAAATCAAATACACCCTCCTATGCAAATAGGGCATCTCCATTCACTTTCTACACTATGCTTTTCTCACCCAACTTGAAGACTACGCTGCATTGATTCACAAAACCCTTCCTCACTCTCTAGTAGTACTCCACTGTAAGGAATTCCCCAAATGTATTTCTCTCATCCCTCTCAGATAGACACTTAGGGGATCTCCAGTCTTTTGTGCTGCAAACAACACTGCAGTTAATCGCCCTGTTCAGATGACTCTGAGCCTGGCTTGGGAACAGGACTGCTGGGTAAAGGGCACATGTAATTTTTATTTGGGTCCATATTGCCAAAAAGCTCTCCAAAGAGATCGTGCTGGCTTACCCCCACATTCTCAACTGGACCGGGCACCTCTTTCCCCACACCATCACTGGCCAGGTAGATACAATGTGCCAAGAAAATCAAACGGGCCATTTCCCCAAAGAAAATCCTCAAAGGCCAGGTATGTTTTGGGGGCCAGGTCAGAAAGAACCAGAATCAGGCCCCTGGAGGCCCTGCACCCTGACCATTAATGATGTGAACTCGGCAATGGGCTTCAGTCTGTGGGATACGTTTCCACTTCTGTAAAACAAGGGTGATAATGGTAGGTACCTACCCCTGGGGCTGTTGTGAGGACGATATTTATAGATAAAAAGCACATAAGGCAGTGAGTGATAACTGGCTGCTATTTAGTCTAGGTGAGTCTTGTATCCCAAGGACTGCAGCCCCTGGGGTGGGGGCCAAGCCCCTGGAGTTGATGCTTGGTTATCAGATTTGTTGTACCTTTCAAGGGATCAGAGAAGGGAAGAGGGGATGGGGAACCATCAAGGAAAAGAGTGAAATCATTGCATCTCAGCTTCCTGCTGTCCCGATGGAGACACTGAGGTCCAGAAGGCATGGACAAGAAGTGATTACAAGCTTAGCAGAGTGAAGTAGCCAGGAAGCAGTGTCTAAGGCAGAGTTCCTGGGTTGCCCAGGCCACTGCAGCAAATCAGCCCTGAGACACAGAGTTCAGGGATGCCGATTCTGGCCTCCAGATCTCAGAGGGACCTGGAGGGTTGCAGTGGTTGAGATCTTGCAGTCCATTGTGTTCCACAGGCCAGCAGTGTCAGCCTTACCTGGGAGTCTGTTAGACTGCAGAATCCTGGGCCCAACCACCACAGCAGAATCTGCATCTTACTATGGTGTGCACACTAGTATGTAAGAAACACTGCAACTCCAGCAGGAAGATAACACACCTGCCTTGGGGGATGGACCACTTGTCCGAGGACAGGCTTAACCCTCAGTCTCAGCAGCCCTCCTCTGTTTTTGGTGGTGTCATTGTCCCTCGTAAAGCCCTTCTTGAAGACCTGCTCTGTCCCAGACACTCACAGCTCCCCGGGAGACAGAGAAAGTACAAGACTTGGTCCTTATCCCCATGGACAGTAATAGGGCACAGAAAGTTACTACCCTTCACTGAGTCTCCACCAAGGGCCAAGCAGAGTATCTTATTCGGTCGCGTGATAACCCTGTCAGTGTGATGTTAATAAGAGCAGGTTTCAGCTGAGGAAATGAGCCACACAGCAGATACATGCAGAGCTGGGACTTGAACCCAGAGCTGTGTGGCGTCAGGGCCTTAGGCATTTACAGTCAGGGTGTGGTAGGGGCAGATGATGCCTCTCTCACCCTAAAGCTACACAGCTAGCCACCTGTAAGTCTTCACAATTGGCTGGCCTAGTCCGCCTGGCTGATGTAAATCCGATACCTCTCTAGGGAGTTGCCACCATCTCCCCCACACCCCCATCTCCAAGAAGAGGCCTGCCACTCTCCATGCCAGCACTGAAGAACCACCCAGGAGGGAATCTCCTGCAACTTACAGAATAAGTCAGCTCTGGGAGCAGGCTGAGTTAGCTATGTATAGCTGGAAGAGGGTCTCTCTCACAGATGCTGATTGACTGGAAGCCAGAGGAAGGGAGTTCTGGAAGGTCTGGTGCGGCTGGAGGTGGGCCTGGGAAAAGAGAATGGTCTTTAAAACCAGTGCACAGAATACTAGTGGAAAGTCTCTTATTCACCCTGGAAGAAAAACGGTGCTATTCAAGGTGGCCAGATGCTGGACTCAGACAGCATGGCCTTGCCTCGTTTTTACTCTTAAGCACCTCCACATTTCACTGCTGTGTGGAAGAGAGGAAAATCAGCCAGGATGAGGCAGCAGCTGAAAACCAAAGGCAAATATTTTCCATCCTGAAGAAAGACTCCCCAGGCTGCCTCCGGAGCAGCAGCTAGTGGTTTGCTTTCCCCAAAGGTCAGTGTCTTCTTGTCACCAGGCTCTGTGTTTTGGGGGGCTGGCTAGAATCCACCCCCACCCAGTAGAGCTGGTGGGAGAGGGCCATCCATCCAAGCCATGCCCAGAAGTGGAGATGCCCTTCCCCACAGAGGAGACATGGGATACAAGGTAATCCCAGCTGTTCATAGACAGGGTCCCCCCACCAACCCAATCTTGAGGTGGAGACTCCTTATCAAAATAGGAGCTGTTAGTCTGTATTGGAGAAAGATATATCCACACGAAGCTGCTAGTCCTTAAATGAATTTGTAATTTATTCATCACGATAATAGCTACACACATTTGAAGAGTAGTGGTACATATCTGTGTGAGATTTACATTTGGGCTACAGATGAAAATGAGGCCTATGATTGACCGGAAGCCAGGGGAAGGGAGTTCTGGAAGGTCTGGTGCGGCTGGAGGTGGGCCTGGGAAAAGAGAATGGTCTTTAAAACCAGTGCACAGAATACTAGCGGAAAGTCTCTTATGCACCCTGGAAGAAAAACGGTGCTATTCAAAGCCTCACTACCAGGGCTTGGCTTCTGGGGTTGGCAGCCCCAGGAGCCAACCCCTCACCTGGGAACCTTCAATGAGGGGCCTGGTGCCTTGGACAACTGAATATGCAGGAGGAAGCAGGTGCAGGGAATTGGTGGTGGTGGGCAGTGTGACTCCTCTCTCCACCTCCCAACCACACCAAGCTCCCTGCCCTTTTTTTCTCCCAAGAAAACCAGTTTTCTGAAATTTCCAAAGCATCAAACCAGGACCTCAGCCCCAGGGCACCTCCCTGATGCCCAGCTGCCAGAAAGCAGAGCAAACAAGCTTGAGGCCCTGCCCACAGCCCAGGGCAGGGTCCCCAGAATGGCCCCTTTCCCACTCTGTAACTTAGTCTCCATGTCTGAAATGAGAGGTGATGTCACTTCCTAGAAGGGCAGTGTGAAGGTTAGAAATAAAATATATCAAGGCATCTTGGCTGTAGGAGGGGACCAGATAGCATGCTGTCTGCTGCTGCTGCTGCTGCTGCTGCTGCTGCTGCTGCTGCTGCTGCTGCTGCTATACCTGCTCCAATAGACCAAAGGCTACTGAGAACTTTCTAGATCTGAGGGAGGTTCTAGACCCTTTGTCTAGGATGGCTGGGAGGTTGAAGCCTCTTGAGAACTCCTACTCAGCAGTGCTAGACCCCGCATGTGCTCATCTGGCCCACTTTTCCTTTCGACCTGCTTTGCCTTCAGGGCAGGCTGGGCCCCACAGCTCCAGCCACTGGCCCAAGGGTGCCATCAGGCAAGTCTAGGGCAGCTGCTGTCCTCACATCTGTATTACATACACATCTCCCCTGCCCCTTGCCTGCCTGGCTTCTTACCTCTCTGGTAATCCAGGCTTCTCCCTCGGGTGGAGGCCCAGCCCTCCCCCACCCCCAGCTAACTCAGGAGAGAAATCTGGCTCAGGTTCCCGAACAGGCTATGTTCTTTCCTGCCGCTAAGCCAGGCAGCTCCTTGCCGCTGGAATGCCCTTTTCCTTTCTTCTTAGCCCACACTTCCTCCAGTTTTCTCGTTTTGCAGCGACTGTCTCTTATCCCCACCTCATTCAGGAGGGAGGTGCTCAGGGGGCCCTAGCCTTTGGGCTCCAGGATTGGGCACATAGCAGAGTCTGGAAAATGTCAAGTGACTGATCTAGTCAAAGCCTGCAGGGTGTTTGTGGGCCTAGCCAGCTTCTCTGCTGCCCCCCTCCTTTTGGGGAGAAGGGCAGGCTGGGGTTTGGGTGGGTAGCTTTTTGGAGAGTAGAGTAAGGCGAGTGGACTTGAACTTCCTGCTGCCTCTTACCCCTGAAGAAGGGGCGGGGTCTGAGCCAAGCTTGCAGGGGAAGGGGCTGGAAGGGAGGACGAGGGTGGGCCTGGGGGGGGGGCAGGTAGGGCAGGGAAAAGAGACCCCTCGGTTCTCCCCGGCACGGGCACAGACGGGGGCTGCCTTGAAGTTGGTGTGTAAGCCCACTGCAGTTTAAATGCTGTTTGTTTGGAGAAGCTTAGGGAGGAGGCTGGAGGTGGGGTAGGCGGAGGGTCCTTGTGATAGAAGCTCCAGCTTCGTCGGTGACTATAGAAGGGTGGCGTTGAAGAGAGAAGGCCGAAAACCAGAAGGGTGCTCGGCGCCCTGGGCCGGTCGCCCCCTGTTTGCGGAGGGAGAGCTGGAGCCGCCTCTCGCAGCCACTCTGCGAGCTGGGAGGGAGGCGAGGGGACGACAGCGCCGGGCTCCCCCGCCCCCACTCCACCCGGTTCCAATATTTCGCAGAAAGGCACGCGGCTCCTAATCGGTCCTTTCCAGGCTGAGATTTAACCGCGCGATGCCAGCGCAGGGGCGAGGGCCGAAGGCCGGGGGAGGTGCTCAGAGTCCGGAGCTGCCGAGCGAGGTGAGGAGCCCGCGGCCTCGGCTGGTGGAGCGGGCGGGCGGGCGCGCAAACCCGAGAGGCAGCTATGCAAAAGGGGGCAAGTTAAAAATAATCCTCTCCGTCTGGGAAGCTCTCGTGCGCTCTCTCGCCTCGTTCGGTGCCAGAGGACTCCAGGGGAGGTGGCGTCGGGGAGGGCAGAGCGGGATTCCCCCTCCTCCGCGGGGCGGGGTGCCTGCCTACGCGCCGCCGCCGCACGTGTGCGGGGCCGCGCGCCCGAGCCCCCTGCACCCGGATGGGGGCGCCCCCTCCCCAGGACCCGGCGCAGCTGGCAGCGGGCCCCCACTGGCAGCCTTGCACGGTTGGAGGGAAGAGCTCCAATATTTATTATTTACTAGCCTTAATAGGTTTGAGTCATGGGGCTTGGGGGCCAGGACGCTGGGAGAACCGAGGAGTTAGAGGAAGGGGTCAGCAGGGGGAGGGGCGGCGCAGGCGGCGAGGACGAGGTCTCTGCCTAGGCCCAGCGTCCTGGGCGAACCTCCGTCCGGCCCCGCCTCACCGCCGGGTGCTGGGGCGGCGCAGCACGCCGGGAGGGAAGTGTGGACCTTTGGTTTTGCCTCTCAGCCTCTGTCTTTTGCGTCTTCGCCCTTCCTGGGGTGCGGGGAGGGAGCTGCGGGTCGTACGCCCCGCCCTGCGCGCCCCTCGCGGCCGCCGCCGCGTCCCCGACGCAGCCCAGGCCTCATTTATCATCATCTTTGGTCAAGTGGAGTGTGCAAGGAACAGCTGCTTCACTCGGCTGACTTCCGAGGGCGGGAATCAAGGAGATGAATGATGCGGGGTGGGGGGGGCTCAGCACCCCGGGGTCCCAGCGCAGGCAGGAGGGAGGTGCGGAGCGTCCAGCAGCGTCTTCGCCTTGTGGAGAGAGCAGCACCCCTTCCTCTCCCGGCGCCTCCAGTTACCGTGGGTCGCGGACGGGGGCCGCCCCAGGAGGCAGCTGGGCGCGAAGAGGTGCCCCTCGCCAGAGCAAGACCCGCTAGCGCGCTGCTGGCGGATCCGGAGGTCGCGGTGACCTTGCTGGGGTCAGCGGGTTCGGCTGCGAAGGAGGCGGTGCGGCGTCTTTGGTGACGCTTTTCGGATTGGAGCAGAGGCCGGGAAACAAGGAGGGGCAGGCGGGGGTGTGAGGGGGAACACAAATAGAAGGTGAAATTTTACCTGCCCCTGAGGGAGTCCTGCGGATTTTCTCTCGGCAGCAGCAGGCGCTCTGCCTTTGTCTTACACGGCTGAAACATCTGTTGCAGAGGAGCGGTGAGGCCACAAACAACCCCCTTACGTCCTGCGTGGCTCCCCCATCCTCGGCTTAGCCCTAGCCGGGCTCCAGGACTCGCAGCGCCGTGTTAACCCTGCTCGCGCCGGGCACACGCCCGGCAGCCCCGATGCAGCACACACCTCCATGTGGGGCTCCCGGCCCCAGAATGAGCTCTCGCGGGGGCGCCCAATGACCTGCCCCCACTTTCAAAGGGTTCGGTGGTATCCATCAGGGGCGGGGCGCAGTCGCGGAAAGGGTTAATGGCCTAGTCGCAGACCTTAATTGTCAGACCTGGGCCCGCTTCGTTTCAATTACCCTAAGTAGAGACTGAATGTGCAATTAACGAAGTCAGCTTGCCAACTGGAAAGCCGTCCCCGCTTTCACATTGAGCAGAATACTCAACCAGCTGACTTGGACTAAGCAATTTCCTCCTCTCTCTCCCTTTTTCTCTCTCTCCCAACCCCCTCCCTCTTTTTCTCTCTCCTTAATAATAAAATTATACCAAGCAGTTTGCGGTGTGGCAGGCGGCCAGAAAAGCGTTTCTTTAAACGCCGCCGTCTCACAATTAGGCAGCAAGAGGATTTGACACGCAGTGTCGGCCTGACAGGCGGCTTCCTCCCCTAGGGGATAGGGGGGAGGAAAGGTACGCCAGTTCTCCTGCTCCCCCATTTGGAACCGGGCTGGAGGGGCTGGCGTGCTTCTCCTCCCAGATTGTCAGGATGCTGCAGAGAAGGGGTGGGTGTCAAAAGCAGGGAAGCAAGGGGTGGTTCCCACACAGGCTGAGGAAGGGGGACTTTCCCTGACTTCTGAGAAACCGGGCTGTCCAGGAGAGGACCACCGCTCCCCCCGCCCCCCACACCATCTATTTTGGCCTTCAGCTCTAAGTTCTAAGTTCATTTTCTGGTTGACAAATAGGCACTTTGAGGCTCAGTTGTAGAGGGATCTTAGCCCTGCTGGACCTCCTGGACAAGTCATTGTCTCTCTCTGGGCTTCCATTAATCCCTCTGCAAAATGAGGGGGAGGTTTGGACTAAATATGCTCTGCAGACAGTGGCTTCTGGTGGGCCCTCTCCTTTCCTCAGATAGTTAAGTTCCCTTTCTCCCAGCCTCCCCTGACCGCATCCTCTCCCCACTCCCACAGCTTCCTGGGAGTCACACCTGGATAGTTGTCTGTCTTTCTGCCTTAGGAGGGCAGGGGGCATGCTGCTTTTTCCTCTGTATCCCCAGCACCTAGCTATGCCCCCACCTCCCGCAGAATGTAAGCTGAGCAGAAACAGGCTTGACAGTGAGTAGGCAAAAACACTCAGAGGGGTTGTGACCCAGGGAATTGTGGAGGGCAGAGCATAAGCTTCATCTTTCCTTCTAGATTGGCTGTTGCACATTTCCTGGCCTCCAAGCCTGTCGTCATTAACCCTCTCTCTGAGTGGCATCTTTTAGGGCTGTGGTGAGGGCTAAGTAATGCATCCAACCCAGAGCAGACCCCTCACTCATCCCGTCTGTCCATCTATCCAGGCAGTAGGCAGTTTAATAGGCACCTACTTGGGCCAATTTCTGGGCTTAGAGTTTAGGATCTAACAGATCCTTAGGCTGTAACGCTCATCAGGCTACATTCTGGTGGGCACATGTAAAACTGTTCATTATACCATTAATTATGCAATTACGGCTGTGATAAGTGCCACCGAGGAGTCATGCAGGGACCCAGCAAGCTGGGGGCAGCAGGACCTCATTCAGTGCCTCTGTGGGCCCAGGCCTCCTGCTTCCCAGCCTTTGCAGCTCTCCCACCTCTCTGCATTGCCTTTCCAAGGCTACTAAGCTCCTCCTCCCTCCCACAGGGCCACAGCTACACTGGCCAGCCCTGTCTCCACCCAGAGCCTGCAGTTGATGCTGGTCTTAGGGCTTCTCCCAGGGGCTAGGGAAGGTTCTGGATGCCCCTCCTCCTTTCATCTCATTGAGTGCCTTTGAGAATATACTAGGGGCTCAAATTCCTCGCCCAATAAGGCCCTGCCTTTGCCCATGACAGGTTCCATCCATGTCAGTTACATCAGTGTGTGACACCTGGGAGCTTGTGATCAAATATAGCCCACAGACAGCTTCTCTTGAACTCAAGTATTAAACTTTACTGATTGATAACATTTTTTATAACAAGAGACTTCCCTTTTTATAAAATTCTGATTTGGGGCTTTTTAAAGGAAAACACACAAGATCTGGCACCCTGGGCCCTCATTCCCATAAGGCAGCAATTCATTGGAGCTGAGTGGGGCTCCGCCCTCACTTTGTGACCAGGACCCCCAGTTTGCCTCTATCCTCACCTGCCCACCTCACTGAAGTATGTTACCTACCAGGCTGGAGGGAGGATGTTCTTTGTCAACTGAATGAGGGAGAGTTGTGGCCCTAAATCCCTGTCCCCATCCAAATATGCTCAGTACTACTACCTGACTGCTTGTTCTGGATATTTTCATAGGATTAATATGACATTTAACACATCATTCATTCAATAAATACTTATTGTTATGGGAAACGGGGATAAAGCTGTGAACAAACCAGGCAAAAATCCTTGCTCTCATGGAACTTTTGTTGTAAAGAGGAGAGACCAATAATAAAGCCAGCCAGCTAGCCATATGGCTTATTACAAGGAGATAAGCTCTTTGGAGAAGAAGTAGAGGAGGGGGAGTGCAAGGGGTGCCATATCAAACACATTGGTCAGGGAAGGCTAGCTGAGAAGGTGACATGAGTAAAGGCTCTGAGAGAAGCCATATAGATATCTGAGAATGGTATTCCAGCAGAGAAAACAGGTGTGCAAAGGCCCTGAGGCTCAGGGAAGTGAAAATGCTTCCCCAAGGCCACAAAGCCAGTCAGCAGCCACATAAACCATATGCCTTGGTGCCTCCAATTTTCCAAGGGAAGTTATTGTTCCTCTGGGCATATGGGGTGATGAGGATAAGGCTGGGTGAAAGGTTGGGCTTTTATTTCATTCTTTGCCTCTCAGAGCCAGTAGACACACAAATCCAGTATTAACCATATTGTGCAGTTGCCTAGAATGTCAGGAACTTCCGGGTGGGGGAGTGTGATGGAGGGAGGAGAATGGAACAGACTGGGAGCCCCCGTAGGTCCCCTCAGACCCCACTGCCAGCCCCTTGATCTTGCTGGCCTGGGTCTCTGAATGTGTGGGCCACCAGACCCCAGCCCTCTTAGGTGTCTGCACCCCAGCAATTGGTCCCACCAATCTCTTATTCTTTTCCTCATTTTGACAAAGATGAGTAGGGGGGTGATGTTTTTTGTTCGATAAAATTATCTAAAAACAATTATTGTCCACAAGAGAGAGAGAAGTCTGGGACTGATAATAGGTGAACTCCCCGCCCCGTGACATCCTGCCCCAGGAGGGCTCTTGAATGGGAGGGATACAGCTTGAAGGGTTACAGCTGCTGCAGTACCTCCCCTCCCCCACCTCACAGCAGAGAAAAGCCAGGCTGGCCTTGTGCCCTTTACCCATGAGGTAGGGAGCAGGGTGCAGCTTTCAAAGGCAGCTAAGTTGAGATCTCAGCTCTGCTGCCCAGTCACTAAGCTGTGCTAGCTCCACAAGTTACTGACTCCTCCTGGAAATAGGGTCCTGGCTTCCTAACTGGGCAGGGTGCTTCTGGAACTATCACAGCACAGCCCGGCACAGCAAAGCAGGCGGTGCCTAGACAGCTAAGTGGGGTGGGGCACCCTCATGGTGGATTAGACCTTGAGGGTAAGATTCATTCAGAGACTTTGTAGCTGCAGCTGGGTCCTTGGAGGAGACAGTATTGGTGGGCTTCGAGGGAAGGCTTTCCAAACATCTGAAGAGCCCAGAAGCCTCTGCTCCCCATTCAGGTATCCTCTGAAGAGCCGAGACCCCAGCCTTATCTGGAGTCCCTGGCCTGGACATCTGGAGAGGATGCTGGGGTGGTCTTCTTGCTTCTCACCCACTCACACCATTGCTTGCCTCTTAGTATTCAGGACCTCCAGTCCCAAGGCCCTCCCACCGAGCCTGCCCACCCTGGCCCTGCAGAGAGGGGCATGTTGGACCCCTGTGTATTTCTCCCATAAGCATACTTGGGTGCTCATGAATGAGGAGGGATGCATACCAAGCATGTTGCTCACATGCGGTGGTCTCAAGAAGCCTTACTTTGGAGTGGGGGCTGCCTTGTTATCTGGGATTCCTTATGCCCCAGGGTGTTCCCCCTGTGCCCCAAGCAGGACTCTCACAGCTGGCACCTGTCCCTACCTTTTCAGTAGCCCCTGGCCCAAGGACCTTACCTGTCCCAGAGGCCTGTGGGTACTGGGCTGTTAGTCTTGTGGATTCCTTGGAAGCTTCTCCCATCCCCTATTCAAGCCGGGCCCTTAGGATTTAACATAGATCCCACAGGACAGCAGTAAATCTGGCTAATAGTTTATCATTTTATTGGAGGTCTTGTATTTAGTATTCATCACAGCAGATGGGAAGGCCTGAGGTGGCTCCCCTCAGCTCTTCCTTGGACACCCCTACCACCCACCCCCAGCATCCTGACTCAGGTGACTCTCCTTCCTGTTCTCAAGGCTTGAGTGGGTTGGGTTTTTAATTTTTTTTTTCTGCAGCTACAAATCAGGAAACCGGGTCATAAAACAACCTTGGGTAAGTAGGTGGGATGGAACCACGGCCAGAGCAGCTGCAAGAGAACAAAAAGCTTCCTTCTCTGTCTCTCCCTTCCTCCCTTCTTCCCTCTCCCTCTGTCATTCTCTCCCTCTTTCTCTTTCTCAGTCTCTGTTTCTCCCTCTCCATCCCCCATTTCATGTCTCCCACCACCCCCTCAGAGTCCGCTGTGGGAGCTGCAGCAGCTGTGGCCCACACTGCACCCATTTACCTGACCAGGGACTAATCCTGGGGACTGGAGAAGCTATGGGCCAAGTGACCTCTCTCTGAGGCTGTAAAGGTGACAGCAGGCAGCCAGTAACCACCATTGCCCATGAGTGGACCTCCCTAAGGTGAGTCTGGCTCCCTGAGTAAAAGTGGGGGCCTGACCTGGCTGTCAGGGGACGTGAGAAGTATGAACTGCCAGCACCCCCGTCGCCTCCCCTCACAGCACCTTCTTGTTATCATGCTCCAAGATGCCCTCTAAAATGGGAATTCTTGGTGCGGGGTCCACGTAAGGGGGCGTTCACTCTTGGCCTGGTCACTATTCCTGCTGTAGGCATCCAGCGAAAGGAACTTCCCTGTGGGGGAGCTCATATGCGGGTCTCTTGCCTCTCTGAATCTCACCTTTTTCTGTAAAAGGGCTGAACAGTCACACTGAGCAAACCTGTGCAGAGTAGGTGCTCACAGCCAAGGGTGCCCTCTTTCACTCATGGTGCCTTTGCAGGGAGGGGAGGGCTGAGGTCTTTGTCTCAAAGAATTGCTGAGCCCAGGTTCACCAGCTGTCAGAGACCCTTGAGGGCTGCTGGCGTTGCACTGAAGTAGGGGGTGGGGTTTCTTCATGCCCCCAATCTCTCCTTCCTCAGTTCATGGCTGCGTGGATGGCTGAGGGAGAAGTGAGACCCTAGCTGTGCTAAGGGAAGTCCTGGGGCCTTTGGATTCAAAGCCTGGGACCCCGAACCAGCCTCCAGTGAATGTCCCTCCTTGAGCCTGACCTGGGAAGTCGAACTTCCAGGAGTTGTCTAGAGAGTGCGAATGCATCTCTAATGCATTTAATGCTTAGAGGACATGCAAGACTGACTTCCTCCCTTCCTCTCTTCCTCCCTCCATCCCAATTGGGCAAGGACTTCAGAGATACAAGGCCTTGACCAAGTGTCTAGAAGAGGCAGGTGTGGAAGCAGGGATGGGGAGGCTGGGCTGGACCAGAAGGAGCCCCATGGAGAATGTTAGGGGGTGCCTTCCTGTGATCCCCACCCTGTCTCCAGCGGAACCTACAGAGGCCAAATCCCCAGTTTGTCCCTCTCTACCCCCTTTCCCTCCCCCAGGTTCGATGGTCACTATTTTAATATCAAAGGGGCTTCTTTGCCCCCCCACTTGTAATGCTGCCCAACCCAGCCCCCTCTGGCTGCCTCTTTCCCCCTCCTTGTCCTTTCCTAGTGTTCTTGAAAAGTAATCATAATCATAATAATTAATAACAACAGAGCCAGGCACTCTTAAAGACGCAGAGTCCCATTTTCTCCTGGCAGAACTGGCAGGACCTCATTGGCTCTGAGAGGTGCCTTTGATGCCTTGCCTTTGTTCCTGCATCCCTCCCCTCCTTCTGCCTAGGGTTGGAGGGTGGTGTTGGGGTGAATATTTTTGCCTACGTTTCTCCATCAGGCGCTGGGCTTTTCGTATTCTAATTGAACTGTCTTTTCTTAGAGATAGATGCTTTCACCACATCCAGCTGCTCGTGTGTATTGGGAAACCCGCCTGCAATACAGCTCGTCTAAATTAAAAGACACAGCAGCTGGACTGATTAAAGGGTGGGGGTGGGGGGTGAGTCGAGGCGACACTGGTCATAGCACTCTCTCTTTTTAAATAATGTTTCTGGGTAATGTGTTTTGGAGAATGTGAAAAAAATAAAAGCTGTAGAAATGTTAATGATATCCACAGGACACTCAGCAGGAAATGAGAGTGATCTGGGACTAATAAAAGCAGAAATGTAATTTGTGCAGATATACGAGGAAGGCGAAGCCTTCAGATGGGGCCTGAGTTTGTGCATTCCAGGCTCATAAACACAACACGGGGTGGGGGTGGGGGGAAGGGCAGAATGTGGGCAGTGGCCTCCACCTGCTAGGTGGGGTATGGGCAGCCTAGGGGAGTGTGCTTGCCTGGGGTAGAAGGGGCCACCCTTTTAGACAGGTCTGTGGTGGTCTAGCCAGCACCTTTTTCCTGGTCTTTTCTGTGGAGGTTGGTTCAGGAGGCACAGGACAGTTTATTTGGCAGGGGCCGCCAGGCCAGAACCCAGAGTGTCTCCAGCTTCTTTGGGCTGATGTGTCGCAGCAGGCACCTCCTGTAATGTTTGATCCAAGCCGCCGGGGGTGAGATTGAAGTGGGTCAGAAGGGCGGGCTCTTTTCTCCTTGTTGGGGATGCCTGAGATAAATCCAGGGAGAGGCGAGAAGGAAGGCCACTGTCCGCATGGGGTCTGCTGGCGTTGACATGACAGGTGGCCAGGAGCTTGCTTTGTGGGACATTGGTTCCCTCTCTGCAACCGCAGCACCTCCATCCTTGAATCAGGGCCAGCTGCCTGCGGAAGGCCAGGGAGGTGGGCTCCTGGGGGCTGTCTGGCTGCTCTGGGCTTGCCCTGCTCAGCTGATTGAAGCACCCCTCTGTCCCCCTCCCTGGTCATACCTTGATACTGAATGAAGAAGACACTGAATAAGGAAAGCATTTAGGTGAGATCCTGGTGAAGAAGAGGGGTGAGCTGGTCCTATTGGGGCAGCTCCTCCCCTCCCCTATTCCACATCACTCTGTCTCTTTCCCCTTCTCACATCTGCCTGTCTCTCTCTCTTCCCTGTTTTTCATTCCATTCTGATCCCTCCCATAACCCTGGATTCTTGTAACCCGAGGCAGGCCACCCCTTCTTTCTGAAAGGAAAATACAAAGTCCCCTGTGTCCTCCTGGGGGCTTGGGAAACGCAGGCTGACCTGAGCCTTGTTCTTTCTGACTCTCCCACCCCCGCTGCAGCTGGCATGATTGTGGGTAAATCCCGAGCCCTCCAGATCTCTCCAGCCTGGAGCATTTCTTGTTTCTCCCTCCCTCAAGGAGGGTCTTCTGGGGTGACCAGGTCCCCAGTCAGTTGGTAGAACCTGTAGCCTTGACTTTGAGGGCCTGCCTGTTTTGTGAATCCAGTTACTTCGCCGAAGTAACTGGATTCACAAAACAGGCAGGCCCTCAAAGTCAAGGCTACAGGTTCTCATTCTCAACCCCGTGGTCATTTCCTGACCCAGGATCCTACTTTGGGGTAGGTTGGACTTCACTGGGGCCTCAACACCTAAAATTGTAAACAGATGGGCTCTGGGCCTGGTATGACTTGGTCCTGACCCTGTGGAAGCCAAAGGGGCCAGCTAGGACTTACTGGGCTGCTTTACACATGAAGGGACTGTCCCTTATTAGCATGCACTTCCTCACTGTGGGCCGTGTAATCGGTTTATGCACCTATGATATCAAAACAGGAGTCAGGTGCCACTGTTCTGTGTTCTTGGGAGTCATAGAAGGAGATGTTTTATGCCTACAGTGGTTCGGAGGCCACTAATCAACGTCTGCTAGGAGGAACAGAGATTCCAGATGGCATGGAAGTGATGAGGGTGTGTGTGTGTGCGTGTGTGTGCATGCGTGTGCGTGTGCGTGCATGTGTCGGCGCGCGTGCTTGGGAGCAGCTTCTCTGGGGCAAGAGCAAACCTTCCTCGCCCCTGGCTTGGCTGGGTCATGCTTGAGCACTGTCCAGCAGGGACTAGATTACAGGATCCAGTGGCCCCAGGGGACGGGGGAGCGGGAAGTGCTCTGCTAAATGATTTTGAGCTGTTAGAAGGGCTGGAAGTGGCGGGATGGGGGAGGGAGGGCGAACTGGCCACAGGGAGGGTGGGGTGGCAGCTCCCTGGCGACCTAGTGCTAGGCAGCCAGGTTTGCACCTCCTCCTCTCTCTCCCTCAAGAAGCAGCTGTCCTTGTCAAGGCTCAGGCGTCGTTGGTGGGAATTACAGAGCACACCTCCCTGACACAGAAGTTGTCAATATATGCACAGCTGGTGGGGAGGCTCAGGCAAAGGGGGTACTATTAAGAGCTTTGGGGAGAGGGCAGGGCAGGGATAAGAGTGAGGAGACAGGCTTTCTGAGCTGAAAGGAAATGGTCCATTTGAATTTCTGTCCTTCCATGCCCACCCTCCCCTCCCCATGCCTGCTCCCACTCCCCCTTCTCTTTTCATAGATAACCAGCCGAGTCATGCAGTCTTTTCGAGAAAGGTGTGGTTTCCATGGCAAACAACAGAACTACCAGCAGACCTCACAGGAGACATCTCGCCTGGAGAATTACAGGCAGCCGAGCCAGGCCGGGCTGAGCTGTGACCGGCAGAGGCTGCTGGCCAAGGACTATTATAACCCGCAGCCTTACTCAGGCTACGAGGGCAGTGCTGGCACGCCTGCCAGCACTGCACGCGGAAGCAAAGGACTGACATCGCAGCAGGCCCTGCAGGGGAGGCCGGCGTTCTCCAGCTACAGCGTCCAGGAGAGCAGCCCTTACCCGGGCCGATACTCAGGCGAGGAGAGCCTACAGGCCTGGGGGACCCCCCAGCCACCACCACCCCAGCCACAGCCCCTGCCAGGGGGCGTGGGAAAATATGATGAGAACTTGATGAAAAAGACAGCAGTGCCCCCAGGCAGGCAGTACCCAGAGCAGGGTACCCAGCTGCCCTTTCGGACTCACTCCCTGCACCTCCAGCCCCAGCTGCCACAGCCTCAGCAGCCCCTGGCCTACCCTAAGCTCCAGAGGCAGAAACTGCAGAATGATATTGCCTCACCTCTGCCCTTTCCCCAGAGCGGCCACTTTCCCCAGCAGTCGCAGTCCTTCCCCACCTCCTCCACCTACTCCTCTACTGGCCAGGGTGGTGGGCAGGGGGCCCACTCCTATAAGAGTTGCACAGCACCGTCTGCTCAGCCACACGACAGGCCGCTGACTGCTAGCACCAGCCTGGCCTCAGGGCAGCGAGTCCAGAATCTTCATGCCTATCAGTCCAGCCGTCTCAGCTATGACCAGCAGAAGCAGCAGCAACAGCAAGCCCTTCAGAGCCGGCACCACGCCCAGGAAACCCTCCATTACCAAAATCTCGCCAAGTACCAACACTACGGGCAGCAAGGCACAGGCTACTGCCAGCCAGACTCAGCCGTCAGGACCCCAGAGCAGTACTACCAGACCTTCAGCCCCAGCTCCAGCCACTCACCTGCACGCTCCGTGGGCCGTTCGCCTTCCTACAGCTCCACCCCTTCACCACTGATGCCAAACCTGGAGAACTTTACCTACAACCAGCAGCCTCTCAGCACCGGGGCCTTTCCCACAGGTATCACCGACCACAGTCACTTCATGCCCTTGCTCAACCCCTCCCCCACTGATGCCACCAGCTCTGTGGACACCCAGGCCGGCAACTGCAAGCCGCTGCAAAAGGACAAGCTCCCCGAGAACCTGCTGTCAGATCTCAGCCTGCAGAGCCTCACAGCCCTGACCTCACAGGTGGAGAACATCTCCAACACGGTGCAACAGCTGCTGCTCTCCAAGGCTGCCGTGCCACAGAAGAAGGGTGTCAAGAACCTGGTTTCCAGGACCCCAGAGCAGCACAAAAGCCAGCACTGCAGCCCAGAGGGCAGTGGCTACTCAGCTGAACAGGCAGGCACACCACTGTCGGAGCCACTGAGCAGCACGCCGCAGTCCAGCCACGCCGAGCCACCCGAGGCCGACTACCTGAGTGGCTCTGAGGACCCACTGGAGCGCAGCTTCCTCTACTGCAACCAGGCCCGGAGCAGTCCTGCCAGGGTCAACAGCAACTCGAAGACCAAGCCTGAGTCTGTGTCCACCTGTTCCGTGACCTCACCTGATGACATGTCCACCAAGTCCGATGACTCCTTCCAGAGCCTGCACAGCAGCCTGCCACTTGACAGCTTCTCCAAGTTTGTGGCAGGTGAGCGGGAGTGCCCACGGCTGCTGCTCAGCGCCCTGGCACAGGAGGACCTGGCCTCTGAAATCCTGGGGCTACAGGAGGCCATCGGTGAAAAGGGTGACAAGGCCTGGGCCGACACGCCTAGCCTGGCCAAGGACACCAATAAGCCACCTTTCTCGCTGGAGAACCACAGCACCTGCCTGGACTCTGTGGCCAAGAACACATGGCCACGACCAGGGGAGCCAGAGGCCCTGCCCGAGTCCTTGCAGCTAGACAAGGGCAGCAACACCAAGGACTTCAGCCCAGGGTTGTTTGAAGACCCTTCCATGGGCTTTGTTACCCCCGACCCCAAGAAGACAGCTGGTCCCCTCACTTTTGGTACCAAGCCCACCCTTGGGGCTGCCACTTCAGACCCCACTGCAGCAGCTTTTGACTGCTTCCCGGACACAACCACTGCCAGCTCAGCAGACAGTGCCAACCCCTTTGCCTGGCCCGAGGAAAACCTCGGAGATGCTTGTCCCCGGTGGGGGCTGCACCCCAGCGAACTCACCAAGGGCCTAGAGCAAGGCGGAAAGGCCTCGGACAGCATCGGCAAGGAGAACACTCATGAGGCTTCCACTTGCCTGGGCTTCCAGGAGGAAGAGCCCCCTGGGGAGAAGGCTGCTGTGCCCCGGGACTCCAAGCAGGAGGAGGCAGGGGGCGTGAAGGAGGAGGCGGGAGGGCTGCTGCAGTGTCCTGAGGTAGGCAAGGCTGACAGATGGCTGGAAGACAGCCGGCACTGCTGCTCTGCCTCTGACTTTGGGGACCTCCCATTGCTGCCACCCACCAGTAGGAAGGAGGACCTGGAGGCCGAGGAGGAGTACTCGTCCCTGTGTGAGCTCCTGGGCAGCCCTGAGCAGAGGCCCAGCATGCAGGACCCACTGTCACCAAAGGCCCCACTGATGTGCACCAAGGAGGAAGTGGAGGAGGTGCTGGATCCCAAGGCCAGCTGGGGCTCCCCATGCCACCTCTCTGGGGAGTCGGTAATCTTGTTGGGCCCTACTGTGGGCACTGAGTCAAAGGTCCAGAGCTGGTTTGAGTCCTCCCTGTCCCACATGAAGCCCAGGGAAGAAGGGCCTGATGGGGCACTGGCTCCGGGAGACCCTACCACCCTGACCTCGGATGCCTCCTTGGCCCAGAAGCCAAATAAGCCTGCTGTGCCCGAGACACCCATTGCTAAGAAAGAACCTGTGCCACGTGGCAAAAGTTTACGGAGCCGGCGGGTGCACCGGGGGCTTCCTGAGGCTGAGGACTCCCCATGCAGGGCACCAGCTCTGCCCAAAGACCTCCTGCTTCCTGAATCCTGCACAGGGCCACCCCAGGGACAGATGGACGGGGCAGGGGCCCCAGGCCGGGGGGCCTCAGAAGGGCTTCCTAGAATGTGCACCCGTTCTTTCACGGCCCTGAGCGAGCCCCGTACACCTGGACCCCCGGGACTGACCACCACCCCAGCCCCCCCAGACAAACTGGGGGGCAAGCAGCGAGCTGCCTTCAAGTCAGGCAAGCGGGTGGGGAAGCCCTCCCCTAAAGCAGCGTCCAGCCCCAGTAACCCAGCCGCCCTGCCCGTGGCCTCCGACAGCAGTCCTATGGGCTCCAAGACCAAGGAGACAGACTCTCCTGGCACTCCCGGCAGAGACCAGCGCTCTATGATCCTTCGGTCCCGCACCAAAACCCAGGAGGTCTTCCACTGCAAGCGGCGGCGGCCCTCGGAAAGCCGGGTCCCCAACTGCCGTGCTGCCAAAAAGCTCCTTGCCAACGACCATCTGCCTACCACATTCAAGGTCTCCTGCAGCCCCCAGAAGGAGGGCAGGGCCAGCCAGCGGGCAAGAGTCCCCAAGCCCGGTGCAGGCAGCAAGCTCTCTGATAGGCCCCTTCACACACTCAAAAGAAAGTCGGCCTTCATGGCACCAGTGCCCACCAAGAAGCGAAACCTGGTCTTACGGAGCAGCAGCGGCAGCAGCACCAGCGGCAGCGGGGTGGACATGAAGGAAGAGCCGGCTGAGGGCTCCCTGACCCTCTTCAAGAGGATATCTTCTCCCAAGAAAGCCAAGCCCACCAAGGGCAATGGTGAGCCCACTGAGAAGCCCCTGCCCCCAGAAACCCCCGACACCTGCCTCAAGCTGGCCTCGAGGGCAGCCTTCCAGGGGGCCATGAAGACCAAGGTGCTGCCTCCCCGGAAAGGTCGGGGTCTGAAGCTGGAAGCCATCGTGCAGAAGATCACCTCACCCAGCCTGAAGAAGTTCGCATGCAAAGTGCCGGGGACCCCTTCTGGAAATCCTCTGAGCCCATCCCTCTCTGAGAAGGACCGTGGGTTCAAGAGTACTGGGGGCAGCCCGGTGGGAGCAGAAGAAGGTCTCTTGAACGTGGGCACCGGGCAGAAGCTCCCAGCAACTTCGGGGACTGACCCGTTATGCAGAAATACCCCCAACAGATCCTTAAAAGGCAAACTCATAAACAGTAAGAAATTGTCCTCAACTGACTGTTTCAAAACTGAGGCCTTCATGTCCCCAGAGGCCCTGCCGCCCAGGGGGACTGCCCTGGCGCCTAAGAAGAGAAGCCGGAAAGGCAGGGCTGGAGCCCTGGGACTCCCTAAAGGCCCTCTAGAGAAGCGGCCGCATCTTGGCCCTACTCTGCTCCTGAATCCCCGAGACAGGGCCAATGGCATGCAGGATGGCAGTGAGGACAGCTCTGGTGGAGGAGGCAAGAAGCCAAAGATGGAGGAGCTGGGCTTGGCCTCCCAGCCGCCTGAGGGCCGGCCCTGCCAGCCCCAGATGAGAGCACAGAAGCAGCCAGGCCACGCCAACTACAGCAGCTATTCCAAGCGAAAGCGCCTCACCCGGGGCCGGGCCAAGAACACCAACTCTTCACCCTGTAAGGGGCGTGCCAAGCGGCGGAGGCAGCAGCAGGTGCTGCCCCTGGATCCTGCAGAGCCTGAAATCCGCCTCAAGTACATTTCCTCATGCAAGCGGCTGCGGGCAGACAGCCGCACCCCGGCCTTCTCGCCCTTTGTGCGGGTTGAGAAGCGAGATGCATTCACCACTGTATGCACTGTTGTCAACTCTCCTGGAGAGGAACCCAAGCCCCACAAAAAACCTTCGTCTTCTGCCTCCTCTTCCTCATCTTCATCTTCCCTGGATGCGGCTGGGGCCTCCCTAGCCACGCTCCCTGGAGGTTCTGTCCTGCAGCCACGTCCCTCCCTGCCCCTCTCCTCCACCATGCATCTGGGGCCTGTGGTTTCCAAAGCCCTGAGTACCTCTTGCCTTGTTTGCTGCCTCTGCCAAAACCCGGCCAACTTTAAGGACCTCGGGGACCTCTGTGGGCCCTACTACCCTGAACACTGCCTCCCCAAAAAGAAGCCAAAACTCAAGGAGAAGGTGCGGCCAGAGGGCATCTGTGAGGAGGCCTCACTGCCCCTGGAGAGAACATTCAAAGGCCTCGAGTGCGCAGCTGCTGTTGCCATTGGAAAACCCCCCAAATCAGATGGCCCAGCTGACCCAACCAAGCAGGGCTCACTGCGCACCAGTGCCCGGGGCCTGTCCCGGAGGCTACAGAGTTGCTACTGCTGTGATGGTCGGGGGGACGGTAGTGAGGAGGTAGCCCCAGCCGACAAGAGTCGCAAGCATGAGTGCAACAAGGAGGCACCATCAGAGCCTGGTGGGGACACCCAGGAGCACTGGGTGCATGAGGCCTGTGCCGTGTGGACGGGCGGGGTCTACCTGGTGGCCGGGAAGCTCTTTGGGCTACAGGAGGCCATGAAGGTGGCTGTGGACATGGTAAGAGGCCAGTCCAGCTGGAATGGGGAGCTTAGGTTCCACATGACAGGCAGGCAGGCAGTCGGGGAGCCTTTTTATCTCTCTAGCACTATAATTTAGGCCAAACATACGGTGACAAATTAATACCTGGGGAATTTGGGTGGAGTTAAAGCATTCCCCAGGCTGAGGCAGGACACACCTTGTCCCGGACTTCCTACTGCAGCCACTCCCAGCCTGCCCAGCCCATTGGCCACCACATATTCACCTGGCATCCTCCAGCTCCAGGGCCCACCTGACCTCATCTGCTTGTGTAATCAGCTGAGATGCTGATGTTGAAGCCCCAGAGGATAAGGGGCCTCCTAAATTGAATATCAGGGCATCCTGTAAAAGCAGGCTGCCCAAGCTTGGAGTACCTCTTAGATGGAGCTGGGGGCTTAGGGGACAAGCCCCTCAACACAAAGTTGGAATGTGTCCCCTTTGCAGGACAGCTCCCAGGACCACACTGCCCTCGTCGAGTAGGGTGGTCCAGGGATTTCTCACAAATGGTCCTAAAATGCCCCTGGAGGGGCTCTAGTCACTGAAGTCTATGAGCAAGAACTTGGGCTGGCTTCTTGGTTCAGATGCCAGCTGCCCCTCACTCTGTCCGAGACTTAACCTCTCTGTGCCTCCATTTCCCCACCTCTGAGGTGGGCATATTAGTTCCCAGCACAGAGGGGCTGTGAGGATTAAATGAGTTAATATCCATGAAAGTTATTCAAGCCGTGCCTGACCCGTCTGAGTGCTGTTGACATTCCTGAGCTAGAACCAGTGACAGTGGCAGAGGCCATGTCACCACCCACAGTGTTCCTGCCACTTAGGTTACCATGGGGCTGTCATTCCTCACACTTCCTTCTGAGGAGTGCAGAGGATGTGAGAGCAAACAAGAGCCAGGAGGCCATTCAGAGCCTCGAAGACCTGGCAGTAGTCAGCAGAAGGTACCTGGAACAGGGTAATGGTCAAAGGGTAAAGTCAGCATTCTTTCCCTGAGGCTTGTGCTCCTGCCCCCACCCCCTGACACACACATTCATGGACATTCTACTGTAAAGCGACACTCCCTGGCACTACAGCACTACCCCAACCCTGCCTCTGGGGACCCTCGCCCTTGCCCACTCATCCCCACCTCCCCATGGCTGCCCCTTCCCACTACCTGCATACTTGATCCTTTGCTTCCACCACCCATCAACCCCAGCCACTCTGACCTCCCCCTGTGCTAACTGTCCATTATGGGGCTATTGTGGATGGATGGCTGCAGCCATCAGGTGCTGCCAATGCTTCCCTCTCTCCCACACTTGACCTTCCACTGCCTGGGGATACTTAGAGACCTCTCTATGCCCAGATGTCCCACTCATTGGCCTCCAGCCTGACTGAGGAAACCCAGACCCAACAGGACACCTGCTACTTCCCCAAACCCCCTCCAGGCCCATAGGCCCTGGAGCTCTCCCTTCCCTTCTCAATTATTATTTACCTCCCTCATGCTATCTCTACTTTTCTCTCTGTCACCAGCACCTTCTCAGCCATCTTGAAATAAGTTCAAGTCTCTCCTATCATTGAAAATTTAATACTAATCCTCAGATCCCCAGCCCCAGCTTGCTGCCTACCCTGCCTACTCCTACTCCCACTGCTCATAGCCTGGCTTCCGAAAGCATCCATAGCTCTGTGTGCTTGCCTGGCTCTCAGCAAGCCCTCCGTCCCCTGACATGCACACCCCACCAATAGCATCTCCCTGCCTCACCCGAGGCAGCTCAGGCATGATCTGAAGGACTTCCCTGCCAGAGAGATGGTCCTGGGCTTTGCCCAGGGGGCTGGCAGCCAGGGTATGAGGCTCCGAAGGGCTTATTAAAGCAGTATTCCTGCTGGAGGAGCAGACCATGCCCACAGAACACCCTGGAGAGGTGGGCAGGGACTGGGGCTTCCCACGGTCACCATTTGCCCACCCCTCTCCGATAGCCCAGGCCTCTTAGGGCTGTCCATCCCCTTCTCCTTGAACCCAGCCCTATTCGACCCCTTCCTGCCTCAGCAGCTCAATGGCAGACCCCGGTTCAAATCACAGCTCTGCTGAAGGTGGGTTCTGTGACCCCAGGCAAGCCATTGCCCTCTGAGAGCTTCAGAGTGCCAAGCCCAATTAGCAGAGTTTGGGGGCTAAACAGGTGGTCTGCCCTCCCCAAGTGCATCTAAGTTCCCAGCCCTACCCCATCAGGCTTGGTGCTTTGGTCTCACTTTTGGTCTCTGGAGGAACAACTACAGAGCCCTAGAGACACCCCTCTTCCTTCCGTGTCCCCTCCTGGGAACCCCACACATAACCTGTTTCATATCTCTGCCATGCCCACTCAGTTTCCCAGTCTGTTCAGAATCTAGCCCTCACCCAGAACTACTGTGGACCCCTTCTCCTGTCCAGGTGAAGCCTGGCCATGGATGCTGACAATATGGGCGTCTGGCTGTGATGGGACGATGTTAGCTAGTAGCACCTGCTGAGGCCTCAGTTTGGGCCCCTCTGCCAGCCTGGAATCTTTAGGCAGGTTCATAAGCTGTACCCCTTCTTTGGGTATCATGGTTAGAGCACTAGTGCTGAGGTCAGAAGGGCCCAAGGTCTCTGTCTCTTTGTACCTTTGTTTCTTTGTCTAAAACATCTGCCTCAAGGGTTGTTGGGGGCCTTAGTGCAGGTAAGGTAGTGAGGAGCCCCTCTTGTGGGCTGCTTGTGGGCAGGACGGGCCTGGTCTGGGGCCTCCATTCCTGCTTCCTCTCCTCTTTTTGGGCCAAAAATTGGGATTTTGGGCCCCAGAGCCCCAGGGAGTCTCAGCCCTGACAAGAGGCAATTGCCTGTCCAGAGGCATTGTGTGAAAACCTGGTGTTCCAGAATATACCCCAGCGTCCCACCGTTCACCTCCCCATTCCCAGCTTGGTGACAGAAGGAAGATTCCCAGAATTTCTCAGGCTAGGCCTAAGAAGGCAGGCAGAAGACCTATTCATCCCTGGCCCGTGTCAGCTGCTGGGGGTGGGGTCTCCCGCAGTCCTGGGGCCTAGAATGGAGCCCACGCCTGCTCTAAGCAGTATGCAGTAGTATCTGCCAGGCTGTGCTCCAGCCGGGATGCTGGACTCAAAGCCCAGCCCAGAGACTCATGAGCTGTGTGCCCTCAAGTTATTTAGCCTCTCTGAGCTCTCATTGGAAACCCGGTTAAAATAATACCAATGTCAGAAGGTTGTTATGAGGAGGCAGCTTCCAAGCATGGCGGCACATCATAAACTATAGTTGTTTCAGTGGCTTAGCATCTGGGTATGGGCCTGCCACCCTCTCTGCTTCCCTCCTGCACCTCACTCCCCAATCCGTACAGTGAGGGCTATGGTCTGGCGTCTGTATGATTTGAGGCCCGACCTGTCCCTCCCCAGACCTCAGATTTTGCTTCACTCTTCCAAGGGCCTTCCTGGCCTTGTTACCTGGTCCTGGCCATATTCCCCTCCAGGCAGCCCGGGCAGGCGTGGGACAGCCCCCAACCTCAGCAGGCCACATTTTTGAGACCCAGAGTGGGCTGGCCACCATGCTGGATGGCATAAGATTTACATTAACTCAGCATCTCAAGATGAGCCTTGGACTCCACTCTCAAGATGGCTATGTCATCTCACTGGTCCTAGGGAGGGTGAATGGCCCGTTCTCGAGTGGCTTATCAGATTCTGGGCTCAGTGTTTGTTCTGCTGCCAGAAAGGGTAGGAAACAATGCTTACTTCACTCTCTCCTGGGGGAGTGCCTCAGTTTCACTGTCTGTGAAGTGGGGCTTATGAAAGTTACCTGCCTCTAAGGGCTATTGGGAGGAATCAGTAGGTGAGGACACATTCTGCATGCAGAAGCCCTGCCAACACTGGCTGGTAGCCATGATCATAATGGTGACTGGCACCAGGAGTTCTTGTCATCCACTGGGTACACGAAGTCTCATTTAATATTCATGACCACCATGTAAGGGAAGCATCATCCCATTGTGCAGCTGAGGCACAGAGAGTTTGAGTGGGTCGGCTGAGGATTTGAACTCAGGTCTTTGTGAAGCCAAGGCCCATATATTTATCCACGAGTAGTCATTACACCCCCTTCCACAAAACGGTCCCCCTCCCCGCCCCCTGCACCAAGGCAGCAGCCCGGGGGTTGCCATAGAATCAATCCTGTAGGCATTTGCACCCCATTCTGAGCCTCCTTCAACTGATTTTCATCGGAAGGAGGTGGGGACTAGGGGGAGCCCTGTCTGTAAAGCCCACCTGCCCGGCCCCTCAGCGGCAGACTCACCTGTCTTCCCTCTCTCCTCACCAGACTTGTTCCAGCTGCCAAGAAGCTGGGGCCACCATCGGGTGCTGCCACAAAGGATGCATCCACACCTACCATTACCCGTGTGCCAGCGATGCGGGTAAGAGCCAGCCTGAGGGCACAAGAAGGCCCTCCAGGGAAACCCTGGGCACAGCTCCTTGAACCCAGCCCTATTTGACCCCTTCGCTCCTCTCCTCTCCTGCCCCAGCAATCTTTTATCTCTTCATCTCTACTGGGACCTATGCTGAGCAATGCTAGGGACTTGGAGATGAGTCAGTCCCCAGCCACCTGCTTGAGGAATGCCCAGAGGCATAAATTACAAGATGGAGAGCTGTTTGAAAAGCTGTCATTGTCAAGGGGTGGGGAGGATTTTGGGTCTCAGAGAGGAAGGAGTGCTGGGGCTGGGGCTTTGAAGGCTAAGCAGGAGTTCCCTGGGCAGAGAAAAGGGGAAAAGATATACTTCAACAACAAAACCAAATGAGATGGGAGGCAATGAGGTTCAAAAATAGGCTGTGGCCAAATCATCTCCTACTGGCTGCAGGGAATAGTTGTAAAAGGTTTTAACTCAAAGACATACCTTATTTCATCAAAGGAAAGAAATTGTTTATGGTGGAATTTTAGTCATTGATGAGGGCAATATTTTAAGGGGTGCTTAGAGACAGCTTTGGCCTAAATTCAAACCCTAGTGGCATTCTTAACACGTGGGCTTGGTAAGTCCATTGATGTCTCTGCACTCAGTTTCCCCATCTATAAAATGGAGATTATAATGATCTCTTCTTTCCCTGAGCTGTTTGGAGCATGGAGTGAAGTAACAAATACTGCCCAGCAAGTGCAGCTTTAGTCCTATTTGGGGGCCAGCCTCCATGACCTGCCCCTGTTCCCCTTACCCACTCTTCTCTGGCCTGGAGTGGTGGTGAAGTTATGACCCTGCCTCATGGAGGACCTTCCAACCACCTGGGGACCAACTGCCCCTTCTCCCTACCTGGCTCTGCTCTGGACAGAGGCCATTCCCTGTGCCCTGCTGGCCCCCTTCGTTCTGGGCCAGCATCAGCCCCAACCAAGCTACCCCCAGGAGCACACATAGAGTGATGACAGTTCCTTGGCAAGAGCTGAGGTGCTAGCAACCCTGCAGGGAGGGAGCCAGCCAGAGCAAGGATATTGGGTTCTCACTGGCTCCACCCTCCCACTCTGAGCAGTGCGAACTAGATTTTTATGTGGACTTCGCCACTTATCAAGACACATGCTCTTACTCCCAATAATAGCTACCATGAGTTGCACCCTTTCTATAGTGATGCATGTAGCACCCACTCCGTGGCACGACATGCATCAAGGCCCTGCACTATCTGCAGGTGCATTTTTATGAACAGGCTGCCTTATCCATGGCCACACAGGGCAGCATGGACAAAACTAGGGTGTGACTCCTTGTCTGTCTTGCTCCATATCCTGTGTTCTTTGTCCCACCCCCGTACTAACCAACCCCTTGAGGGGGCTCACATTTGAATGGGACAGGAAAATCATGGTCCTTGCGCAAAGTTATGGAGACCAGATGAGGAGAGTGTGAGCTGGGAGGGAATCCAGAAGGAGGCAAAATTTGAGCCAGATCTAGAAAGGTCAATGGAGGTGGGCAGCAGCTGGTTAATGGTGGGATGTATATACCAGCCTAGGACTAACAAAACTTTTGTTTCAAATGAAGTCTTCAAAGGAGTCTAATATAAGAGGAACCTCTATAGATTCTAGGGATTGCTACAGGAAGGGGGCCTGGAGTCTGGGAAGATGAGGCACTATATGATCAGAGCTGTGTTTAAGAAATAGCTGATGGACACTGCAGTCATCCAGGCAAAAGAGGAGGTTTGCCGGGTGCAAGTAGAGCCTGTGTCCCAGAGACTTCATTAGCACAGAATGCACAGGCCTTGGGATGAGGGTTGAGGGAGAGGCGGTGTCCAGCCTGATGTCCATCTTCCCCAAGTGAGGGCAGGCCCGAGGCAAGATGCTGATAGTATATTAGCTACTGTTGCCAAGCTACTGACCCTCCCAGGCCCAACTTCATTGCTTAAATACCAACCCTTCGTTATTTCTCATGAGGGCACAGGTCACCTGGCAGACTCTCTGATGAACTCATTCAGTCAGCCATGGTGAGCTGTTGGGTCAGCTGAGGCAGGATGATCTCTCTTCTCTATGTGGTCTCATCCTCCAGCAAGCCTCAGCTTGGGACCACACAGTCCCTTTTGCTGAATTCTGCTGGCAAAGCAAGTCCCATGTCCAGCCCAGATTCACAGGGTGGGGAATGCATACCACTTCTGGATAAAAGAAGCTGCAGAGCCACACTGTAAAGGACAGCATGGGGAGGGAGCTCAGGGCCCTTTGGTCAATCCATCCACCACATGTGGCCACTTCCCTTAAGGTAGGTTGCATTTGAGGCCTCTACAGACATACAAGGGGAGCTGTCCCAGCTGGGTTCAGGACAGAGACTCACCAGCCATCAGCCCAAGGGGTCATCAGAGCCTCCGAGGGGACAGTGTTGGGGAGTGGGCATCATCATATAACAGCTGGCAGAGGAGGAAGGGGTGGAGCCCTAGGCCCCCAAGGAGCAGCCACCAGAGAAGGTGGGAGAACAAGTGAGCCAGAAGGTGAGGGAGGACAGGGCTTCAGGCAGCAGGGAGTAAGAGGGAATAAGCTGGGCAGGCATGAGCCCTAGGCCTTTTTGTCACATCTACTCAACCCCTGGGTCTGCCAAGTAGGGGTCCATAGGGCTCTCCAGGTGTCTGGGTCAGGCTCTTAAACCATAGGGCATCAGGGTTGCTTGCCTTAGCCCTTCCCTGCCGCCCTGGCACAATAACCCTGTCCCCATTCAACCCTGTTAAGGAGCACTACCCCGGATCTAAGCAGTGACTGAAGGACTGGCAGAAGCTGGAACACCATGTCTTCCTGTCTGAACCTTTCCACACTGAGGCCCCAGGGCCACCTTGTCAGCTAGATCCCAGGTTCTCCAGGTGCAGACACCAAGAGAGAGGCTGGGAACTGACAACTCAGCTCTTCCCAATGGCTCCTCTCCCCACTTCCAGTCTGGTTTCTGGAGGATTGCTGAGCAAGCTGGTTTTGGAAATGGTGACCTCCTACCCTTTGCTTCTGGCAACTCAAGTTCTTGACTTTAGGGCTTGTAGTGGAGTGGTGTGTGTGGGGGTGAGAGTTGTCCTGTGTGTGCTGTGGGGAAAGTCTGGGGTTTCAGCCCAATGCTCTTTAGAAAGTGAATTCAGTCCCAGAGCTAAGTCTAGCTTGCCTAAGCTCAGGGGAAGGGGAAAACTGATGATCTACTTCTAGTTGCTGGTCCTAAAGTGCAGAAACTCATGGGCGACTTTCAGGTCTGAGGCCCCCAGCTTCTGGCAGGGGCAGGCAGAAAAAAGAGGAGCCAGCCTGAGAGGCCTGGAGCCTTACCAGCCATGGTCTCAAGGATGCAGATCTGCCCCTTCCTCCCTGCCCTGCCTGCTAGCCACCAAGCTGTCATGAGGTCACAGCACAGAGCCACTTCCTGGAGCCCAGAGCTACCACAAGTGGCCACAGTGTGGACAAGAGGACTCTCTTGTCCAACTTTGAGCCTCTAGCTATTTATGGGTTTAGGGTTTGTTCAGAACAAAGGCAGATGAGGCATATGAGGAAGGGGAATGAGTCTAGCACTGGGCTCACTAGGGGGTGGTGGGTGGAGATTTCAAGTGAAAAAACCAGGGTCTCCTGAGCTGTAGCAGGCAGGGGAGTGGAGATTGAGACATCAGTGCACCCCTGGGCTGAGGTGGGTATCAAGGACTGGCCATGCTCACCCCTCCTCTCTGCTTGCGCACTGTGGGCCGTGCCCTGGGCACTCAGATACCTGCTGGCATTTGCTCAGAACTGAGACCTCAGTCTGCTTCCCCTACCCCCACCCTCCCCTCTGGGCCCCACAAGAACAAGTCCACACAGTAGCGGTAGTTTACATATGCCCTCCTCATCAGTCCCCATGACGGACACACAATAGGTGGCATAGTGCCCACGTTACAGATGTGGAGTCCAAGGCTCAGAGAAGTAGCTGATGCTCAAATCCAGATCCATCACTGCACCAACCAGTCTGTCAACATACGTTCACAGAATGTCCACTGGGTGTCCAGGCCCTCTTCTAGGGGATGGCCATGCACCCAGGAAAGAAGGCAAAGCTGGTGCTTGGAGCTTGTCTTTCAGTGAGGTAGAGACCCTGAGCAAGAAATCCATATAGAGATCACTAGGAGGCAGTGACAAGTGTGGCCAGGCACAATACGGCAGGCGAAGGGGGAGAGACTGGAGAGTGGGGTCTGCGTAGCTAGGGAGCCAAAGGAGGCCTCCCCAGTGACAAGGAGTTCCAGGTAAGGTGAGGTGAGAGTAAAAGAGAGACCCCTGTACTCCTGCTGGAGTACAGATGGAGGCAGAGGGCCAGAGCAACTGTGATGGAGTTGAGATTGTAGAGTTCAAGCAGAGTCTGACTTACTCTTTGCAAAGAACCCCTGCAGCCTAGGGCCTCATGGGCAATAGGGCCCCTCCCCTCTTGGCTCCCTGGAAAGACACCAACATATGTCCTAACCACTCCAACTTCTTTTTGGTTACAGGTTGCATATTCATCGAAGAGAACTTTTCTTTGAAATGTCCCAAGCATAAGGTAGGTGACCACAGGCCTTCCTTGGAAGGGGTCTAGGCTGGAGAGGGTCCCCTCTCCCCTGCCCCGCTGGCTTGTGGACCCCAGCAGGGCTCAGCCCATGAATGGGGGAAGTTCTCACCCAATCCCAGGGGCTGCAGCCCCCACCTGCACACTGCCTCCATAACCGCTCCAGCCTTATTCTCGGTTAATCAGCGGGGCATCTCAGCTGGTGATAAAGACCGCTTTATAAACCTGACAGGTCCTGAAGGAGGGAGCCATTACAGATAGGAGGCTGAGGGAGGGCAGGGTGGGAGCTAGAAGAAAGGAAAAGCCTGACGTGAGGCCAGCTGCTTCCAGCAAAGGGACCCCAGCCGCCCTCTCGCGGCGCCGGGGTAGGGGCGGGGCCTCTTGGGGGCGGGGCGGGGCGGGTCTAAGGGGAATTAACCCCTTGCACAGGTCCACGACCATCAATAACGGGAGGTCGGGCGTGAACTCTTCTCCTGCAGAGGCTGCCGTTGTAACCCACCCCAACGGCTGGAGAAGCCGCCGGAGCCCGCTTGCCCGCCCGCCGCCGAAGGAGAGGGGCCGCCTGTGCAGCCCCCGGGCCTTTGAGATGCTCCCAACGCGGGTCTAGAGCCGATCCTTGATCCGGACCCCGGATCTTGGATCTGGCTGCCTAAGGCTGAAACGTGTGGTCCCGGGTTGGGAAGAAAACACGTTCAGGAGCCGCCTGCTCCTGGAATCGGACGACACAGGGCGTTCCTGCCCTCCCCCCACCACTCACCCAGGCCAGGCTTGGAAAGGGGGACCCCGCGGAGCAGCCAGACTCCTTGGGGCACCCAGTTTCCGGCGGGAGTGGGAGACGCCTTTAGCCTGGGGACACGTTTCTCCACTGGAAGTTCCAAGACAAGGTGGCACACATAATACTTGGGTGCTGCAGCCACTCCAGTCGGTCGTGGTATGCAGCTGGGCGCCTTGAGGGTGGGGGTCCAAAATGGCCCTAGAAGTTGCAGAAGGCGGCTCCAGGCTCATTGAAGGGAGGGGAGGGAGCTATAGGCGAGTGAAGCTGAAGCCTTTCTAGAGAGGGCTAGGCGGTCTGGAAGTAGGGGATAGGGGGAGCAGGCCGGAGGCTTTGGAGCAAACCATTCAGAATGCACCCAAGCGCCCTTCTCACCCAGCATTTGCCAAAACCTTGGGGTTTGGGCAGAGCCAGGGAGTCTGGGGCCCAACGTGAGGGGATGGAAACTCCCTGGGTGTAGGTGGGACTGGGGCACCCCTTTGGCTTATGTTCATCCCTTTTCCAATCCCCTACCCTGGAGCCCAGTCTGGGAGCGCAAAAGGGAAGAAGTCTCAACCAGAGCGCACCCCCAGCGGACGCGTGATCTTCCCTCTCTGCACGACCACCCCCATCCAGGGACCGCAGCACCTATTCAGCACGGGAGCAGAGACAGCGCTAGATTCGTGTACAAACCTGTGTACCCCTCTATATATGTTACATAGAATGTATATATGTTGGGAACATGCTTGCTTCTGTGTGTCGCTGCCATGCGTCCTGCGCCCCTCAGCACGGGGCCCTAGCTGGGAAGGGGGCCACACGATGCTCCCCTTACCCTAAAAGCCACCACCGGCCCAGGCTAGTCCCTGCCAGTATGTCTGCCTGTCCGTCTTTGTCCTCAGCTCTGTCCACGCTTCAGTAGTCCTGAGGCAGCCCCCAGACCGGGGAACCCTAGCAACTTCCTGTACATATGACTGTAAAATGGTAAACGTGTGTATTATATCTGGCCTCGTTATATAGTGTATATATATGTATACATATACATATATATAATATATATGAAGACTGTAAATGTTAAGACTAGTGTTCTTATTAGTATATTGCTTCACACTGAAGATTGTGTGTATTGAGCTGTTTCTAAAAGATGTTTATTTTCCTTAAGAGTAAAAAACAGTCATTGCATTCAGAGAAAAAAAAGTCAATAAAGATACAGCGATTGTTTTGGAAGTCTGCAGCCCGTGGATTCTGACCAGATTCCGCTGGGAGAGGGGCTAGGCTTCAAGTGGGGGATGGAAATGGAGGGCAGGGGGCACAAATGGGGAGTCAGGGATTCTGGCAGTTTCTGTGGGAACAGGAAACAAGCCCCTGATCCAAAATCGACCCCCACCCCATGCAGCCTCAGGTCCTGACAAGGGTGGAAGGCTTTCTTAAGTGTGAGATAGATGGATGCGACTGACACTCCATACAGGGATACCATGTTGTAGCTCCTCTTGTCAACAAATCCTTAAGGACACTTGAGTTGTGCACCATGTCGCCCAGGGAGCTGGTGGAGGTAGAAGCTGGGAGGTGGGAGGGGATAGCTGAGACTATAATGGATTTAAGGATTAAGGGCCCAAACTTGTGGCCCAGAGTGGGATCCAGGTCAGCCGGAGGTCATAACCCACAGGCCTCCCATAACATCAGAAGCGGGAAATCTAGTCCCTTATGGAGGATGGCTGTGGGAAGACTTTGCCTAGGTGCTGCCAGGGAAGGCCCAAAGGACCCCCTGTAGTTGGCAAGGACATCAGCTGAAGCACACACCCTCCTCCTCAAAAAAAGAGAACGCAGATTATAAATAATTCCATTTTTTATTCTTTGTACAAAACTTCTCACCCTATGAAAATAGTTTGCAAAAGACAAAGTAACACTTGAGCCCCAGAGGCCAGAAGTCAGGCGCACCCTGATCTACACTATGTACAGACCTCCCCAGAAGGGAAGGAGGCATCTTGGAGCTAGGCACCCTTGCTGGCCGGGAAAACCATTTCTATCCCCCTCAGCTGAGTAACATGTACCCCTCTCTCCCTTTAGCCAGGAGAGGGAAAAGCCACTGGTGGGTTGCAAAGCAGAGGTGACACCGATGGGACCGGCCTCTGCAATCCTCCCACCGGCCACCAGAGGTCAGCACCAACCTGGCCGCTGCTAGTCTGGTTGGGGAGCCTGCAGGGGTGGCGGGGTTACACCCCCTCTGGCCTCCTAAGTCCAGAGACAAAAGCCCCCAAGGGTCTCCCATTCCTCCCGCCCCCACCGAGGCAATGCAGTCCATGGGTAAACCGTGGACATTGAGATCTCTTGCGCTGCCTTTGGCCATTGAGGCTCCCACCAGGGACATAGCCAAAGGGCGCAGAGGCCGCCAGTGGGGGTCTAGCTGGAAGTGACCGTAGTCCCTCCGCCCAGGCGCAGGAGCATCTGCTGGCAGTCGTGCAACAGCCTGCGATCACCAAGCTTCTCGAGCATACGCTCCGCCTCAGTCAGCATTCCCATGCGCTGCCCAGGAGCCGACAGGAAGCAGGGTGGCAGGTAGCAGGAGGCCAGCAGCAGGGCCTCGGCATGCTCCCTCCCTGTGGGCCTCGGCTCCAGCTCCACCCCGGCGCAGGTGCCTGTGCATACGGGCCAGGTCAGGAGGCTGGAACACACTGGATGAAATGAAGCTCAGGACCCAGCCAGGCCAGGCCGCAGGATCCCCCAGTGGCCCCACCTCCACTATCCCCACCTCAGTCTTAAGCACAAACGTGGCGTCTGAGGCCCCTCCCAGGGCCAGGCACAGAACACAGACTCAGAGACATGTGCACAGTTGGGAATCCCACAAATGACAACTAGGTAGCCCACAAATGACAACTAGGTAGCCCACAAATGACAGTCGCCTGATTGGATTTCTCAAGTAGATTATCACCAGTTCTCCCATCTATTGTTACACAGTGGCCCTCAGCATCCATCACACCTATCTGAGAAGTTCTTACCTGGGTGGGGGAAGATGAAGCTGGACCAAGGAACGCCCCTACACACCCCTACAAGTGCCACTGCCCCTCTCACCTCCTTTGGCACAGGGGCCTGCCCTCCTCCTCAGACTGCGGTCCAGGAGTTGGTGTGTCCGTGTGGGACTGGCCCCTGCCATCAGCCGGGCTGTGGCCTCATGTAGGAACACCTGGGCAGGAGGGGGCCGGGAGAGCAGGGGCTCAGGCCAGGGCCCCACTCTCTCCCCACACCAGCTGCCTCATGTCCCCACTGTGAGGTGAGGAGCCCATGGGCACTCACCCTCCGCATGGCAGGCCGGAAGCTCTGCGCCAGACGCCTCAGGCCACTCAGGTCCCGTTGAAAGCCATGCAGCTCAAGGGCAGAGGCCTGGGCTCCATTGCCTGGGCCCTGTGAGGCCGGGGCTGGTGCAGGTGGCTGCTGTCGCCGCCACAGGCTGGTACGCACCACAAGAAGCAGGTCACACAGGAGCAGCTGCATAGCCTGGAGGTGGTAGGCAGGGGTCATGGGGGGGATCCAGTTCTAGGAAGGGAAGGGTGGAGGCCCACGGTGCCAGGGGCCGGCTCCGGGCTGCACTGCCGAGGCACTGCACCCGCCTCACACACATGCAATGCAACAGCAATGCACCGCGGGGCCGCCCGCCTCTCTAGGCCCCCATGCCCACCATTTGCCATGGAAGCAGCCTCCGAGAAGACATCTGAGGCCATATCGGGCAACCACTCTCCCATGGACCTATACCTTAGCCAGAAAGCAAGGCTGGCTGAACCCTCAGTCTTGTGCTGTTGGGTTAACCCCAGTCTTCTGCAGCTCAAGGGGGGGACTGACATGGGAGTGGAAAGGCCATGACCGTGCGAACCTGCCAGGCCCCTGGCCCCAACCCTCACCTTGTCAATGGAGCTTCCAGCTGGTGTGGTGGCCAGACTGTCCTGCAGGTACCCACTGGCCTTCTCACAGATGGCCAGGCTGGCTGGGCCAGACTCTGCCTTCCCACGGCCAAGCAGGGCCCTGGCAGCCTTGAAGGAATGCAGAGCTGCCCTGGGCAGGGGTCTCCTGTTGGGACCAGGGCAGAAGAGTGATGGTCAGACCAAGCCACAGGTCCTCACTGAACCCTGGTTCCAGCTTCATGGGGAAGAAAGAGTGGTGATCTCAACTGCACAGAACAAAGGTGGGAGTGCAGTGTGCTGCTGGGGGCCGGGAGCATCTGGCCTGCACTCACTCAGACTCCTGCAGGGTGACAGGCAGGTGCTCCACCAGTGGGTACAGTCGCTCAGCTGCTTCCTCATCCTGCCGCAGCCAGTGGGTCACCACAGCCGTCAGCGAAGCCCACCACTTGGCCACTGGGTCTGTGCCTACAGGGAGTGGGGATACAGAGGGGGGTGCTCCCTGAAACTCAACCACACTACACCTGAGACTGAGCTGCTATGGAGGTGGGGCTAAGTGGAGAATCACAGGGCAGGGGGCCTGGGAGCTCACTGGTGGTGGTGGCCATGCTGGAGTGGATGGAGAAGCTGCAGGCTGGAGCTCCAGCAGTATCGGAACAGCTGTTCAGCAGCTGCAGGTATCCGAGGGCATCTGAGAATTGCCTGTGGCAAGAGAAACTGGCTGTTAGAATAGGTGGCGGGGGTCCTATGAGTCCAGGGAGGGCACTGGCCCTCCTCACCTCTCCACCAGAGCATGGCCTGACTTCTGGGCTCTATAAAATGCTACTGTCTCATCCTGCCAGGCTGGTAGGTAAACTGAGACCCAGAGAGGAGGGGAGATCTATCTGGGGCCACACAGCAAGTGGACAGTTACCTGGCTCTGGGTACCTACACAAGTCCCTGAACAGCCATTCCTAGACCCACAGTGGAGGGCTCTTGCCTTAGGGGCATGAGGACACTCACCTGTCCCCATCGGCTGATGCAGGGCTGAGGCTGGGCTGAGCCACACAATTCAGCGCTCGTTCCAAGAGATGTTCACGGAATAGCTGAGTCACCTGGGCCAAAGGGTCCACTGTGGGGAGGAGTGAGTGAGTAGGGTGGCAGGAAAGGGCCCCCACTCTCCATATTCCCCTCTCCACACCAAGAGTTATTTCCTGGGCACACAGATAGGCTTGGCTCTGGGACAGATAAAAGTTGGTGGATAAATACCCCTGCCGCTGCCTTTGGACAGGATAACCTATCTCGGACAGTGCACTCTACTCTATAACATACCCTTATCAGCTCTGTCCCTTCCCTGTCTATCTTCCTCACTACACAGTAGTGTTGCCCGGGATCACCTCCCAAATCAACCACCTGCCCCCATATCCTATTTGCTTCAGAAGACCCCCAATAAGAGAGATCCAGATCCCAAAGCAACAACAGATAGCCAAGCAACAAACGGGTGGGCAGGGACATCTAGAGATGTAGGGACAAGGGACAGGGCAGGGATGAGGAATGGGGGACAGAGGATGAGGATAAGGACTGGGGAAAGGGGATGGGCACGGGGATGAAAGAGCACCTGGGTTCCTGGCTGAGCTGTACAGGCTCTCCCTCGGGGGACTGCACACGGCCCAGTCCCCATCCACGAAGAAACGGTGGCCCACAGGGTGACAGAGCCACTGCATAGCAAGTGGCACTGAGCCATTCTGTGCCAGGCAGGCCTGGCGGGCACTACTCAGGAAGAAGCGCTGTGGGAGTGGGAAGCTGGGCTGTCATAAAGGACCCGAACAGGGGCTCAAACCCAGACCGTGGGTTGAGACCCCAGCTAGGCCTGGAGCCCACCCTGTGATCAAATGCCTCATTCTGTGCAGCCCCTTCCCCAGGAAGCCATGGTCAGAACTGTAAAGACTAAAAACAAGCCCCTAGTCCTGTCCCTTCCAACCCACCAACCACTCACTGTCAGAAAATGCAAGGCCCGCGGGAGACTGGTCTTGACCCTCAGTGCGGCAACCACATAGATCTCAGCCAACGTGGCCACAGACATGGTGTCCCCTGCACATTCTGCCAGGTTCAGTGCACTCAGGGCCAAATTGGCAGCAGTGAGGTGCCCCCCTGTGTACTTTCCTGGAAAATGAACAGGGCATGAGGCCGGAGGGCGTGCAGAGGTGGTAGGAGCCCCTTGGGCCCAGCTCTTTGCCCATCATACCCATGGTGTGAAGCTGATGCAGCTTATGGTAGACAAGGGCCGCATCTCGGGCACTGGTACGGGCATCTGCCTGCAGAGCACAGTCCCTTTGCAGGCCCCCTGCATGGCCTGCCAGCCAACGGCCTACCCAGAGACGTTGCAGCAGGTGGCGGATGAGGTTCCAGAGCAGACTACAGGCCAGGTCCAGGTGGGAGGTGGGCAAGGGCCGGCCCAGAGCTCGCAGGGCCAGCCACAGCTGCTGGGTAGCCTGGGCAAAGTCCCCCTGAGGATGAGGGTTTTCAGGGTGAAGTGGGGTCAGAGCATCCTAAGCGCATGATATCCCTCTAGCTCTGAAGATCCCTTCACCTTGAGCTCTCTGCCATAACTCCAATGTCCCCTAGTAGTGCTAGGCTGGGCCCCCAACAGTCAGTGTGGGTCTGAGGGGCAGACAAGAGTGGGGAAGGCAGGGTATATTCATGGTGTACCCAGAGGGCAGGGAGAGTAGATGACACCCAGCACCTTCCCAAGTGCTACCCAGGTCCCTCCCTGCCCACCGTTCACCTGACCCTCAGGGTCCAGCTCCTTACCCGGGCCAAGTCCAAGTCAGCCTGCTTGCGATGCCTCCAGAAGTGCACGGCGGGGCCTGAGTGGGGCCGAGTGACTGGCTCTCCATAGACAAAGAGAAGCACCAAGGAGATCAGTACGAGCAGCCCATTAGTCAGCCAGACCAGTGGGAACAGCAGCCATGGGGCCCAACCAGGGCCATCTAGGGGCAGACAGGAGGGCTGAGGACACAGCTCCCAGGAAATGCAGCACCGGAGCCCATAGGCCTAGGGTCTACACTCCCAAGAGTCCCCCTTCCCACCTCTCTCCCATAGATATCGATGCTGTCTTGTCCTACCTCTGTCCTCAGTGCTCAGCATGTTGCGCCCAGAACTCTGGTGGATGCTGGTGGTATCTGAGGGGCTGGGGAGACCCCAGCTGCCCAGCAGGGAGGCAAAAGGATTGCAGGAGAGACAGAAGAAGATGAGTGTACACAGGGCCAGGCGGGAGCGGTCCAGCATGCCCCGGCTGTGGGAGGATGGCAGCTGCTCTGGCTTTACCTGGTGGGGGCAGCAGGGCAGTAAGGACAGAGCGGGAGTGGCCCAGAGAGCATGGCTCTGGAATGGAGGGATCAGCACTCTGCCCAGCCTCACTGTGGGACCCCACACGGCTCTAGGCCTTAGGTTTTGTCTATAAAATTGGAGGTGGGATATGTTAGGGGCTTCTTCCTGACCCAATCCTGGGGCTCAGAGGGTATCACTGGGAGACAGAAAGGGACCACATTGCAGGGCCCAACCTGGCTATCCTTGAAGACTGGGCTGTCAGGCTCTGAATCACTGCCACTGCCACCACTGCCACTACTCCTGCTGCCAAGGGACAAGGGGCTGCTCTGGGAGGGCGAGCCTGCGTCCGAGGGTGGCGGGCTCAGCGTATCCACCACCTCAGGCTTTGTGCCCTCCATGGGCACACCCGAATTTCCTCCACTGCCACAAGCTGACACCAGGTCCTTCAGAGATTCTGTAAGCGGGAAAGGAGCAGGGCTGGGGGTGAAGGCTAGAGACTCCACCCTACCAAAATCAACTCAGGGCCCTGGGAAGGAAACTTAGAGTTGGCCTAGCTTCTGAGGGCCGGTTTAGGGCCAAAGGAGAGGCTAAGGACTCCTGTCGAGTCAGAGACAGGGGCAGGGCCAGAACCAAGGGTGATGGAAGGCCAGGACTCACTGTTTTTGTGGGCAGCAGTTCGCAGACTCAAGTTCTCCTGCTTGAGTTTCTGGTTGCTCTGTTGTAGAAAGTGAATATAGTCGATGGCCTTGCGCAAGACAGCAGATTTATTCAGCTGCAGCGGGTAGGAGGAAGACAGCACAGGTGGCCAGTCAGGCCTGGCAAGTGGGCACCTAAGCAAGGGGGGGTGGGGCTGCTTTGCAACACAGCTGCCTCAGGACCTTTGCCCTTGCTGTTCCTTCTACATGGAATGTTCCTCCCTTAGTACAACCTTCCTCTCAGTATGGGCGTAAGGATTAATATGTAAAATACATACAACAGTATCTGGCTAACTGCTATTATTACTATTTCCATCGATATGCCTCACTTACCTCCTTTAGGTCTTTGCTTTATATCATATCACTTTCGTGAGGCCTCCCCAACCACCTGATTCAGATTTGCAACTCTCTTCCTGCTTTATTTTCCTCCAGAGCACTTATCATTTGGTATACTCTAACCCTTACTTATCTTGTTTATTATCAACCCAGCTAGAACATTTCCTTAACAGCAGGATTTTTGTCTGTCTGCTCACTGCTGTATGCCATGCCTAGAATAGCCCCTGGTGCAAAGGGGGTCCTTCACAAAGTTTAGCTACATAAATGAAGGTGGCCAGGCCTGAGTAGGCTGAAGTCCAAGGTCTTGTCTGTCCAGGCCCAGTCCCAATCCTTCTCTTCCTTCCAGTTGCCTCCTTCTCCAGGGTCATCCCAATGTGTGCCTGTACAGGCCTTTATCCACACCTTTGCCTCAGTGCCCACCACCAGGTCCTTGAGCTCGACAATCTTGTCATTGATGGAGGAGCGGTAGCGCTTCTCAATGGCGTTGTGGGCTGTACGCTTCTCACCACGCGTCTGGGCAGAGCCCAGGGCCTTGCCACTGGCCACCAGCCGGTTGATGGGCAGCTTGTCAGTGTCCACTACCAGCGGCACTGTCGCCAGGATGGTTCCGCCACTCACCAGAGTCTGCAGAGCCAGGCACAGGTTACCAGGTGGGCATGTATATGTGCAGATTCCATACTTCCCCCCTGCCCATGCCACCCACCTGCAAGGGCCCTGTCTGCACAGCCGTGCCAGGGGCCAGGGAGCTGACACCTGCTGCCTTCACAGGGGCTCCCAAGTCTGTTTTCATGGTTGTCAGGAGCAGTGAGTCGGCCTTGATAAAGTGGGGCTGCAGCAGAACCTGGGAGTAGGGGAGGTCTTAGCTATAAATTGTGTGTCTGGTTCAGTCGCTGTCACCTCATCGACGCCTGGCCAAACCCCCTTACCGGGACCTGCTGAATCTGTGAGGTCACAGTGGTTGTTCCAGGGCCCACTGTGGGGCTGGCTGTGGCTGTGGCTGTGAACACCTGCTGGGGGGCGGTACTCTGGACCTGGGTTTGCAAGGAGACGGGCGGGACCCCTGGCAGGCCAGGCAGCGGCTGTGGGGTGCTTCCTGGAGGGGTCCCTGCAGAGATAAAGGCTGAGGCTTCAGGCACAAGCTTCTCTAACCCACTTTCAACCTGCCCCTCAGGTCCCCATCACTGTGTGACCCTGGATGAGTCATTACCTCTTATGGCCTTAGTTTCCTATCTGGACAGCCCCTGCCTGGGGCTCTGATGCAAAAGTGCTAGCTTTCTAGCCAGGCATGTATCTTTGGAAGGGCAGCAATGATATGGATACTCCTGCAGAGTGAGTGGCAATGCTTAACCCAACAAAGAGAATGCAAGTGCTGCTAGTAATGGAGGTATCTCAAGCAGCAGAGAGAAGACCTGATTTCTAAAGCCTGCAAATTCCTCTACTGAGACCACAGCAGAGCCATCTCCCTGTGCTCCTGCTGTGCCCCTCCCTCCACACATCCCCTTACCTGTGGAAAAGCCTCCAGGTGGGCTGGGATAGCCCAACACAGGGGTAGAGCTGAACTGTGGTGGAGTTGGGGCCGGAAAGTTCTGGGGCAGGAGGGCCCCCAGCAGGGGCTGCGGGGTAGAGGGCTGGAGGATGGTCAGTGGCACTGGCTCTTCCTTGATACCAGGCCCAGGGGAGAAGGCAGGCACAGAAGGGTACATCTTCAGTGTAGGTGCAGGCTGGGAAGGGGACAAGGGTGGGGGTGTTGCTTTGGGCCCCCCCAGGAAGCCTTCGAGTGGGGAGCTCATCATGACATGAGGTGGGGACAAGCTGCCTGGGGAGCTGGCTTCAGTGCTGGAGCCGGTGGAGTCTGTGCCCCCTGCTCCGCCCCCAGCATAGGGTGGGTCAAACAGGCCTGGGAAGTCGCTGTCTTGGTTGTTGATGAGCTGAAGCATATCTGGAGAAAGAAGAGGCTGTGTGAGCGACAGTGGGGCAGGGGTTGACCCTATATAGGGCATCACACATTTGCACACCCCTTGTCCACACTACTGTACACATGCAAGCAATATCACCCATGTGAGCCCGTGCTCCTAGATACACAGGGCACCTGTGACATCTGAAGCAATGCTTAGTTCTTCATATGTTATCAGATAGCCCTTGCAACAACTAGACAAGGTCAGTGCCATGCAGGGCCAAGACCCCATGAGACCCATTAACTTGCCCCACATCTAAGCTGAAGCAGAACTGGGGCTTAGGCCTAAGACTGCTGACTTCAGAGCTGCCATCAGCAACCCATTTATCTGTGGAACAGACCAAGGCTTGGGCTGAGCCAGCTGCTGGCCACGTGTGTGCCAACTACTGTGTCTCTGCATGTTCGGGGCACAAGCCCAGATTCTGCAGCCAAGCAGCCTCGGGACCCGGCCATTCAGGGCTTTGGTTTCCCCTCTATAAAAGTAAATGTTGTCTGTCCTGACTCCTTCCTCTTCATATAGACTGGGATATATTCCCTGTCACAGCCAAGGTTAGGCCATAGGCCCTTTCCCCGAGCTGGCAACTAGTAGCCTGGTTGGGTCAGCCTGGGGCCCTCTAACGCACTGAGGGCAGCTACCCACTGGGTCAAAGTGCTCTGCAGAACCCATGAATTCCAAGTGCCCCTACATTCCCCAGTCTGAGCTTCCGGTCCTGTCCACACTGACTTGAGGTGGGTCCTGAGCCAACAGTCCCATCTCACTGGGTCTCAGTTTCCCCACCTTTTTAACCAAAAAGATTAAACCTAAAAACTTTTTGGGGCTGCAGCAAGGCTTTGCCCGGCAGGCAACTGGCACAGAATGCCAACTCCTTCCTACTGATAGGTGTGCAAGCAGGAAAGTTACTGCAGGAGGAGACCTCCCTATGGCCTCCAACCAAGCAAGATGCGGTTCCAGGCTCAGCCTCCTGGATCCTCAAATAGAAACACTGTAGGGGCCTCCCAGGTTTATGCAGGTCATAAAGCACTTTCGCTTGCATGATTTCTCATCCCTCACCCCAGTCCTCATTAAGCCTTTTTGATAGATGGGGAAACTGAGGCCCCAAAAGAAAACTGATTGAATCCAAGGCTGGGATCCAGAATTTGGACAATCCAGAGCCCAAAAGTGCCCCTCAAAACGGGGAGCCACCCGTGACAACTGGTCTTCCTCTCTGCTTTTTTTTCCCCCTCTGCCCCAGATGGGGAGCAGAGAATGTGGGAAAGCCACCACTTCACTCCAAACGTTGGAGTGGGGTTAACTAACGAGGTTGGGGGGTGGTCCACCACCCGTCCTGAAAGCTAGAAACTGTTACACCTGCCCCTCAGGAAACGGCTTTTTCCTATTCTGAGATCCACCACCACAACTCACACACACGCACCTCCCTACGGAACCGGAGAAAAAGTGACCTCGCAGCGGAGATGTAAAGAAGGGGTGGGGAGTCCTCCACAAAATACCTTCGAACGTGCAATCCATGGCTCCGCGGCCCGCGCCGTCCACCCCTTCGGGGCGTCCTGGCGGTTGGCCTGCGGGTCTCGGTGC
>NW_011888825.1:9673571-9751407 GCF_000151845.1 Pteropus vampyrus | reverse complement strand
ATGGGGGGTGAGGGGTGAGATCAGTTAAGTCTTCCCTGCTCCCCCACTCCAAACCTCACAGTCCCCCAGCAGTCACCAGGTAAAGGCTGACTCACTTATTCACTGTAGCATCCTAGGAGGCCAAGAGGTGACCCAACCCCTAGGACAGAAGGTAAAGAAGGCAGGGTGTCAGCCCTAGGGTGAGAGGCTCTGGGGGTCTTTTAAGGGGGTACCTAGGCCTATGTCCCCTTCTGTGTGAGGTCTGAGTTTGACAAACATGCAGAAAAACAGCCTGGCCAGCAGGCCAGGTTTGCCAGCTGGGGTTTTTGTGACCAAGCAGACCACCACCAAGGCCTGATCAGGCCTCTAACCGCAGCACCTGCTCATCCCTCTTCCTGCTCCCAGGCTACTGCCCCCTTAGAAAGGGACCAAATCCTGGACAGGCAGGCATGGTGACTGAGCAGGTGGTGCTGGGGGGCTAGAGCCCTCCTAGCCCTCCCTCTCCAAGAGCCTAAATGAGGAAACTCAGTCTTATCTTCCACCCACACACCCAGTTCCCCCTCTTTCCAAGTCCTTCCATGGCCTTGCAGGGAGTGCCAAGGACAACAGAATTTTCCTCTAACACTTCTACCTCCACCTCCACCTCCCGCTCTCCTCGACCTGTGGGTGTGAGCACTCTCCCTCACCCCAAAATCACAACCGAACATTGCTGTTATAAAGGCCCTGATCTCATTGAGTGACTGAAAATAGGGAAGACACAGGCCTGAGTCCAGACTCGAGTTTCAAAAGCAGACCTCATGGCTCTGTTCTTTCCTATGTTCCCCAGTTTTTGAGCCCCCTCCCCTTCCTGCCCTATCCTTCTCTTCCCCTCACATTTTCTTGCCTCTCTTTGTTTTCCATTTCTCAAATCTTTGTATTTCGCCCTCAGACTGCCATCCAGACTGAGGAGGTAGGAAGAAGAGGTCAGTCACTCACTAACCCTCTGATGGTAGCAGGAGTCAGGCTCCAAGAGGAGGCCTGGCCTTAGGACAAAGGACACAGTCTAAGCTAGGACATAGCAAGGAAGAGGGCCTGGGTACCACGAGGCACCTGGTGGCATATGGAGAGGCCAGCCATCTCCTGAACTCTTGGCCTGACCAGCCCCCATCTTACTTTCTCCTAGAGCCAGATCTGCCTGCCAGTCTCTGTAGAAGCTCTGGGCCAGACCTAAATCTGGGAGATGAAAATTCAAGAGCCAGTCTCACAGTCCCCTCCTACCCCAGAACAGCCAAGGGGGCACAGACCGCCTCTATCCCTAACTTTCTGCATAATCATGGGCAAGTCACCTCCAGTCTTTGAGCCTCTACCCCTGGCCTCCAGAGCGAAGATTCTAGGAAAGCAAGTGTGTGAAGCACCCTCTACTCAGCAAGATCTCAACAAAGTTTAGTCCCTCTGCAGCACCTGAAATGGTCTAGAACTGGGAAGACAGGAGGTGAGCCACCTGATACTTGGAATGTTCAAGTCAGAGCTCCATATCCATTTAATGGAGATTGTTTCATGGAGAGTTAACAGGGCTAGGACTAGGGTGGGGCAGGAGAGGCACCAAGGGGGCACAGTTTAAGGAAGCTCCTCTCTTGCCTCACCTTGTCCTGGCCCTGAGAGACAGGACAGCAGTTCCAAAAGGCTGGTCATGGCTCCCAAACTGGACCATCCTCAAGCTAGCTGAGCACTGGGCCTCCCACATGAAGGCAGGCTCTAAATGTAGGCATGACTCCTATGAACACTCTCTGAACCTTGGGAAGAGGAGGAAGCACAAACTCTGGGTCTCCGTAGGCCCATGTCCTACTCCCCCATACCCACACCCATTGTTTACCCTCTTCACCCCCTCCCTCAGCCTGGATTCCTCCTTTTTCCTCTCCTTCCTCCTCTCCTGCTATGATTCTATCAGGACCCAATAGGAAATCTGAAACCCCCTGCCTCCTTCCCTCCCTCCCTTCAAACCTCCCTCTGATGGCAGATGTAGGGCAGCCTTTTATTCTCTGGCCTGTTTATTCTGTGAGGCCATGGTGGACATTCTGGGAGGGCCTTACACCATGAACTTGCAGGAGTCCAGTTCTGACCACCACGGGAGCCTGCGGCCCATCCAACTTGACCTTGGGCCCAAAACAAAGGCCGTTTGCATGCCTCCCCAGGACAGGGAGCTCCCAACATGGCCTGGTCCATTTAGCCCAGATCTATTCCTCTGATATCTACTGCCCTTTCCTAAGCATCTACTGTGTGCCAGGCCTGTGCCAGGCCTGTGCCAGGCACTGGGGATACAGGAACGTAGCACAAAGACCTTCCCTTGTAGAGCTTATGTTCCAGTGAAGGAGACCAGCAGTTTGCAAATACATGAAGGAATGTGGGTACAGGTGGTGATGAGCACCATGAAGAAACTAAGGCAGGGTAGAGAATGTGAGAGAACATTACAGATGTAGTCAGAGCAGGCCTCTTTGAGAAGGTAACATCTGAGTAAAGACATGATGAAATGAGAAAGTTGACTAGGAGGGAAGAAAAATGTCCTAGGCAGAAGGCCCTGAGGTGGGTGCAAGCTTAGTGTGATATCAAAACAGTGAGGCTACTGTGATTGTAGCAGGGCAGGGTGGGGGGGGGGCAGAGAGATGGAGGTCAGAGAGGCAGCCAGGGATCTGGGATTCTAATTCAGGTTTGTCTGTCACCTGAGCGAAGGACACCAGTTCTCCAGGGAACGGGCAGGAAAAGGATTTGCAAATTGTCCCATGCAGTGCAGATCACAAAGGTTGCATAACTGGGAAGAATGGAAAACAGTATAAAGCAGCACCACCACACAGAAGGACATGAGGCATAGCCTGTGGGACCCCCAGGATGTTCCACCTCTGCCTGCTTGATGGAGGGTACAGGGCAGGAATGGGGCGCTCACTCAACATTCCAGGGAGCTGGAGTTGTACCATGCCTGCCATCCATCCCTGCTGCTCCCACCAGTGCCTCCTTGCTCATCCTGAGGACTCAGGTCAGCAGGTTTGCATGTCCTCAGCAGGTTATGTATGCAACACGGGCACAGGCTGCCCTTTGTGCACTCAGGGCTGCCCCAGGGGTGTAATTGTGTGCCGGCTCTTCCTGGAATGGGATGGGACCTCTAGATGGACAAGGAAACTAAGATTCAGAGGGCGGGCATGTACCCAAGGTCCCACAGCTGCCAACTGGAGAATCTGGGACTCAGATCCAGGCCCACCAACCTCAGAGTATTGCCAGGGACAGGAGCCCCAACTTCAGCTTCATTCTGTCTGACTTGCTGTCACAACTTGCCTCAGGTCAGGAAGTGTGTACAGAAGAGGCAACACAAAGCTCGTTAAGGCTCAGCTCTGGCACTCCTCTTAGAAAGCCTTCCTAATCACCATTAGAGGTTTCAACTGGGAGCTCCTCAAAGCCAAGCCAAAGCCTGAACCAACCCTGTGATCCCAGTAGCCCTCGGTATAGGGCTGAACACAGAGAGGATTAGAGTTAAGGGTGGTATGGACTACCAGCCACCACCTCACTGCTCTGCTGGTCTCTGGCCATCTGAGTCCTACTGCTTCAGCTCTCACTAAGCCTCACTTTTCTTGTCTGCTTTCTGAACATGTCGTACTATTTAATGCTACCATACATTTGCCCAGGCTATTCCCTCTGCCAAGAATACCCTTCCCACTACCCTTTGTCCACCTGGCAACCTCCTATTTCTCCTCTAAAACTTTCTTTGATGTCATCTTCTCAGATCTTTCCCTTATCTGTGCCACTCCATACACCAGCTCCCAATTACATGGATCAAGGGACCCTGACCATGGCTGGTTATACAAGATGCCAGTGAGCATCAAATCAGATATCTTGTCCTAGGTATGGGCTTGAGGCACTTATTATTCTGGCAGCTGAAAAACAACCCGTGGGCCTGATGCAATAGCAATTTTGGGGGTGGATAGTCCTCTACGGTTGAGCAATTGTTCTCGTGTAAGTAGTACTGCTATGCATTTTTTTTTAAATATAAATTATATAATTTATATATTTCTCCCTTTTGGATTGTTTCCCTGTGGCCTGTTTTAAACCTGAAGTAGATGTGTGGGTCAAAGGCATCATGCTCTTTTAGAGCCACCAGGCTACTCCCTGGAAAAGACAAACCCCTTTACAATCACCCATGCAATGTGTCTCATTTCCTCATAGCATCACTAGCACTGGGTTTTACTGTTTTTAATTACTTTTGGTTGCTTTGTTTAGTCCCAAGAGTAGTGTGACTGGAACTTCCAAGGTGCTTTAATTTGCATTTCCAAGGCTGCCTTGGGGTGTTTTGTAAAGGGAACCATCAACTGTGGCCACTCAGCAACACTGTGCTTCTTAGCAGCTTCTCTGTCTGAGAAACAATCCCTGCAGGGCCTGGCTTCCCTGCAGCTTCTCATAGGTCTCCAGCTCCTTTACCCCTTCAGCTACCCCTGGGCCCGGGCCACCCAGGTTGGGCGGCAGGGGGACTGTGGTGAGTCAGGTGTCTTGAGGCCTCTGTTCCTCATCTGTACTCTGGGCAAGGAGATTACAAAGGCATTTGTAAGGTTCCTTCCAGCTCTAGTCTCTTTTATCTTTAAAGACAGTAGGCCTGCTCCTCAGGGGTAAAGTAGGTGGAGGGACAAGGAGCTTCCCACTGGCCTTGCCAGCCCAAGCAGACCCAGAATCACCAAATGGTGGATGCGCAGAACTTGGAACCATAGCCTAGAACATCTCGGAAACTTCCAACACAGACTCCTTGGATAACCACTGCTAATATTTGTTTAGGAGTTCCTAGTTAAGTGCTCTAAATGATAATATCTACTGGCATCGGTTGAGGGCCGACTATGTGCCATGCACTGCTTGCTCTCTTGACCTAAATGAGCTCATCTGATGGCCACAAGTCTAAGAAGCTGGTTCTATTATTATTCCCAGTACACTGATGAGAATCTGAAGGTTAGAGAGGTTAAGCCACTTGTCTATGGCCACACAACCATAGGGGCTGAATTTGAAGACCTCTGGACCACCAGCCTTCCAGTTGCAGAAAGATGGGGACCCTGAAGCGCTGGGAGGGGCAGGCCTGAAGTGTGACTGTGATGGACAGGCTCGCTAATAGCTAGGATATCAGTTGGGAGATGGGGGGCTTGAGCAGGGTTCCAGGTCAGAGTGGGCCTCTCCAAGCCACAAACTCTCCCAGGTGGAATGGAACCCCACATTGCCCTACCTCCCACCAAACCGCAAACCCAGCGTGGGAATCACACACTTGAAAACAGCCTCCAAGACTCCTTTTCCCAGGAGTCCCTTATGCCCATTTCTAGGGCTCTCTCCTCCCCTGACATAATCCCCTCTGTGGGGCTGCGTGGGACATGGGTCTCACATGTATGCAGTCCCAGTCAGTTCCTGGGCCCAAAGGGCACAGCCACAGGGCCTACTGCTGGCAGTAGACGAAGCCAGAGACACTTCCTAAGGCCAGCGCAGCCATTACCACCTAGGCTGCACCTGCTGGTGGGGGAAAGTCCAGATCTGCCCGGAGGTGACCCCTGCCTAGGGCTGACCAGGTCACTTAGGATGTTTGTGTCCAACGAGGTGAACATTGGGCAGGAGGTAACACTCAGCCACATGACTGCCTGCTGTTTTGGACCCACTCCCATCATGCTTCTCTCTGTTCCCCCAACCCTGTCTGCTTAGAGGCATCAGGGGCCTCAAAGGCAGCAAATCTTATAGCCTCCACCTCCTGCTTTCTAGGGGAGGCCCCTGAAGTTCAGAGAGGGCAGGGTACTTTCCCTACGAAAAACAGCAATGCATAGTCACCACGAGAGGGTTTTCTGCTTTCTGCTGCCCTAGGTTGGGCAGGCCAGATACCAAGAGGTAGACAAAAATGTATGGGAAGGGAAACATGTCTGATAGGAGAGGTCTCTCTTAGGCTGTACCCCTGAGGTGCTGTGGACACGGGGGCACAGGAAGAAGGGCACCATACCAGAGCAGAGTGTGTCTGGAGCATGGGGAGTGCTTGAGGGGTAGGTTCTGGATGGAGAAGAAATGTCACAGGAGGGGCAGGTCTGGCAAGCCTTGGGGGTCTTGAATGCCGTGTTGAGACAGGGAACTTTATCTTGGGGACACTGAGGAGCCATGAGTGGTCTGGGAACTGAGGAGTTATGTGCCTGGATCTGGGAGCTGGGCCGTAGGCAGTCTCAAGCTATGTTTTCTAAGGAGGGTCCGTGCTTGCTGGGACCAGGGAGGGAACTGGGCACAAGATACTGTGGGGAGAGGCATAGGATGGCAGTGTGGCCTCAAATGTGTCCCTACCACCAGGACTGGCATGGACCCAGAAAATAGCCAGACACACATGGGCTGGAACCTGGGAGGCAAATCTCCTCCATATTGATTTAGACACCTTGGAAGGGATCCCAGGGCCAAGAGAGCTGGAGAAAGCACTACCAAGAGGGGGTGGGGGAGGTGAGATCAGGAAGGCTGCCTGAGTTTGGGGTATGACAGACAAAGAGTAAACGTGGAAGTATCCAGGCAGAGGAGAGAATGAGCTATGCCAGCAAAGGCTTTAGGCAAACCAGAGCCCTCAGGTGACCCCCTCAACCAGACCCACCCCCATGGTAGATGAGGAGGCTCTGACCAGAATTCCATCTCCATTTGCCACTTCTGTACTTAGAAGCATGTACAAGATCTGATAAATTAATCGGTGGGGAGGAGAAGCCTACCACGGGTTTAACAATCATTCCAAACATGCGCAACAGGATTGCTATCAATTTCCCTCTGCCCTTGGCCTCTGGATACTCCAAAGCACAGAGCAAGAAAGGAGGTTCAGAGAGAAGACAGCTCATCGGAGGCCATTGTACACTGCAGCCAGGGCAGTGCCTTCACCCACGGAATCCAGGATTCTGTGCTGGCAGCTCCACCCCAAGAATGTTCACATGACAGAGGGCTTGGCCAGGAGGGCAGGAGGGAGGGCATGCAGCAGGGCCAGCAGGGTAGGGTTGAGGGCCTGCAGCTGACTCCCTGGTGCCAGTCCTCAGTCTCATGACTCCAAAGCTGCTCTGGGCTGGGAGGGATAGGTGGCCTCCTGGCCTCTGACCCCTCTGTGACCTACTCCCAGGCTCCGGCATAGCTCCAAGTGGAGCAGCCGCCTGGGTTCCCTGCTCCATTCCCCTAACCTCACTCTTAAGACCTCAGGGGTTAAGAACTAAGAGTGTGGGCTCTGGAGCCCACAGTCTGGGTCTAAATACAGGCTCTGCCATGTTCTGGCTGTGTGAACTTAGGCAAGTTACTTAACCTCTCTGTGCCTCATCTGTAAGATAAAGATCTTAAGTCTATCCACTTGGGGTTGTTGGGAGGACTCAATGGTCGGCACAGTGCCTGGCATACAGTAAGTGTTCAATTAGTTCCCTATTCCTGATGTGATCCTCCACCCCAGCTGCCAGGGGAAACTTCTGACATGTAACCCAAGCATGGTGATGCCCTGATCCAACCCCTCCCCAAGACTCCCTACTGACTCCCAGATTTGGTCCAGCACCACCTCCTGACATCTGAGGCCCATGTCCTGGCATTGCCTGGCCCATTTCTCAGCTGTTGTTCCTCTCAGGGAACTTGGACACCCCCCAAGTCACATTTGTGAACCTGCACAGCTCCCCAGCTCTGAGGGCAGAGTAAAACCTCAGAAGTACCAGCCTTAGACTAGCAATTCCTCTCCCAGAGCCTCAGCCTATCTATGAAACTAGAAACTAAACAAGGATACGAGAAGAAAATAAGCTAGATGTCCATCAACAAGGACCAGAATCGGGTGGATAAGCCAGAAAATCTGATTGTTGTCTGGCTGTTGACATGGAACAAAGCAGGTTACAATGGACCCTATTCTAATTTATAAAAGTATAGATTAGTGGTTGCCTGGGGCTGGGATGAACTGGGGAGCACTTGTAAATAGGCATGAGGGATATTATTAAAGTAATGAAAATGTTCTACAACTGGTGATGCTCGCCCAACTTGGTAAATTTACCAAAATTCATTGAATTGTATACTTACAATGGGTATATCTCATGGTAGGTAAATTATACCTCAATAAAGGTGCTTTTAAAAAGAAGATCAAGAGTGTACAGCCATTCCAAAAAAAATATGTACATACACATGGGAAATAATCCCCCACATAATTAACAAAGATTATCTGTGGGTGGTGGGCTTAAGGAAGATTTTCTTTGTTTTGCTCACCTGCATTTTCAAGTTTTTCTACAATGCAAAGAGATTAATTGTGTAATTGGGGGAAAGAACAGAAAGTCTAAATAAAAAGCAAGAAATCCTCTGCTGCAGTGGGCAAACTTCATGGCCTCCTAGCAAGAGGCCTCATTGGTTCCATTTTTCTCACAGATTAGAGGTGGGGCCTAGTCAATAGCTGTCCATTGGTGGGGGGAATGTTTCTATAAATGAGACAACAAGAAAGGTCAGTGCCAGATCTATATCCAGATACACCCACTTTGATTTGATTGTCCCAACTACCCTGGGAAGGTGAAAGGGCTTGCACGGAATGGCCTAGTAGGTCAGTAGTGTGCAGATTCAAGTCCTGACCCCTAAAGCCCAGGTCTGCGCCACTTGTTCATGGTGCCTACCAGGCTCTACCTATTCTGAGCTCTTGGCCCAAGTTTCCCCATCAACCAAGTGGCAACTTTGCCAGTGTTGCCAAATCTGCACAGCAACCATAGAGGGCAATTTGCTAGAGCATTGGTTTGCACAGCCTACAAAGTGAAAAAAACAGCCTCATAAGGGTACCGACTGCACCGTGGTCCCCAAACCCCTTCTCCGTATAACAACCAGCATGTGTTGCTTTAAAAGATGTAAATAAGCTGGCGTCGCGCAGCTTGTCCTTCCCTGGAGGACAAGGCCAGGTGATCTTTTGGCCCACCTTCCTAACTTCACCTCCTGTCCGCCGGGAAAACATCTTTCCCAGCCAGTCCCAAGGCTGACTCTTGGGTCCCAACTCCCAGATTTAGGTCTTGCCCCACCACTGTACCCAAAGTAGCCCCACCTCTACTCCATCCCAAGATGTAACTAAATATCCGTCTGGGGGTTTCCTTGGGGATTTTGGTGCTCCCAAGAAGGGGAGAAGCTCCGGTCTGCCTGTGAACTCCCGGACAGAGCCTGGTATTCAGAAGATGCTGAAGCGACGCAGGTCTTGGACCTGGACAGCCAGACTCTGGAGGGAGGGGAGGAAGGACGCGCTGCGCCTCCTGCACGGAAATGAACTCTCAGGCCTGAGGGAACGACCGTGAGTAACCCCGCGCTAACGTCATCGCTTGGGCAGGGGCGGGGCCTCAGCAACCCCCGTGTCCCAAGCTCCCGCCACAGCATCTACGCGGCTGAGGACTCACCGGCCGCGCGGCGCGGGGCGCGGGGCCCGGACCTGAACCTCCGAGGGACCCGGCACGGCGCGGCCCGAGACGCCAGGGCGGGCGCAAGGAGGCTCCGCGCGGACTGGATACCGAGGCTCGCATTGCCCAGTCCAGAGACCAAGGGAAGCCCTGCGCGCACAGCACAGAGCCGGAGCCCCTGACGCACCTTCTATGTCAGTCAGCAGCGCTGCATCCAGGTCGCACGGCTCAGCCAACGCCTGCCCCAAGGCTGCCTCGGTGAAGGGCATCTCGTCCATGGCGTAGTAGCCTCCTCCCGGCCGCCCGCCGGCGCGCACGGACTTTCGCAGAGAGCGCTGCGTCCGCCGGCCCGCGCCAGTAGCTGCGGTCGCTCAGCGCGTTCGCGTCCCTCCCTGGCCTCGGTGGCAGCCCGGCGCTCGCAAAAAGTTCCTCGGAAACTGGGTTCCCCTGCCGCCGCTGAGCGTGGCGCGCGGAGTGGGGGCGGGGCCCTGCACGGAAGGCCCCGCCTTTTGGTAGACGGCCCCACCCCACCCTTGAGAGCGGTGACCCAGCTCCCGGATCGCTCCGCAAACCTACCCCTCCACCAGAGTCTCCTCCAGTCATTCATTTCATCCAGCTTCATGCACAGCTGCCTTTGGTCCATTGCTACCGGAGCTCGGGCAGGCTATAGCTTCTCTCTGGGCCTCAGTTTCCCCAGCACCAAGCAGAGGTGCTGAGTAAAAGCCCCAGGATTGGGCCCGTCCCAGAGGTCTCTGGACTTGGAGGGGTGTCCTGACGAACGTCATATTTAGATCTGGCTTTTAGAACAAGACAGACCCATCTCAGTTATAACTCTAATATCTGCTGTGTGGCCTCAGGTCAAATTACATCACTATTCTGTCTTAGTTTCCTCAGCTATAAGAAGCCTAATGATGCCTCTCCACAGGTGGGCTGGGATGTTAGTGATGATATATGGAGGAGGGCTGGGGCTGTGAGATCAGCCTGCCCCGACTCCGTCTCAGATCAGATTATCCCAAGGGAAGCCTGAAAGAGGCTGGAATTTCTCATCCTGATTTAATCTGCTTTCCTTCCAGATCCAGCTGTGGGGACTGCAAATGGGTTTGGGGACCAGTAGGCCCAGTCCAGCCGCTGAAGGTGGGCTGACATCAGTACCCAGAAGGACAGGAAGACCCAGAGAGTTATAAGGAGCCAACCTGCCCATGGTCACACAGCTACTCAGCGATAGCAACAAGCTGGGCTCCAGGGCTATCTGACTCCAAACTTGGTCCTTGTCCCTGAGAGCAGCCAGTATGGGGAGTGGGGAGGCATGAGAAAGAGGTGGCTTGTGCTTTAGATCTGAGCTGGGGTGCCCTGGATCATGACAGGCTAGGGCTGGGTCAAAGAAGGCAGCTTGACTGGGGACAGGGGTGGAGACTGAACCCTGGGCCCTGTGGATTGGGGACAGAGCTAGGTGGCAGGGGAGGGGTCCCAACGAGGTGGATTGAAATAAATCAGAACTAACATTCAGGTATCTGAAAATGGGGCAACAGTGAGCTTTCTGTCCCTGGAGCTGTGCAGGCAGAGAAAGTACTCTTGGAAGGCAGCCAAGGAGAGACTTATCAGAGGTCCGGACCCCCAGTCTCTCCTAGCCACTGGCCTCAGTGAGTCATGGCATCTGGAATACTTTCTTGCTCAGATTCCAGATTTAGCCTGTCTGGCCACACTGTCTGAGGGAGTAATTAGTGGTGTACTTTAGAAGAGGGGTGCCCAGTCCAAGAGAGGCCTTGGAGGCCTAAATCCCTGGGGCTCGTCTTGGACATGCAGCTCTCTTTGTTCCCCTCCCAGTAGTGGCTGCTGTGGAAAATTACTCAGAACAGGAGGGCCGGGAGCCATGGGAGTCTCCAAACCACACCTCCCTCCCCTTCTCCTCCAAGTGGCCCTGCTCAGGGATCCACCCAGGGCCTGGCCCCTCCAGGAGGCCTTGAGAAGCTGGTGACTTCTCTGAAAATTCTAATAGCGCTTCCCAGGAAGAGAAGTGGGGAAAGAAGGAGTTGCTGAGTGAACTTAAAGACCGCTTTCTTCAGATTCAGGAAGCTGATCTGGTTTTTCACCCGCTTGCTTGCGTGACCTGGAACTACTTTACCTTTCTGAGTCTCAGCTATTGGATCTGGAAAATGAGAATAACCCTTCCTGCAAGCAATCTGCAGAAGCAGATAGGGTGTGTTAGAATCATTGTCACAACAGACTTGCCTCACGATTCTTTAAATGAGTTTACCACATATATAAAGAGTATGGCTCAATAAATATGCATGCCCTAACTGCAGAAGTTAAGGGAAAGGGGGTAAGGCAAGTTCAGTAAGCAACCTGAAGCCCAGACTAGAAAGGCCAGTTGAAACTGAAGCCTGGCTGTAGCCTCTTTACATATGTGTTATGGGGGATGGGATATGGGCAGGGAGGTGTTATATCTTTGCCACCAAGGCTAGGAGCTGAGGTTCTTCAGGGGAACCTGCTTTCTCTTTGTGTTCTTGCCCCTCAAGCGTCCTGAGATGCCCAAACAAGCCCCTCATGCCCTCTTGGGTGGGATCTGAGCTCACTCAAGGAACGTGTATCAGGGCTCCCAGTGGCACAAATTGTGGTAGTGGGCCCCTCTGTCCTGGTGTGCCTAAGGAGTGCAGGGGGTCCCAGCCTGGATGACAGTGATGCTGCCAGCTGTGTCTTCACTGGCTACTATCCTTGAGCTTACCCACATTAATCCACTTAGTACTCCTAACAGCCCCAGGAGGACTGGGCTATTATTCCCATTTTACAGATGAGGAAACCGAGGCAGAAGGAAGTGAAGTGACTTGCCCAGGACCTCACAGCTCTGTTGCCCCTGATTGACTCCAGCAGGCTGGGGAAAGACAGCTGCTGGAGACCCAAGGGAGTTGGGGCTTTGAGCCAGAAAGGCCCCACCCCTGCAGGCTACAGCACAACCAATGGGCACCCAGCCCTAAGTGGGGTGACAGCAGCGTCAGCCAGAAACTCCTGGGAGCCAGGCCCTGGATCACATGCATCCCGCTTGTTCCACAGGAGGCTGGAGGCCGGGGATTGAGGGGTGGAAATAGTGCCTGCAGGCAGAATCTGGGTCCCTGGGGCCAGTTGGGTTTGCTCTCTCCACAGGGCATCCAGGCCAGACACCTGGCTGGGATTGCCACCAGGTGTGCTTTCTGGACACCAGGGATGCTCCCCCATCCCCACCCCTAGCCATCAGACACCAGCTCTCAGGACTGCGGTCAAAAGGCCTAGCCTCTCCCTGCCTGACCTCGGTTTTGCCAACTGTGAGAAAGGGGGTCACATTTTTCCTCTTCCTTCTCCAGGAATCCCAGAATGTCTTAGAGATTGAAAGGCATCTTCTGTAGGCAGTTGTCCAGCACCGGCCAGGTCTCTGCCGAGGCCATGAGTGCCCAACCATTCCCACTATGGGTAGAGGGGCAGGCATGGGAATTGGTATGGCTGCCAGCACTAGGCAAAAACTCTGGCCTTGGCCACCTGAGCATTGCCTAGAAGTCTACTGAGACCCCTCTTCACTCCTAAAGCCCCCATTTATACCTTATTTCTGTAATGGCAAATTGGGGCCTGCCCAGGTTATGGCTTAGGGGCCTGTGTATCACCAAGCCAGCCTTGAGCCCTGGGTCACCCCTCCCTGCCCTTCTCCATTTGGATATAATGGAACGAGGTGGCCATTGACATGAATGATTCTGATCCTAGATGACCCTATGTTCGCATTCCAGATTGGCCTCTGCTGTGCACTGGCAAGTTACTTCTAGCCCTCTCTGAGCCTCTCTGGGTCAGCTTTGCCCAGGGAGGCTCACTCATGGTAATCACCTTCAGGGTCATCATGAATCATTCAATAGACCCTCCACAAAAGCTGATTGAACCCCCAAAATCTTCTGCGCAGTGAGGGGTGAGGCTCCCAGACATTATGAATGAGGGGGGACATCTGTCCCCTAGGAAGCAACTGGCTGTTTGGGGAGACTGAGGAGGTGTCGCAGATTGGGTGGGTGGAATTGGTGGCAGGGAGAGTGAATGGAGACTCCAGATATCACCTGACCCCCACAGGCCAAATCCACCTCTACATGGGTTCTGATATTTAATTAATTGTCCAATATAGATTTCACCTGAAGGCTAGATCTAGCTATTCTTTAAAAATGGGACTTTGAGCAACACTGGGCTCAACAATTGGGTGCCTCTTTAGCTAGCCAGGGCTATGAGCTTCCCCATAGTCCCCATCAGTCCCTAGGTAGCACACCTCGCCTGCTTCACTCACTGTAAATGAGTGTAATAAAAAGGACTCTATAGGCATTCAGTTTGTCACCCATGACTCCCTTTACAGATCAGGAGTAAAGACCAGAGGAGGGTGGTGACTTGCTCAGGGACCTACAATGAAGCCTCCAACCCTGAGTAGGGTACTCTTAGAGTGGGCATGGGGGTGGAGAGGAGATGACCCCAGAGGAGTCCACTTAGTTTCTAGAAATATCCCACTGACTCCTTAGTGCTGAGAAGTGAGATTTTACTTCTTGGGATGCTGAGGCTCTGGGCTTGGGGGCCCTGGCCAGATCCCTCTGAAGGGTACTCAGCAAGAACTGGCAGGGGCTCCTCTGAAATAAACTGGAATTTCTGGGTGAGTCATGCCTATTCAAGGCCACTGGTTCTGCCCGCCCCCAACCCCTAGTGACCCAAAAGAGACCCTTTTCTTAGAAAAGAGGTTGGTTGGAACAAGAGTCTCCTCAGTTGCTTCCGTGGGGCACCAGCAGGCAGGGAGACCAGGACTAGGAGCCATGACAGGACCCACAGTGCTTCTACGCTCCCCTGCCCCAGATCTCTGGAGAAGGAAACTATAGCTGCAAAGCAGCTCCTCTGAGGACTCCAGTGAAGGGAGACCTCCCAGGGCTGGGGAGGCAGCGCTGAAGGAGCAGCCCAGAAGCACGTCTCTATTTAAGTCTCCCTTGATGCGTGTCACTCCCACTTCTGGCCCTCTCCACTCACGCCGCAGTGACCATCTATCGTTTGTGCCTCCCCAGATTTCATCCTCCTTCTACTAACAGTCTGGTTTTTCAGGATTGGTTCTCGGACTTCTGCTGAAACTACTGGGAAAGAAGCACTCTCTCTCTGCTAGTAGAATGTCAGGCTGGAGCTGCAGGTAGTCTTCAGTCAACTATGTGGAAGAGCCAACCCAGTGGAAGCAGAGGCAGATTCCTGACCAAATCCTTAAGCACCTGCATCGAGCTGTACCTGAAGCTGACTATTAGAACTTTTTACTTACATTAGCCAATAAATTCCTCTTTCTGATTAAATCAAACCTCTTTCTGCCACAACCAAAAAAGTTCCAATATGCCATCTCTAAATGAGAAGTTTGGGCTACAAATTTACCCTTATTTTGGACAGAGGTCCCAACACTGCTTAACTACTCCAGCAGTTCCCAAACTTCTTTCTCCATAGAACCCCTCCTTTTAAGGGACAGCTGTTAATGTATTGAGGAAATGCATCTTGGCAAGTGCCCACCAGAGATCTTGAAGCTTTCAGGAGACTGGTCAGTTGAGTCACAGTTGCACGACTTCCCTCTCCTTCACCTGTGGTTGGCCTGCATATGACAACAGCAACAGCTTGGCTGCTCCCCCAGAGCCTCCCTGCCCCAAAGGCCCCAGGAGGGGACTCCAGTGCTTCCTGGCTACAGAGTGCCCTTGAGTCTGGGAACTGAACCAGGCTGTGAGCTTCCCAAGGGCAGTAGCTGAGCAGCCCCTATTCTCTAGCACCCACCCCAGCACACAGCAGGCTCTCAGATACATGGGCCGAAAGCACAAGTGAACTGGGTGTCCTGGTGAGTCCATGGTAGTGTCTCAGGGCCCACACACTCACCACAGGACAGGGACACAGCTCAGCCTTCTTTTGGTGCTCACAGTGCTTCATACAGGGCTGGGGGCGGGGAATGGGCTCAGGGTCTACAACTTCTATTTACAGGGATTGGGGATTGTGGGTCTCCCACATTTTACAGGTCTACTCCCATATTTCCCCTGGTGTAGGGGTCTCATTCTGACCGGAAACAGGCAGGGACTCTGCAGAACTCCCTAAAGCCCAGGGAGGCAACTGGCTGATAAGAGCTGGGTACTGCCACTTCTGGTCTGGGCTGCTGACTGTCCCAATGTGACTCCTGGTCATGTCCACCCCCACCCCCCATACATACCTCCTTGCAGCAGACAGGGTAGCCCTCTCCTGAGCTACCCTCCCAGAAGGGCTGGGGTTCAGGGTAGATGGGGCAGCCTCACTTACTGGTCACGAAGATGGTGTCCTTCCTGCCCATTCCTCCATGGCCCTGGCCTGGGAGGCCTGAGGTTTGGGTTTTTTGAGTGCTGGTTCTGCTGCTGACCCTCCTGTGAACTTAGGCAAGCATACAGCTCTTCTAGACCTCATCTCCTCACCTGCACACCAGAGGTTGAGCAATGTCTTTGCATTTATTCCAGGTTTACCTGGGGGCTTGATGAATCTGCCCCATTTGAGGTCCATCCTTGAACCCTGGGAGGTGAAGGAACAAAAGGACTCCCAGCCTCCCTGAGGGGCCTGCTTCCTAGAGGCCCACTGTCTGGTAGCAAGTGCCCAGGGTGCCCAGCTCCCAGGACAGGAGAACTTTTTTAAAATGGAGAGAGGGTTGTGGGGGAGGGAGGAAGTAACTGCTAAGGAGTAGGGGTTTCTTTTGGGGGTGATTAAAATACTCTAAAGTTGACTGTGGTTATGGGTGCATGACTCTGAGACTATACTAAAAACTACATGCTTGTATACTTTAAATGAGTGAATTGTATGCTATGTGAATTGAATCTCCATAAAGCTGTGACTAAAAAGAAGGCTGGTGCTTGGAGCAGCAACTCTCAAATTCAGTGCCTAGCACAAGCTCTATAGACTATGTGAAGGCCCAGCCAAGTTTGGGGAGCTTAGCTAAGGGGTTACTGAGGTGGTGGCTCAGTGCTGCTTGCTCAAGATCTTGGATGCTCTGTGAGGGAATGAGTGCTTTTCCCCATACACCTGGGACCAGGGATGAGACACAGGAAGAACCATAGCACCTGGTCCTAGAACTCTCAGGCAGGCCATGGCAGGTTTACAGCTGCTACTACCAGTGCCCCAAACCTGGGCTGTGCCCCAGGCTTGGAGATTTTCCCCCAGCCCAGATTCCCTTGGCAGCTGGGCATGGGGGGAGGCTATGGAATGAGCTTCCCAGGCTGCTCCCCGCAGCAGGGTACCAAGGGAGCCTCTGGCTTAAAGAAAATAGGGAGTCAGATCTGGCCAGCCCTTTGACAGTCACAGGCAACGCAACAGAGATCACACAGGTACAGATTGTTTGTTTGTTTGTTTATTATGGAGTATTTTCCATGCAAGATCGCAAACTAGAGAGACAATATCTGGAAGGAGAGCCAGTGGGTAGATGGATGCATGGGTGTTGCTCTGAGCCTCAAATGCACTGACCCACCTCCAGAACTGGCTCTGCCTGCAGAAGCACACAAGGACAGAACACCAGACTTCGGGGACAACTGGACAACAAACTCAAAACATTCCTTTTCTCAGTAGCCCCTAACAATCCTGAGAACTCTCACAAATGAATTGCAAACTTTAGGAAATAAATATCCATCCCTCTTTCTCCAGGAGAGCCTGAAGGATTTTTAGAGGAGAGAAGTAGTGTGACTCCGGGGTTGACAGTTGTGGGGGGCAGGGAGGGAGTTGCAGGGGAAGACTGGTTTGGACCCCCATGGACAGGAAGGGTTGGGGATGGGCACTGAAAGCAGCAGGTACCACAAGGGGCATCCTCTGGGCACACACAGCCATGGGTGGTGAAGCCAGCTGCTCCCCACATGGGTGGGCAGAGGGGAGGAGCCCAGAATCCTAACGGGAGATGGTGGAGAGGCTCATGGTAGGCCAGTTGAGGCCAGGCTGAGAACGGCATTCCTCCATGGTGTTTTTCCCTAGCTGGCCCACAAGCCCCCTAGAACCATCCAGAAGGCTGGGCCGGACTGAGTTTGAACATGTATGTGCGGAGGCGAAGTGGGGGTGTGGTGGCAGGAAGGAAGAGGAGAAGCAGGAGCGTGAGTGGCCAGGCAGCATCTGCCCCGTGATGCTAGAGGATTCCGAGTGTCTGCTGCTGCCAGGCCATCCAGAGTCTTGGCCACCACTCTTCCAGCTGGAGGCCTTGAGTGACAGCACAGGCCTCACTTGAGTGACCTCCCCAGGCTCCCTTGCTCTGGACCCCTGGGTGAGGAGGGGAAGGGCAGTGAGCCAAGGCATGGTCCATGACAGGCAGCACAGTCATTCACACTGAGAGGGCTGATCGACAGAAAGACAGGAGGACAGAAAACAGAGGAACAGTCACCTTTCCCTCTGGCCCAGGCCAACAACAAGCCTTTTCAGCTCTGAAACCCCTTGACCCATGCATGAGGATAAGCGAGTTGGTCATCTCTGCTTGGTGCTTGGGAGTCCCAGGTAGGGACTGTTCTGGGGTAGGCTGGCCAAAGGCCCACCAGACCCTGGGTCAAACTGCACTTAGTGCCATCACTGCTGCCCACTGCCAAAACGGTAGGCAGGAGGAAATGGTTAGTTTTCACATCTTGGTTTTCACATAATGAAACAGAAAAGGTTAAACACATCCTCAAGAAAATATTTTGATGAAATAAATATTTTAACCTATAATCAGGTATAATTAGTGCTTATGAGGAATCCCAGCAATAATTTAGGGTAACTAAGTACATACTGTATCTGTGATTTCTAATACTTGTGGAGAGGCTAGTGCCTCGCGAGGGTCTCACTCTCTTGGGGGTAGGCTCTGGCCAGCTTTCCTGCCAGGGCTCTGATCCCCAGTGGCCCAGGATGCATATGGCCTCAGGACAGGAAGGGCTGAACAGCACCCCCTCAAGGAAGCCTGGGCCTGTACTTGCTTCTCATGCAGGCCTCAAGCAACGTCACCTCAACTTCCAGATAGGGGCAGGCTGCCTCTGGACATGATGTGAGAGCAGAAGGGGTGGCTCCAGGCCAGGAAAGCAGGTGACACTTCTCTGCATGGGGCAATGCCTCCTGCCAGCCCACAGGAATCCACCGCCTACTGTTCAACTGGAGTGGGGGCGGACAGCTCTGGACCATGGATATTAACAGCAGCTTTGCTGGGATCTCCCTAGGCAGGCACATGTTTCCGCTTCACTCACCACCAGAAGCCTCCTCTCCCCAGACCCTTCAGGCTCCTGGTCTTGTGGAGACTTCTCCTTCCAAAAGACAGGGGGACTGGCTCTTCCCTCAGAGGACACTTGACAGCTGCTGTAGTGCTGCGGCTCCTGCAGGACTGACCACCCAAGGCCTAGCTGCCCACCACCACGGGCTGGCAAACTGGCAAAGGCAGGCCCCTGGCCCTCAGAGACAATCCCTTTGGACAGTGCCAAAGGGCTGGGGTTTCTGGGTACAACTGGGCCATCTTAGCCAACTTCTCTGCAGCTCATGTCAAGCCAGCTGACTTCAGACTTTTTAACATCCAAGCTAGCCTCAGGGGGCTCTGCCTTAGGAAAGGGGGTTCTTCCCTCAAGAAATGTTGAGAGAGGAGTGAGCTGGCCAAGGGCTGGGGTTGGGGGTGTGGCACGAGCTGCCAGAGATGGCAGGGCTGGAATCAGGCTGGCTGAGTTCTGGGGAAGAGCTTCCTGGGTGTCCTCTAAGGAACTGGAATGTGATGTCTCCAGCTGCTCCTGACAGATAGACCTCCCAGCCAGACCCCAGGCCTCTTCTCTGGAGGAAGCTGCAGCGGTGCTAGACTGGGCATGGGGTTCCTGGGCATGCAGTGCCTCCCTCCACCAGAACTGTTCCTGTTGATGCTCAGCACAGCCCTCAGCTGGTCCTAAATGCCCCGGCTAGAATCTGTGGCACTGGTCTCTGCCTACATCAAGCCCAGCTGCTTCTTTCTGCTAGGGCTGCCAGGTGGGAAGAGCTGACCTCATTATGGGTCACGAACACATGGTGGCCTGGCCAAGGCTCCAGAGATCACCAGCTAGTGTGAAGCAGCTACGCAGCACTTTTGTTCTGGGCAACAGCAGCACAGGAGTGGTTCAGGCTGGACTCGGCCCAGGTTGAACCAAGAGCGCCTTACCCATAGCCAGGACACACACGAATGAGGACTCAGGATGGGAGCAGGTGTTACCAGCCTCTAGCTGCTCGGTCCCAGGCTCTGTTGCCTTCTAGGTTGGCTTTGGGAGAGGATACAAATCGGTGGCCTGGGAGGATCTGGAGTGGGAGGTCGGGCTGTCAAAACAATCTGTGGAGAAGGCTGAGGCCCATGCCAAGGAACAGTGCAAGGACTTTAGTGTCGCTTTGGCCCATCAGTCATTTGAATCTCCAACCGTGGTGCAAAGCCGTCTGCTGCTGGGCCCTGGAGGTTGAGGCATAGAGGCTGCCACAGACCAGGCTAAAAGCCCTGAGCAGAGCATGCTCAAAACCCACAAAGCTTTCCCAAGCAAGCCAGAGCAATTCTTCCCCGTGCGGGCCCCTCCACAGACTGGGCCAACTGTGTGAGGGGAGCGTGTACTGTGCATGGGGGCAGTTTGATTTATGGTAGTGTCATCTCTGCAGGAGCTAACCGGCATGCCACGTAGCCACTGTCCATTGGTTGTGTGCTGTCCTCCCAGCACCCCGGCTCTCTCTTCCCATGCCAGGAGCATGTGGGGCCATGAGAGGCCCCTTTGGTCCCCAGCTTGGCTGCTGAGCGATGGAGAGTCAAGAAGTTGAGAGACCCCCATATATGGGCACCCCACAGAGCCTTCTAAAGTGCTGAGCACACCCAGTGCCACAAGGTGACACACATCAGGAAGCAGTAGTCCAGGAGGGAGACCAAGCCTGCAGGTGTAGATAAGCCCTTTCTGGATCAGAGGGGCATGGGAAGGCAGGCCAGACCACGGAGACCCACTAAGCAAGACAGGGGACGGGATACATGGGGCAAGGAGCCAGGATCTGACCCCCTTCTCTGTGGGCAGGTGACAGGAGGAGACAGTCCTAGTGTCCACTCAGGAAACAGTCCCAAGGAGACTGCCTTGTCTGAGGCTGGGCTCTGCTATCTGTTCTTCCTGGGAGGAAACATGGACAGAGGGAGCCTGTGGGCAAGAGAGGTGGGATGGGGGAGGTGAGGGGCCTCTGGCTGCAGTGATGCTGTCCCACCACTAGAAAGAAGGTGGCTTAAGTTGGTCCTGACTAATGGGAAGCCTGGGAGCAAACACAGTGGTGTTTCCATGGAGACACAGCAACGCAGGACCAAGTAGGGGCTGGGAATAGGAGTGGCCAGTGCCTGGTATGGACAGGGACAAGAGGTAACCTGCCATCGGGAAGCCAAACCACAGAACAGCTCACAGGGCGAAGAGGGCATCCTCTGACCGCTCTGGCTTCTTCCGGCCGGAGGGGTTTGAGGCCAGGGCTGGGGCCTCCACTGGGGGTGAGGGGAGGTTGGGAACCATTTCAGCAGCTTTGGCTCTTTCTTCAAGGAATTTATCAAACTCTGCAACACAAAACCAAGGCAAGAGCCAGGATTGGTGGTGGGGCTAAGCCCACACTGAGGCTCAAACAGCCGCATCCTATCTGCTCTCCACACAGCCCCACTCACTTGTGCTCACAGGGTCACCTCAGCATGAGTCCCCACCCTTGCCACACTGGCCTGGGACACCTACCGGGGAAGAAGCAGTAAGTGACAGGTGAGCAGCTAGCTAGAGCCAGGGGTGCTTCTGGGTGCTCTGCTGCCCGGGGGCCTAGCCTCAATTTCCCTCTGCCACCTCTAGGACAAGTAGGACGCCCAGTTATAAGTGGGAGCAGCTTTAATTTCTGCCCCACCCTACTTGGAGCTTTTCCATTCTCCTTATCAGCACAAAAGGCAGGGCTGCAGCGGGGAGTCCTGCTTAAACTCCGGAGGGAACATCACCCCTCCCCCTGCACCAAGCAAGGTTCTACACCTGAGGAGGGGTTCTGACCAGATGGTCTGGATGAACGAGGAGGCAGTGTAGAGGAAAGGCCTGTGGGCTGCAGGGGAGGCAGGGAGAGGCAAGATGGGAGGAGAAGGGGAATGAGAGAGGGAGGGGAATGGGGGGGAGACTGGGATGGGAACTTCCCCACATGATCTATATAGCTGGCCCCCAGAAGTGAGGTCACAGGCCTGGAGAGGCTTCCTGTGTACCCTGTGGACCGCACAGCATATGTCTTGCCTCTGCTGGATTGAGCATTTGGGGGTGGGGCAAACTGGTTAGGAATACGGGTTTTGAGATCATGCTAACCTAGGATCCACTGTACCTACTATTCACTAGCTCTGTGACCTTCCAATTGTCGCATGCTCTTTCTGACACTTCCCTCATCAGCACAAGGCCTGGATGGAACAGAACCAAGAAGCTTCTGGCCCAGAAGGCCTGGCTCAGGCTAGGTACTAGAAGGTACTCCGGTAGTGGACGCTCCAAGGTGGTGGGAGTGACAGCCCCTATGCGCCCCAAGAGCCCGGCGCGAGAGCAGCAAATGAAGGGGACAAGGTTGTGCTGTAAAGCCATGGGCCAGGCCATACCTTCACTCGTGACGCCCTCCTCCAGGTCATCGCCCTTCTGTGGGAGGAGCAGAGAAAATGCATTAGGGCCCCACCAGCAGCCACCCCAGGGCCGCGCTGCCCACGACAGCCCAAAGAAAACGTCCTACTTCTTGTTCTGAGTTCCACAATAGCAAAGTACTGTTTATCTTATTGGAGAAACAGAAACTTTGTTTAGAAAAAGCAAAAACAAAAACCGCTCCAGTAGGTTCTAGGTTTTGATCCTCCAGAAGGGCCCAAAAGAAAAATCCAAAAAAAGATGCAAGCTGGCTCTCTGGGCTGAGCTGTGGGGCAGAACCGTGGCAGGCCTTTGCTCATCCATGTCTCCCAGAGGGGGCCACAAGGAGGCTGAGCCTGAGGCATGCTGAGGGCTCCCTCAGGTGCTCCTCTACTCAGTGTTCCTTTGCAGCCAGCTGCAGGGTTCTGGGAAGTCACTGTTTATGTCAACAGCTCAGAACCACATGAGGCCTATAAGGGCCAGAGCCATGAAGCCCATGGCACAGGGCATAACACTAGGAAGTGCTTGGCAGTGGAGCACTGTCCAGCTGGAAGCCATGTCCCATGGCCTCCTAGGAGCTGAGCCATCCTCCTCCTGTGGCCCAGATTCTATAATCTGCTGCCGGTCCTGAGGAGTCGTGGAGGCTCTGTGAGCTCTTAATGAGAGTGGATCAGAGTTGATTTTGTTTGGAGAATGTGGTGGTCACTGGAAATTCACTGCACAGTGACAGGGAAGGGAGCCAGATGGAAAGTGGACCAGGCCTTTGGCTGGGCCAGGAGATCTGGCTTCCTTCTTGGCTCTGCCGCTAACCTGCTGTGTAGCCTTGCCTGTCAGGTTCCTCCCTCTTTCTGGACCTTGGGGGTCCCCTTTGTGAGCTGAGGGCCTTGGCCCTTCCTGCTTTGTTTCTGTGAGAGGAGCTATTTCTTTTCTAGGTACTCCTTTGAGAAAGATATAATGAGGCATTTTCTTCTCCCATGGCACGGCACCTGGGTGACCATGAGTGTCTTCAAAAAGCCTGGTCTTCCAGGGAGGTGGCCCAGAACAGTGGGAGGCCCTATCTGAGCTCTACTGTCCTCCTATGGGAGGGGACCACATCTGCAGCCCACAGCCAGTTAAGCCAGCCCTGTGATTAAAAAACTTCCTTGCTCTGGGGACAGGGCCCCCTGAAGAGGAGGCAGCTAGAAGCAAGAAATGAGGTGTCTCTAGGTCTGGGAGAGAATCCAACTAGCCCATGACCTTGGGCAAGCTATATCCTCTCCCAAAGTACATTTCTTCATCAGCCTTTAGCCGACAACCTCCACCCTGCCTCCCTGCACAGGTTTCTGAGAGTGAAAGTGCTTTGTGAAAACCAGAGGGAGGGACTGGCCACTGAAGCTCTCCTTTCTCAGGACCTGCTGCCATTTGCAGATACATGATGTCCTCAACTTCCTGCCCTATATCTGGGTACAAAGACAATGGTCTCTGGAGCAGGGGTTCTTTTAGATCCTAGATACCAGATGATACTGGGGAAGAGAGATAACAGTGAATTAAAAAAAAAAAAAAACCAAAAAACGCTTCATCTCTATGTATATGTCACAATTAAAAGAAACGAAAATAAAACAAATATCTTAAAATGACCCCCCCCCCAAAAAAAAAGAACCTAAGCACATACACACCTGAAATTAAAAAGTCATAGGAAAAAGTAAATGTGTTTTGGAGCCAGATGGAGCTAGCTGAATCCCAGCTCTGGCTTTCACTGTAGCCCAACCGGTGGTTGAGGGCTAAGGGGCTGTGCCCAGCTCAGGACTCCATTCTCTCTGGCCTCTGCAGGTCACAGGTGTCGGAGGGGAAGTCCAGCTGTGAGGATCTGGTGGCTGCAGGAGCCATGCCTGCCCTGGCCTCCCTCCTCCGCCACTCCACTCCCTGGGGGAGTGGCCTCTTCCAGTGTCCCCAAGGCCTTTCCTCAGAAGCACCTTTGCCTTGCTACACCCCACAGACGAAAGAGAAAAGTCAAGTCTCACCAGGTCCGTCCCGAGCCACACCTCAATGTCGTCCATGACAGAGGGCTGCGCAACAGGGATCTATGGAGGCGGCAAGCAGCAGGCCAGGCAGCCCCACAGCCAGGCGAGGGAAGACAGAACACCGAACAAAGTAAATCGTCAAAAGCAACCCCCAAATAAAACTAAAACATACACAGAGCAAAAAAAACACATCGGCACAGCAGGCACGAGCAACATGAGGCAGCCACATGAAATGGCAAGTGAGGAAAGCGATGAGGTGGCCAATTCTAAGAAGCAGGACTGACCAGTGGTGGGGAGGGAGGGCGGCAGTACAAGTTCTTGAAATGGAGAACTTTTTGACTATGGTATCAGCTCTCACATCATGGGCCTCTCGGCCCAGGCTGCAAAGAACCTTTTAATCTCAGAAATGCACTGCTCCTGCAGGCTGATTTTGAACTCATCATTGATGACAGCTGGAGGAGTACTGCCTCTCTACTGTCAAGCCCAGTCCCTGGGGGTTACTTGAGGAGCCGCCAGTGGGCCCCTGATGCCACTGGGGAGGTCAAGTGGCAGTCTGCCCAGAACAGGAGTGCACGTGGTCAGGTGGCACCGCAGCCAGCCCTGAGATTCCACTGGGGCTCTGTTTGCTCACTGAAAGTATTTCAAAATGTGTCCTTGTGTACCTCTGAGTGGGAAAGAAACACTGGTGACCTGGGTGTGGCCTGGCCAACAGAAAGCAGGCACATTTCGCCACTAACAGAAACTCAGCAAAAACAAAGGCTTTGATGGCAAAAGAGATTGACGGGCTTTAGTCATCTTTGTGTCTCTTTAGGAGAAAAATCACTAAGCAGGTCTGAATTCAACAGCTTCCTTTAGTCTTGCCTTTCCTTTCCAGCTTTCAATGGCTGTCTGTGCTTCAGCGGTCAAAGAAAGAAGTTCAGCTGAGATCTGGGGAGCATGAAATCTGGGGAGCGGTGGCCAGGGGGGTGACTGGGTGCCTGAGCAGTCTCCATGCAGTGGTTGGCCACCTGTGCCAAGGGCCTTGGAGATAGTGTTCTGAAAAATGTATTTGGCTAGAAATATTTAAGTTGCTGTCAGATACAACAGGATAGGAAGTAAGTGTAACCTTTAACCTTCTAAAAGCCACATTAATAAAATATTGGCTCCTAGCCTAGAGAAATGAGTTTTGATTGATCTTAATCGAGGTGACCTACCTCCCCACCTAGCCTGAGTTTGAGAAGTACCTCCCAGTGGCTCACTCGCAAGCCCAATATTTCTAGAAGAAATTGCCAGCATTGAGTCTATAGCTGGCTTCACTCTCAATGTCACAATCTAGGGTAAGAATAATGTTAACAAAAGAGGAGGAAGATTTCATATCACCAGCCCTGCCCTGATGTGAGAAGCCACCCCTAAAGGTATAAACCTGCTGCTGATGGGGTTTGGGGTAGGTGGTAGAGTGATGACTTCGAAGATCCCCAAGTACACTTAGCAGGTGTCTTTGATTTGGCTGGAATTCTGCACACACTCAGCGAGGCTGAAGACCTCTCACTCTGGTGAACTGAAGTAGCTTCATGTGCTTGGGCCTAACTACAGACCCAGCGTGGGCAGTTCACATGCATTTTCATAAAGGCTAGAGCCAACCCTGATCAGATTAGGAAGATTCTATGTTTTCATTTTATTTCTTTGACTTACTAGGGACTTAAGAATGTTGAAATAAAAAAATATCAAGGAGTTCAAATCAACCTGAAATGACTCCTAGGGACAAAGATGTGATTTGTACTCTGGAGGGCACAAATGCCCAATGGCTGTGCTAACAGCAGCGAAGGCAGCACCTACCTTCCCTATCGAAAAGAAAGCAGCAGGACGCGCGATCTGCTAATTTTATGCTTGCTGGAAGGACTTATGCCTTGACACATTCCCATGACAAGAGATGCCAATTTTCATTATCTTGATGCTTGTAAGTCAGAATGCCTGGCCTCTGGGAGGATATGAGCCATGCCAAGTTCTTAGACCTAAAGCTTGGAAAGCCAGCGCATCTCCAAAGAGAAAACATGCCCGACAGCAGCTGCTGGAGTGCGCATTGGGCTTTATTTTGTTCTTATTTTTTTAAATCTACCCAGCTTTAGTCCACCCTGGAGAAATGAAGATTCCATGGACAGAGGTTTCCAATGTGTTGCAAAAGCTTGAAAAAAGCCATTAATGGGCCATGGGTCCTAAACTTTCAGATTTTGCTTATAATTTTTTTGTTACTGTTCAAAAATACATTCCTTGAGCCCGGGGATCATGTTCTAGTTTTCTTCTTTGAGGCTTAATCTTGAGAGCAAGTGTGCTCAGAAAATAAACATTGATATTTGAGAAACTCCTCATCACCTCAAGAAAAAAAAAAAAATTCCCCCAATGCTAGATCATGGGAATACTTTTCTTCCCTCTCCTAGACTTCTCCAAATAAGTAGTGTGCTTACGGAAAGGCATCTTCCAGGCTTGGCACTGAGGCAAGCTGAGGAGAGAGCTCTGGGCTAGAGACAGGCTGGGCTCAGCAGGCTCCCAGCACTCACTGGTGTAGGCCTTGGAGTGAGTCGCTTTTCTCTGGAATTGCTTCTTCACCGGGAGCTCCTAGCCTCTGCTGTCCTAAGAAGCCTCAGAGCTTAAGGTGGAGAGGCAAGAGGAGTTGCAAGGATTTGGGCAATTCTTGGCCTTGGTTTCCTCATCTGCCAGGCCTTATTTAGTTTTTACTACTCAGGATTCTGAATCCCTTAACTTCCAGTTAGGTCTGCATGTTTTCAAATTCAGAAACTCCAGGATGCCAGAAATTACTGGAATTAAATCTTTACAGTCGAAAAGGCACTTTGCCTCAGGGCATGAATCAAGGAGGAGCTTGGGTGTGGTTTAACAGTAAAGCTTATTATATAAGGGAATGCAGGGATTGACTTGCTTGTGGTTAGACACAACACTTTAGCTATATAACTCTCCTGCTCTAAGGTAAATCAGCGCTTTGAGTATCACACCAGGGTAAAGTCCCTTCTAATGATGTAGGCACTATCCGACGCAAACGAAACGTGTACATTGCTCTGCATATAGGGACTGGAGAAACTGTGAGGGAGGAAGAGGAAGCTTCCACATCCAAGCTGATGGAAGAGAAGCAGAGGATTTGACTGAAGAATAGGGCACTGGACTCTGTCACTGCCCTGTGGCCTTGGGCACATCACCAGGCCCCTGTGAGGCCCAGCATATCCCTTAGAGACTGTGGGCTTTGATCTACTGTGGTTTTAGTATCTTTCTGGGCAATCATCCAAGCTGAAGGCTGGTCCAAGTGGTATGAAGAAGAGTGTGAGTTGAAAGAAGGAAACAGAAAGGGAAAAGAGATGTGAAGAGAGAAACATAAAAGAAGCTAGTCCAGGAGCTCCCTCCAATAAAGACCAGGGCCTAGAACTAACTTGCTCTAAAGATAGGCTGGACAGGGCCAGTTTGGCAGAGGCAATGGTGAGATGAGCCCTGCCCATCTTCAGAGTGCAAAGAGAAACAGGCACGTCGGATGCCAGCAGCAGATTTTGACAGGAATGGTGGGTGAGCTGTCTATCAGCTGACCCTCACTTGGCTGCTGTCAGGGCAGCTTTGCTTGGGGAGCAGTAGGGTCACTTGCCCAAAGGAGAGAGGTGCTGCCACTGGCTCAGCCACAGCTAGTGCCCTTGGTGGCCTCAGGCTTGTTGTGTCTGGAGGTCCTCCAGGTATGAGTAGGGAGCCCCTCTGCCTCCCATCCCAAACCCGGGCTTTGGCAGTAGCAGACTTTTACTAACCTACTTCTGTTCTTGTGCCTTATATTTGTTCATATCTGGATATTTTCCTGGCTGCAATTGAATATGGGGGACACTTCTTTCTGTTCACCAGCCAAAAAAAGGCCCACGAGCTGGAGGCAGGAGGGTAGGGTAGGGGGAGGAAGAGCACATGCACTAGCATTCTCTGAGCAGGCTGGTTCAAGATGGTTCAGGGTTTTCTTCAACTGGTAATGAGCCTGGTATTGTTAACTTTGTTGCTGAATATCCAAACACCTAAAGTCCCAGGAGAGTGAGGCTTTGTCTCCCACAACTCCAACCCACAAGGAAACCTAACTCTGATTTCCAACGCAACAGAAGCAATTTCTGTTGCTCGGGTGTGCTATTTCCAGTGCAGTCCTCCCTACAGGGCTTCCACTGCCTCCCCAATGTGAGGAGTGGTCCAAGAGTCCTTTGGTCTCACTCAATAGTACAAAAAGTTTCCAAGTAAAGAATTTGTACCTGGGAGGTTTGGAAAGACTCAGGGTTTTATGCTACAGGAAATAGGGCAAAGCAATTAATGTACATCACTTAAAAGAAAAAACACTGTAGTCAGGCAAGTGAGACACCAGGTTAGCTGTTAGTCGAGCTTGTTTCTGGGAAGTCAGAGACTGGAGCTCTAGGAGGGGATAGGACAGTGTGTAGGCAGAGGCAGGTACTACCACCAGCTGCCAAGGCCACACTCAGGGTAGTTTTTGTGGACAGTATCCTTTTTTTGCAGGATTAATAGGCACAAGGACACATGGCTGGATCCCCCCAATTTGAACAATGGAGTGGACATGGCCTCTAGGAGTCCTACTCTAAGGCCACCCAACATGTGGGCCAGAGCCCCAGTCTGTCTCTAAAGAAGCAAATGAGGGGCCCAGGTAGCCCATATCTCTAAGAATGGCTGTGGGGTCTGGTGCAGGAACATCAAGATGAAGTGCCTGCTGCTCTGACAGGTGGAGGGAGATGGGCCCCATCTGAGCATGTGTAAAGGTCATCAGCTTTAAGCCAGGTGACAGGCATATACCCCTCACCCCAATGGTTCTGATGGCCCTGCATGGCCCATATCCTTGCATACTGGTAACATTTTGTTCAGGCAGGTGACCCCCTGTGCTGCCTAACATACTGGCCTTGCTTGAATACACCTCGCCTAGCCACAGCCTGGCATGGTCTCCAAGGGTCAGTTATGCTTCTTACCTGGTATATGTCCAGTGTCTCCCCAATCTAGCTGCAGGGCAGAGGCCTACCCTTTCTTTGCTTTTCTCATCTTCCCTTTAGTGCATCCTCTCCCACTTCAGCCCACCACATATGTACAGACCTTTGGTGTCTATGTTAGAGGTACTTGATGAGGGCTGTGGCTTCATTAGAAGTGATATCATTACTCCAAGGCAAGCAGCCTGGAACGAGGTCACTCTCTCTATGCACCATGCTCAGGGATACTAGATGAGGCAGGAGAGAACCTCCCAGGCTTCTGTGCCCAGAGAGCTCTGCTTCCTCAGAACTAACTACATTTATGATATTAAACTCCTCTGCCTTTGTGTTTTTATTCTGTTCCTATTGTGTTTGTGTTTCTTTAAGAGGTCTCAGATCCTCTGGGGGACATAGTAAGCACAAATAATTACATTATTAAAACTCATCTGCCTAGGACCACCAAATTCATAGGCTGGAGGGGGCTTCCCCTACCAGTCAGATGCTTTGAGTCTATTCTCTTAGAAACATCCCCTCCCATGCAAAAGCCACAGTAACTTGTGCTCATCCTGGAAAAGTGAATACTATTGAGTGCTCCAGAGACAGTAAAAGGAGGGAAGGGCCCCCCCATTCCTGAAAATGCCCAGACCCTTAAGGCCCAGGGGCATGGACCTCAGCAGAAAACCAGAGGAGGCGCTCCTGGCGCTGGACGTGTGTGGCTTCAGGAGATTATACAAAGACAGGAGGGGAAAATTTGGCACCAAGTCAGAAGGAGAATGGCCTTGTACTGTCTGACTCACAAGGGCTCAGCAGGTGACACAGGTAAGCGCTGGGGTAGACAAGGGGCTCAGCTCAGCTGGTGACCTCTCACCATTCCTTGGGTTATGAGCCAGCTGTCTATGGGCTCCAGGTCAGAGTCCCCACCTTTACCTCTCTTCTGGATGGAGGACAGAAAAGTCCCAGAAAGAAAAGTCACAGCAAGACCCATGATAAAGAAGCAATAGTATATATTGTGGAAATAGAAAAGCCCCCGTTCGGAGTTGATTGTCATGTAAGGAGATGTGACCTGAAGCACAAACCCCCTGCCCCCAAGCATGTCCCCCTTACCTACCTGGAAAAGAGCAGAGAAGTTTAGTAACCAAGAATCCCAGTGGGGTAACATGTACTCATGCCAACCATTCCCATACACTTGGAAAATCTGTGAGGTCACAGAGATCACCCAGGGCTGCTTCTCTCAATTAGGGCTCTTGGGGTTGGCAAAGGGTCAACTTATCAAAGAACTCACTTTTACAGAACCATTTCTACTTTTTTCTAACTTATTTCTACTTTTTCTTCTCTTTTTCCTCTTTCTCAGTTACCTGTGTATTCTTTTTCCAAACTCTTAACTTGAACGCTGAATTTGGCTATATTGTCTTTCTTTAAATGATAAAAGTATTTAAAGTTAAGACTACTGATTTGGTTGCACTGTAGAGGTGTGGCTACACAATCCGCCCCGCCCCTTTTACTGTGTTCTTAATTTCTACTTTGATGCATTTTCATTTCCAGGCCAGCATGGTTTAAGATATGGAACACCGTAAGCTGAAGCACTAGCCTGAAGATATACATGAGTCAGTGTGTGTGTACAGATACAAAGACGCACAGAGATACACACACATAGCTACACAGACACACAGACACACACAGAGATATACAAACACACACATAGACACAGGCACATACACACAGACACAAGAATATAAAGACAGGCATACACAGAGATACAGAAACACACCCACAGATACACACACAGAGACACAAACACATAGACACAGGCACACATAGGCACATACACACAAGACACAGATACACATAGAGATATACAAACACATATAGACATATACAGATACACAGAGACAGACACGCAGCTAACATGAACTCTGCTTCCCCTCGCTGCCCCATGGAGCGGTAAACATGAAAAGCAGTATGTCTACCATCATGTAGAAAACGTGCTGGAGTCATCAAGACCTTTGAAAATAGGGAGATTGGCCAAGCCAAACACCCAAAGGGTGAAGGGCAGGAAGCTGGCCACATCGCCTATACTCAGACCCAGGTGTGGGCACTGATAATGGCAGAGCTGTACTAGGACACACGTTGGCATGGACGGAGCAGGCCCTGGAGGCAGACTGGAAAACAAACGAGGTCAGCCTTGCTGAGGGATGGGGCTGTAGGCCAGGACAGGGTGGGGCAGGGGGAGGGGATGTCCTCATCTGGCAGTGTGCTGATGGGCTCTCAGCTCAGCTCCCTAACACCCTCCCTGAGTTAGGTGGGAAAACACTCTAAGTAATGGGAGGGACAGAACCATGATTACTGCATAGATTTTGGGAGTCCCGGTCTCAGGTTCAGGTGGCACTGCCCACCCTTCTGTGGAAAGGCAGGGTACTGAGAAACCAAGGCAGTGGGGCTGGCTCTTCTGTGCCCCCTGGTGGTCAGTGCAGTGGGACGTACATCCTACAGATGAAGGAAGGAGTTCCTTCCCCCAAGGAGAGCTTCCCCCAAGGAGAGCTTCCCTGTGGAAACCAGGCTGCAGCACTGCTTCCTGCCTGGGCTCGTGTGAACAAGGGCTGCAAGAGGCCAACAACTAGTATTTGGGGAGCAAACCTTCCCATCTAGTGGACAGATGAGCACTGCCCCTTTCTAGCCCAACTGGGAGACCCTGAAAAGGCATTCTAGCAGTTCTGGGGCTATTGTCCTAATAGCCCTCCCCTTTCCTGCCCCTGCAAACAAACATTCGTTCACACACTGCCACACACATTTCTTAGGCAAAAAGGGGAACAATCTCATGAAAAGCATTAAGACACAAATCCTCCCCCCACCCCCTCCATCCCCACAATGATCTAAAATCTTACAAAAACCAGGGCTACATTTGGGGGCTCTAACAAGCATCATTCTTCACTTCAAAGTAGCTCTGCATTTAGTTCTGCTCCTTCCAGACATAGGGCCTCCCAGAACACCCTCCTTCCTAGTCACCGCTCAACTGCTCCTCCCATCCCTCCAGCCCGTTTCCCCAACAAATCCAGACCATCCACTGCCTTCTAATGGGGCTGGTACTGTTTCTCTAGGGCAGCTACAAATGATCAGTAGAAATATGGCTCAGATCAGCGTTTCCCTTCCTTGTAAAGGTCATTATTATTTCAGAGCACTGGCCATACCTGGGGCACTGTAACATTTGGGGAAAGACCCTATCTGGTCATAGGAGACCTGTGCTCTGAGAGCTTGGAGCCACCAAGATAGGAAGAGCAGGGATTCTGGAGTCACACCTCCAGGGAGTGGACTCCGGCTTGCTTGCTGTCTGCTTGCTGGCGTCACCACCTCTCTGGGCCTGTTCCTTCCAGGTGAAATGGGAAAGCTGACCTGGGGTGTCACCCATGGGGTGGGGTAAGAACTCAATGAGGTAATACAGTACTCTCATCCCAGTCTGCCCTCCATGCAAGCCAGCTTCTGCTTAATTATCCAGCCAGCTTTACCAAACTACCTGACTTTCCCTCCAGAGGGCTCTAGGCAGAAAAACAGGGTTCAAGACCTACCACTTCAGAGTTCTGTTTCCGATTGTCTAGTGCAGAAGCAAGTCCTCCAACAGCCTGGGGATCCTCATAGGTTACCCTGGAGACAAGCGGCACAAGCAGAGTCAGTTCCCCATAGTGGTCAAAGGCGTTGGGACAGTGACCTATAATCACTTTCTATCCGTGGCACCTTCCCCACATGTACTTGGAAAAACATTTCCCACAGCCCTGGCATCTGCGCAGAGGCTAAGGGCTCGTCTGTCAGTCTGACTGCTACTGAAGCTAAGAGGCCTGCCTGGGTTTTAGCACTGGCTCAGCCACTCATTTCTTCTGAGGTCAGGACACTGCATCTCAACGATCCTTTCTTAAGTAACACTAGGCATCTCTAAAGCTCAATGACAGGATGTCAGACATGCCCTGAGACTGCTCAGAGGGAGGGGCAAGATAAAGCCAAAGTAATATTACTTCTTATTTTAAAAGAAGCAGCTTTAGTGGTATTTAACAAGGAAGGTCTGGATTGGGGTCTATAACTGATTCTGAAGGTTGTCTTCCTCTGGTCCCTGACTTCTTTCACTGTATTCCTTTTAAAAGCAACTTTTGCTGGTGAAGGGTACATGAGACATTGGGCTTGTGGTCAACCTGTTGATTCCAGAGCATGAGACTCAGAAAGCTGAATGCATCAAGATGCTGTGCCTCTAGGAAAGGTGGGGAAAAGTGTTCCTCACCTGCCTATAGGCTGAACAGAAAGCTCGAAGCCTGTTTTGGTGCCTCTCTGAGATGCAAGGTATTATCTACTTTGGAATAAACTCCTCCAATTCCATATGGCTCATCCTGGCTAGAGCTGCTATTAGAGAAGCCTCTGTCCACACCCTTGGGCCAGAAATCCATGCTGCCTAGAACCAGTTCACTGCCTGTCTGGCTGCACCCTCCAGACTCCCAGCTCCTCCTACAGATGAAATTCTTGCAGCAGCAGCAAAAGAAGCAAAGAGAACAACAGAGCACTCTCTGACTGACAGGAGAAATCCAACTACAATTGACCCAAAGGCGGGAGTGGGGGTGGGGGTAGGGGATGTGGGGACGGGTTAGTATTCATTCAACATCTCTGTCTACTACCAAGTCCTTACAGCCATATTTCAAAGTTCTTGGCAGTCCTGGCCCTGGTAAATAAAAGGCCTCTTTGTGCTGGCCTGTGACCAGGCCTGGATCAATCCTCCCCCAATATCTTCTGAGAGCCACTGAAATGATCCCAACATACGTCTTGCGTTGCTCGGCCAAGGAGTTCCCTCTTGTCTGGGCAAACATGTCAAAGCCGTCACTAGGATTACACTGCTGAAGTGAACTGAGGGTGCCACTGACGCTCTCTGTCCCCAAGTCTGTAACAACAAATGAGAAGAAGATGAAAACAAAATGTGGATAATGGACTTAATGAAGGGTCCCAAAGTTAGGATGCCATTTGAGCAAGTTAAAGTTCTATTGGGGTGGGGGGGCGGGGGGACTGTCCTCAGCACTCCCAAGCCACCACATGCAGGAGCCACAGGTGGGGCCCAGATGGGGTACACTGCTGAAGTGAACTGAGGGTGCCACTGACGCTCTCTGTCCCCAAGTCTGTAACAACAAATGAGAAGAAGATGAAAACAAAATGTGGATAATGGACTTAATGAAGGGTCCCAAAGTTAGGATGCCATTTGAGCAAGTTAAAGGGGGGACTGTCCTCAGCACTCCCAAGCCACCACATGCAGGAGCCACAGGTGGGGCCCAGATGGGGGCCACTGACCTCCAGTCTGCTCAAGGTGGGGAAAGAGACATTATGAATAAATGGGAGATTACTGGCAGCAAAAAAGTGGGGCCTGGGGCAAGTACTCCTGCAGATTTCCCATAATGCCCTTATCAGTGTGCTCCTCATTAACTCAATCACAATGTCTAAGGACCTGGGTCATTGAGTTATTTGACAAATATTTCACAGGTACCCACCATGTTCTGAACTAGATCCTGAGAGGACCAAATTTAAATCTGAGTGCACAGAGTATGTGGGAGACAGACAACAGCAATACTTAGCTTGAGATATCAGGAAAGACTCTAAATTGACACAAGAACAGGTCTTTAAGAACAAATGGGACTATGCTGTGGGGAGAAGGGGTAAAAGGCAAGTAGGTACAAAGGCACAGGGCCTGGAAGTCCAGGGCGTGTGAAGCAAATAGTGCTCATGGAGAGAGGTTAATGGAGGATAAGGCTGGAAGGGAGGTGGGAGATGGCTGATGGAAAGATTCAAATGCCAGTTCAAGGAGTTGATGGGAATACACTAGACTTTTTTAGGAAGGGAGGCAGCACAATTCAAGTTGAATTTTGGGTATTAAATCTAGTGGTCAAATGCTGGATGGAGTGAAGGTAGAGAAATCTGTTCTGAAAGAGGAACAAGAGCTACAGATATATGAGATATTGAAAAGCCAGGATTATATCAACTGACTGATCACTAAGTAAAAGCTCAAGTCAACTGAAATGAAATGAAGGTATAAAAATAAATATTAAGAAATAAGAAAACAGAAAAGGAGAGAAGAAAAAATTTTGAGAGGACCACACCTATTAATTATCTTAATACTATAATTTTGTTATAAATTGGTATCATCCAGTGTATTTGCAGTATCTAGAGTCATCTATACACTTTTAAACTGAATGAACTGTGAAAAAATGATAAGTTTCTTGTTTGAGGGTTTAGACAATGGGACGCTTTAGGTTGATGTTAGTTCAAGGAGAGCAAGTATGTCAGTGCCACCCCTTCCTATTTCCAAGCCCATGGCAGACATCACCAGTCAATTATTGACTCATCTTTCAAGCCCTGATGTGGCATGACTTCGATGTCATTTTTAGACCTGTGCTCCAAGCAGCAAATGAGCTGAAACCTATTTGCCATCCTTGGCCTAGTTGATATAGAGAAGGAAATTGCTTCAACCATAAGGAATATTCTAGATAAAACACAGCAGCCACTTTTCTTTAAAAAGCAAACAAGTTCTCATTTCTGAGAACTCCCCCAACCCCTGCTTTCCAACACAGGTTTAAACTTTAAGTTTAGGGAAAGAAATTATGAACTGAAGGTGGTACAATTGCCCAGGACTCAGGCATATACTTTCCCATGGATTCCCCAAAAGGTTCTCTTCAAAACTTCCGACAAAGAGAGTGAAAGGAGCTCTCAGCCCAGACTCACAACCAGGCAGTGGCCTGTGAAGGAGGCCTTGACACCCCTATGAGACACTCACCCAAGCCTGCAAGCTGGGAAGAGAGGGAAGATGGGGGTGCCGTGTTCCCCACCATTGGGCTCACCACGGCTGGAGACCCAGGCCCCAGGTCTATTAAGTTGTCTTCGGTCACTTCATTCAGTACCTGTCAGAGCATGAGATGGCCGTGAGCCTCAGAGCCCTTGTACTGGTCTCTAAGGTCAAAGCCAGCAGGCACCGTGCAGGGTTTCAATGCAGTACCAGTACAGGAGCAAGGTAGTTTCTCTCACGACGACAGGGGTCCACTGTGGGCCCTGGCTGTCAGTAGGCCCCTGCCCATTAGCTCCCCGCTCCCACTTAAATGAGGCAGGGCTGAATCAGTTACCAGCACAGGACAGGGGCTTCCTTGCCACCCTCCCACCAGGGATGCGCCTGTTAGCTCTTCCTCAGTATCCCATCAGCCAGAGCCTGCTAGACAGTTACCCAAATATTTAAACCCCAGTTAGAAAAACCAAACTGAAGCAGCTCCCCTGGCCTCCAGAGATGAGAGAATTCTGAAGGGATACTTACTCCATTACTGGCATTTTGAACTGATCGGCCCGACCTGTATCGTTCAAACCTAACGGGAAGGGAAAGCAGAGTAAGGAGAGGGGGGTGACAGGGCACCATGATGCTTATTGGTCCTGTGGAGAGCTCCTGGGGACCGACAGCCCTGGGAGGCCAGCAGAGACTGAGGCTCCAGGAAAGGAGACCAACCAGACCCATTTTGGGGGCTAGTGGGAGTGAACCCATACATGTACAATTTCTCCAGGCCTCACCCTGAGGTAAGGGAGGAGGGTGTTGACTGAACACACCCAGGAGGCCATTATAAGCACCCCCAGCCATTCCCTCAGACCCTGAACCCGGGTGTTCCTCTTGTCCTTTGACGGGTAGGTTGGACCAACCACTTTACCTGGGGGCAAAGCCAGGCAAAAAGTACAGCCCTCCTTCCTATTTCACAGAGCTGTGCTGGGGAATAATTGTCTGAGGTCATAAATGCCCCAGCTCAACTTGCCAGAGTAAAGGTGGTAGGGCATATACGGGGCAGACACCTAGAGGAGGAAGACAGGCACAGGCCCCTGGCCTGATGAAGGATCATCCCTGGTGGCTGCAGAAAGGGTTAGATCAACCAGTAACAGGCTGCCAGCCAGTCTCCTACTCCAGCCTGTTAGCTGCAGACTGGCTGTGGATGGGAGTTGGCTTGAAATAACTGCAGAAAGCCTCTTCTCTCTCTTGCCTGTCATTCTCATACCAGGTGAGGAATAGAAGAGCAATTGTGTGCATAGGGGTGGGGAGGTGGGCTGCCCTTGCATTTAAAAGTTCCCAAATGTTATGGGCAAAGAGGTAGCTAAGAGATTTTCTCCAGCTAGAGCCTGGAGAGATCAGGCTTCACTGAGATTCGCTGCTCCACACTGGTCTCCCCACTTGCTGGGGTCTGTGCCTGGTGAGGAGGAATCCCCGCAAGGGACAATCTGGTTAGGATATGTGTGTCAACTGTGTTTTGAAGACTTATATGGTTTTTCAATCATGGTTTATAAGGAGAACAGGAGTATTAATACATCTGAAAAAATTTTAATCCTAGAACAACTTTCCCATACTCTCTTCGAGGGAGAATTAGTCTTATCAAAGGCACTCTAGCCTTAGGTCTGTTGGCCTCAAGCTTTGCCTCTGAATTTGTGGTAACACTGGGACTGGCAGACCCAGGTGAAAATGCCCACATTAGTTCTTGTCATCTTATTCTAGAAGGGGTTGAAATGGGTCTAACAGGTTAAAAGACTAGCCCATTTAAAGTGAAGAAATTAGAACCACATGGCAAAACCAAGACGTCTAAGGCTGGGAGTTGAGGTGCCTCAGATAATGCTCCCATTCTTCAATTGACACATGCATGCGTGGCCCCATATTCACACTGCAGTGGCTTCTTCATCTGTCAGGTGGACACAGGGCTACCCCACCCTACTGCCAAAGTCCAGAGTTGTGACAATAGCAGCAATATCACCCTCTATGCCCCCAGATGCAAATATCTCTCACACCAACCCTAACTGGTGCCAGCTCATCCTGCCATAAGTCAGTGAGGGGCCAGCACCCCAAGTCTTTGGGGACCTGGGGCTTAGATTTAGAAGAAGGTTGGCCTGGTCAAAGTGCTTTCTGATGCTGACACTAAGTAATTCAGGAAATTCAGGAAAGCTCGTGGAGCACCCATCAGTGATGGAATGGGAAGAATGATGGGAAGAGACCGTGCCATTAAACCACCTATTAAAAACTACATCTGAATAAGATGCTTTGCATTTTTCCCCCAGAGATGGCTTTGGAAAGGGAAAAGAATTTGCAAGTTAGTTACCTCAAACCCCAAAATGATTTGGCTACAGAAAGAACTGAATATGTGTTTCCTTACACAGCTGTGTTCCAGCACTTACACCCTTCCTGCTTCTGAACACTCTAGAGGCACTGACATTTGCAAAGGGAGGGAAAATAATCCGTTTTCTTAAAGATGGGTAAAAGTAGATCTTTTTTCCTTAGCAGAGATTTTTTTCCCCCTTTAATCCTTTTCAAATTCAAAGGATCTTCAAAGGAGCAGGTGTCCCAGTCCTCCCGCTCCAGGAGCTAGGGTGGGTGGAGAAGGCAGAGCAGCCTGAGGCTTACAAAGGGCAGATCCTAATTCTGCAGTCACTTTCCTGCTGCAGGGCTCCCAAGAGAACAAGCAGCATTTTCCCTGTCTTCTGGGAACAAATTAGCATTTCTGATGAGTATTTTCTAACTCTAATATCTCTCTCTCTTCCCTTTGTTTATGAAAGAAATTCCTCTTATGGCAATAATCTTTCCAAGGGAAAACAAAAGGACCCTGGCTCCTACCTCTCATATCTGAGGAAGACATTGTTGAGGTCGTCGTTGACGTGCAGTAGCTCCTCCGTCACTTCCTCATTGGATACTCTGGAGATGAGCTCCACGATTCGCTGCTGCATGGCCCGGCAGGTCCTATTCAGCTCCTAGGGGACACATGTACCTCTGGCTAGCCTGCTGGCTATGCTTTTTTTTTTTTTTTTTTTCCATTCTATTTCCTTTGGGAAAACATGTACCAATTCTTAAAAGTGACAAAAGGAGTATGTGCTAGTCCATAAAGCCAGCCTGTGTGGGATGCAAAGTAGAAGGCCCTCCCTCACTGCCTCCTCCTACTCCAGAGGAAACCAGTTTTTTCAGTAGATAGACAGATGTCCATACCTATTTATATACTGTTGTGTGTACATAAGTACATGTTTGTACAAATTGTTTTTAATATCTATATGATTCTTTGCAGCTTACACAGTATTCCAGACTCTCCCCATCACTTCTACAGGCTGACTCATGCCTTTGTATGTGTATTATAATGTATCACACCATTCTTCTATCGTTGGGCATTTAGGTTGTGGTCTCTCTTCTTTTGGCCAACCCAAATAATGCAGCACTGAACATTTGTATACATGTATGCTTATGCATTTGTGCCAGCACATCCATAGGACAAATTCCTAGCTGAAAGGGTACGGTCATTTAGAAAATTGATTGGTAATAGTAAAGACCCTTCAAAAAGATGAGATCAGTTTATTTATACTCCCAGCAACAGCATGAGTATATTTTATGATGGCATTACAGACATTTTGGTGGTATGTCTGTCATCTTGCTGAGGTCTCAGGAGTTCAGCAAACTCCTACATGGCTCCCAGCTAACCAGAAATGTCTCTTATGAACTCCTAGTCACCATCAGAACCTTCTCTACCCTTGGAAGCAATGTGCTGAAGACAGGTCCTTATCACTTTATGGTCTGGCTTCTGTAGGCCTCCCCTACTCTGACAACAGCCTGATTCATGCTCTCATTGAAACTTGCTGTGGAGCTCCCTCAAATACCTGCCAAGGCTCCTTGCTATCCTATAGGCCAGAATGAGGATCCCTACAGAGCTGAGAACTAACAGCCCTGCCAGGCTGGCCCCACGGCATCTCTGTCTACAGGAAGTCCCTGTGGACAAAGCTCCAACTCCTAATGGGCCATGTAGGGTAAAGCAGAGGCGAGATGCTGTCCCTACTGACCTGGACACTGGAGGCAGCTGATAACCCAGTGAGTGAAGGGGATCAAGGATGAAGCAAGAGTCTTTTCTTCTCACAGCTCAACCTCAAAACTACTTCCTTTTGAAAATATTTCTGGTGGAAGTAACCACTCTACTCACTGCAGACATACCGATCTCTATTGAGTTCTGCATCCTGTCTCATAATCTAACTAGCTTGACTAGAAGGTTTCCCCTACTAATAGATCATAAACTCCATGAGGTAGGTGCCATCATTTATCCCCTGGGGATGCCACACACAGAGAAAAGGCCCAGTAATCATCTGCTGAATCTGATTGCCAAACTGGTCAAATACAAAGTAGAAAATTGAGGGTCCCCATTCACCCCATCCCCAAATACCCCATGGTGCTCACCACACAAGGGCATTACAGTTGGGCTTATCTGCCTCACTCTCTAGACCAAAGATTCTTGAGGGCAGAGATGGCATCTCTTGCCCCTGTTTTCCCAGTACCTGTGACTGACACATAGGAGCCAGTCCTTTAGTGCTTTTGAGAGAATTAACAAGGGCAAGTTGTGTTCCTTCTATCCACACATAGTCCAAGGTATCCAAGAGTGTTCCTTATACATGCATATGCACACATACCCCTCATTCACGACTGAAGGGCAGTGAATGAGTGCCCAGGCTTGATCCTGTAGGTAAGAACACGGTGGGGACCTTGACAGACCTGACTTGCCCATTACAGAGTAAGTAGATCATGGCCAGCCAGACACAGGCCTGGACACTGCTTCAGCTGCCACTCCTCCATGGCTGCTCAGCCTGTAGAAGCTCTTTCCCTGAGAGCAGAGGCAGCTGAGGAATGAAGCCTGGCCGATGTAGGTCACCTCAGAATGATTCCAGTACAGCTGTATTTTTCAATACGTAAGGTACTTAGATTTAGGCAGTTGGATACAAAAAGAGTCTGATGTTCAAAGGAAAAAAGCTTCATTCAGAGATTCTCTGGCTTGCTGGGCCCTTTGAGTTGGTTATGGAAACACTGCCATTTGTTTTGGTTCTACCCTGTTGCTAGCCCTGTGCACAGCCAGAATGGTACTGTCTCTCTTGATCTACGGGGATAGCAAGCCCAGTGTCTGGACCTTCTGTTTTTTCCTATGAACACAGTCTCACTCTTGATTCTACCAAGACTGACATTCTAGGTTTTGGTGAAGGCAGGATCATTTCTGGAAAAATGGGGGCGGGGGGCCTTCTAGTGAATCACTAGATACTTACAATCCCTCTCTCCTTCCCCATACTCTCCTCGAGTTTCAGGTGCCAGCTGCATCCAGGCCAAACCAGCCCAGGCAGGTGGTAGCATTCTCATAAGCAACAGAGAAACGGAGGAGGGGCAGGTCAGAACCAGGCTGGGGCTGGAGGGGAAGAAATGTGGACCTTGACTCTAAAGTGCTCTGAACCCTTGGTCCACTCAAACCACTAGCTCCCCCTCACTATCTTCGCTCAGTTATCCATATCAGCTCAGCCTTCTTCCCAGCACCCTTCACTCAGAGAATAGAAAATTCTTGTTCATCTAGAATCCAATTTTCCCTCTCTACGACTCATCCCAGGCCCCAGTGACCCAGTAGTAAGAATTTATAAACACAAACACAAGTATTAGAATTAATAACAAGAGGTGAATATCAAAATTGAATTGCAGAGAATGCTAATGTCCAGTAAAGAATAGAATACCACAAAAATACCTGCTCTCTACCACTGTGAATGGCTCATGTCACCAGGCTAGCCAGAAGAGGGGCACTTGAGAACTGGCCTGGGCCTCAGAGCCTGGCCTGGTCTCAGTAATGGACTGCCACACAATAACTGCCATGGGTGCCAGTGGACTCTCACAGGTCAAATCCAGTCACTACAAGGAAAATCACAGCACACAAAAGAGCCAAAACCACAATGGAAACCCTAATTACAGAAATAAAGTATGCTCATGAATGATGCTAAAATGAAGTCAGAGCTTTAACATTAAAACATATGTAAAAAATAAAAAATAAGAATGCCGGAACTTATGAAAGAAGCAATCATATTAGACTATGTGAAGGATTCTGAGAGCCAGGACTGAAGTGGTAATGTAAATAATCAAAGTATTTACAATACATGGTTAGAGTGTAGGGAGCAGCTACTTAGCACTAACAAAGGAACATGAATCTAGGTTAACTTTAAAAGACCAAAACTTGGGCAGCAGATCTTGCCCAGCGCTTTGGAAGAAATGCTGGAGACCTGGCCAAAGATCATGGATGGAAGACTGGGAAAGCTAGAACTGAGAGACAAAGGAGGCTAGGTGGCAGGACAGAGGAAAGAGATACAGTGCCTGCCTTTCTGCTGTCTGCCGCGAACCCACTGTGCATGTCACTCCCTCTCCCTGGATGTGCATGTGCCTGGTGCAAATGAGACCAGTACTTGAAGTGCCTATTAAAAAAAAAAAAAAAAAAATCTCTGATGAACAAAAGGATCTTGAGTCTCAGCTACGGGCATACTCTCTCCAGCAAAGGCAGCCCCACCAGACAGTCCCAGGACATGGAAGTGTGGCAGTGTCTGGTGCTCGTGGCCAAGGAGCAAGCCCTGGATTCCTGGGTTGGGAAGGGAAAAGGGAAGAGGTCAGTCACTTCCCATCCACATTGTAGGCCAATTCTAAGATGTAGAACCTAGAAGCCAGGGTAATGCAGTAGTCATGGGAAACAGGTCCAAGGCCACTCTTGCAGAAGCTTGCAGCATCATCTCTCAGAGCCCATGGGTTTTCTCCAAACACACTTCAAATTTTTTAGAACAGCAGATAGCTTGAGGCACTTGCCAATATGGCTCAGGGGTCCCTGAGAAGTCAACCCTCTGTCTGCAATGTTCCTCTCCTCCTTTTCCATCAAACAAATTCCTACTCATCCTTTAAGGCCCTCAGATATTTCTTCACCCCAACATTTAGTCATAAAATTTTTCAAACATAGATTCGCACTATGAGGAGGGAACCAAAATAGCATCGATGATAGAGGTTCTGTTCATCCCTCTGGCGACCAAATCAAAGTTATAACGGAAACAAGGAGCAGCAGCAAGGAAAGAAGTCACCTGGGATCTTGATGAACAAGCCATACAACTAGGGAGAAGTCCAAGAAATCACCCTGCAACAGCAGAAGGTAAGATGGGGCGAGAATGCAGGGCTGCCTGGCCTCGAGTGGCTGAGTGAGATGGAAGCTGCGGCAGAGGCAGAAGCCTCTTATAGGGGCCACGTCCACAAGCGGATTTTTGCGGTGATGGATCTGCTTGCTCTGAACACCAGTGCCGATTCAGCTGCATGCGGGGCACCAGGGACTTACAGGGAGACATTGTCAGAGTGAGGGCCAAGGCGAGACTCATTCTGTACTGAAGTGCCGGCCGTATCCACTGTTCCCTGTTGAGCCCTCCCCCTTGCCAGTGTACCGGACACTGCACCCCCATACCCGTGAGGTCATCAAACTGGATAACAGTGGTCGCTCTACCTAGAGGATTCCCTGAAACCCCACCTCCCCCAACTCATGGCCCCATCCAATCCACATCCAAATGTATCTTCAGTGAGTCAGGTGCTCCTTGCTGAGCAGCACCCGGACTCACACTGGGGGCAGCTGGCCTCCGTTTCTGGTGTGGCCTTTTGAGGCAACTATAAGCACAGCATCTGTGGATTGCTTGCTGAATCTTAACAGGTGGACCCAGAGGGGCAGAGGCTTGGGCTAAGTATGGCCTGCAGCTGAGCCTCTCTGAGGACCATACCACTGGACACCTACTTCACAAATTCACACTAATAAGACCAGGAGACTTAAGAGTTTTGCTTAGTACATAGAAACAGACATGGAAAGGCAGCCAAATGGGAAGACAAAGAAGCAGAAACCATATGAGAGAACAGAACAGAGATCCAGATCTAATGGATTCAAGTAATCTAACACTGGTTATAAAGATGCTCTATGGACTTTTGGTTAAATTTAATGAGAACTTCAACAAAGAGATAAAATACAGAAAAATGGAAATGGAAATTATAAAAGGGCACCAGTCTGAAATGAAGAACATACTCTCTGAGATGAGAAATATATTAATGGAATAAACAAAGGGATAACTAGAGTGAATAAAGAAAAAGATCAAATGCCCTGTCTAGAGGATGAGAAAGCCAAGGACACACAATTAGACTGGCAAGAGATGAGGCCAAGACTATAAAAATAATTTAAGAAGCATATGGGACTCTATTAAGGGTCCAAATATCCGTCTGATCTGCGTAACTGAAGAAAATCAAGATGTTGAACAGCTGATTGAAGAAATAAGGATGGAAAACTTCCCTAACCTGGTGAAGGAAATAAACATAAAACCCCAGGAAGCTCAGAGAATTCCAAAAATCAGGGATCCAAAGAGGCCTACACCAAGACACATCATAATTAAAATGCCAAAGGTTAAATACAAAGAAAGAATCTTAAAAGCTGCAAGAGAAAAACAGATAGTTATTTATAAGGGAAAACCCATAAGACTGGCAGCTGATTTCTCAAAACAAACTATGCAGGACAGAAGGGCTTGGTGAAAAATATTCGACAGGTTGAAGACCCAGGATCTACAACCAAGAATAATTTATCCAGCAAAGCTATCATTTAGAGTTGAAGGGCAGATAAAGAGCTTCCCAGACAAAAATAAGCTAAAGAAATTTATCACCACCAAGCCAGTATTACAGGAAATGTTGGAGGGACTTCTTTAAAAAGAAAAAAACATGTATCAAAAACAGGAATAAAGAATGGTAACAACTACATTTCTATCAATAAGTACCTCAAATGGAAAAGAATTAAGTGCTCCAATCAAAAGAGTGGATGAATGGAAAGAAAAACAAGACCCCTACATGTTACCTGTAAGAGACTCACTTCAGATTAAAAGACACGCACAGACTAAAAGGAAGGGATTGGAAAAAGATATTGCTTTGATGGACCTAGAAGGTATTTAAGTCAGAGAAAGATAAACACTATATGATTTCACTTGTATGTGGAATCTAAGGAATAAAAAGAACAAACTAATAAAAACAAACTCACAAATATAGTGGACGATTTGGTGATAAACAGAGTGGAAGGAGTTTAGGGGGCCGGGAGAATGGGGTGAAGGGTTAAAGAAGTAAAAATTAGTAGCTGATGGAGGGTCATGGGGATGGGGAGCACTGCACAGGGAATGTAATTAACCTGAATACATTGGCTAGGTGGAGGGTCAGGGGAGGGAGGGAGCAATTGGGGGGATGGTTTTATAAACTATATAGATATCTAACCAATATGCTGTAATTACATTGAAATTAATTAAAATAAATAAATTTTTTAAAAATTTTCAAACATAAAGCAAAGCTAAAAGAATTTTATGGTGAATAGCATATACCCAAAACCCAGATTCTACCATTAACATTTCACAGTGCCAGCTTTACCACTTATTTACCCAGTTACCATCTCCCTATATACCTGGAATATTTTCTGGAGGCCCTACCACCACTCTCCCTCCTCAACTCCCACAGCACTCTAGACACACCTCTAGTCAGCACTGTCCCTCCATGTCAAGGGAACTCCTCCAGCAGAGCCTCTGGCTAGTACTTATCTCCAATAACTGAAGACCAGCCCCTCCCTCACCCTAAAGGCAGAAGCCACAGGACAAAGAGCAGGCCTCAAGGATAGTCCACTAGAGCCAAAGGAGAATGAAGCCAGACCCCTCAGAAGACTGCAGGAATGTCTCAAAAACACGGCTCTAAATGCCCCAAACACCGGGACCAGCAGACGGAAGACAGCAGGGTGGGATCCACACTCCCTGACAGAGCCCAGTCCCTTCTGGATGCTTGGGACCAAGTGGCAGGCAGCAAGCAGCTGTGAAGCAAACCGGTCTGCAGGCCTCCAGCACTCTCTGGGCCTGTTTTTCTTTGGGTAAAACAAGTGTATTGGAGAAATGGTGAAGCTCTGCAGAGGGCCACCAAGGTGCCTCCACAGCATGGGGTTTGGAGCACCCAAACTTATGGCAGCTGGGGTGGCTCTGCTTTTATCTGTTTTAAACATTGCAGTTCTCTGGAGAATATTGTTTGTGGAGAAAAAAGTTCCATCACTTTACGGAAATGTTTGGGGAAACGCTAGATGATTTCTGAGACTTCTGCTAGCTCTAACATTATAACCTCAGCTTAAAGGAAGAGAGAATGCAGTGATCTCAAGAATTGTAAGCACCAGGTAAACATCTGCTTTGTCCTTGCATTTGCTACCTCTCTCCCTACTGCCTCGAGCTGGGTGAGACGGCCCAGGACCTGACAGGCAGAGCCTTGTGCGCGCCAGTATCAGAGGAGCACCCAGGGGCAGGCCCAGTGAGTCTGGCCTGGGGCTTCTGGACCAGGGATTTCTAGAGATCTCTGCAGAGAGAGTTTACCATCTCTGTGCTTTAACCTTTTAAGTTACTGTCTTAAAAAAAAATTCAACAGGAAGAAAAAAGGCAAAGAGATTGAAGGAGAGAGGAAGACCAGAATGTTAAGATTTCTGCCACCACAAACGCCAGCCAGATACCTGCATGGTCTCCATGGGGTCATCCACAGCCAGACCACGGCAGGCACAGCTGGGAAACCTTCCTCTGCCTCTTTCCACCTCCACATCTCTCAGACAGAGTGACTCTCCTCCAGTCCTGAGACACTAAGAAACCACAGCTTGCCCAGGTGGTCTTTCCCACCGTGCAACAGCTGGGACAGGAATTTCCTAAATGCTGAAGATTTCAGCTTTGGTCTCCTTCTATATCTGGTTCTCAACAGAGAGGGAGAACAGCTGGTTACTGTTCTTTATGCTAAAGCTCTCTCTCTATCAGAACATCTTATTAAAATATCCTGTCTTTTCTAATTAATCCCAATGCCTTTATCTTTTCTTCAAGGGACACTCTCATCCCCACCTCACAAACCACCTTTTAATCATCATTACGGATGTCCTCTGAACTTTCTCTAAGTTCTAAGGAGCATGGAATAACGGCCTGAAGATCTGCATCCTTTAGCTGCAAAGAAAACGGGAGGGAGAAAAAAATTTTTGTTGGAGAGAAAGGGTACTAATGAAACTAAACATGTAGAATAAACTAGGATTCTCTAGAGAAAATGATCCTGGACATTCAGTCTTTTGTTGAAATGAGATGGAAGAAGCAAGAAGCAAGAAGCAAGAGGGGGATGTACCATCTGCTACTTGAAGAAACAACATGGAGGAAGGCTTCTTTTTTTAGCATCATTGAATTAATTAAGTTATTATTAATTGAAGACAAAGCTCAAGAAGCTAATTTGGGAGAGACAAAAAGCTGGACTCACAGGCTTCAAGTAAGGGCATGAACTTTAGCAGACATAGATGCAGACATAAATTTTAAACCCAGACCCAAATGCCTATGCACAGAATAGGGAAGATATGGCTTAACAGCCACATGAGAAAGAGATAGAGGGTTTTCAGTTGATGGAGGCTATTGATTTTATAATGTCTGCTTCCTGCTGAGAACTGCCAACAGCCACATCTATGCCACACAGAGACTGGGCTGTGGGCAGTCTTCAGATATTTAAGGACCTCCCATGTGAAAGAGTGATTTGTTTTGTTCTGTTGTTAACAAAGACAGACCAGGACAGCAGTTATAGGGAGACAGACTTTAGCTTGATGTGTAGAAGGCTGTGCCAGTAATAATCACAAAAGACTTGTAGATGACTTGCCTGCGCTTGGCACTGTGCTAGCACTGTAAAGAGATGATTGCCAATCCTGCTCATGTGTCAGTGATTAGTCCAGACTCCTAGGGATAGGGGACTTGCTGAGAGCCACCCAGCTCATCAGTGGTTGGACCCCAGACGTGAATCCAGTGACTTCTCAGCCCTTGTACATCCTGCCCTGCTGTGCTGCTTCCCAAAGTCTAACCAAGACATGTGATTGGAAACGGAAGTCCTTCCGTGGGCTGACCCGAATAGCCTGTTGTTGAGGATGTTAAGAAAAATGAGGCAGGCACTAGGCGAGCTGCTGCTGAAGGAATCTGAGCACAGGTGTAGAGCTAGACTAGTTGCCTAGAAGGTCTTGGCCAACTCGAAGCAGAGTTCCACACACTGAGAGGAGTTGCTATGTTCCTTCTGGGCATCCTTCCTTAGTTACCCTGGGGGATCCAGCTAAGCTGAAAGCACAGTGTAGTGGAATGGCCTCAGCCTCTCTCAACTACAAGTTAGCAACCAAAGAGTCCTCAGGCAAACAGCTCTTCCCACCAAGCTTCTTTGCTGCTCTGCTGGGCTGTGGTGAGGCTACACCTGAAAGTGCTTTGTGATGTGCAGGAAGCAATCGGGACATGACCCACTCATAATTATGGTCAGTCACACCAGTGCATCCTGGGGCTGACACCTCCAATTTCCTCTCTTCCCATTTCCTCCACCTCCTACCCAGCAATTTACACTCAAGTGGGGAGCAGCTTCTGTTGGCGTGAATATTTGGGTTGGTGACAAATGTGTTTATTTCCATGGCTCTGGCCAGCACTGCGAGCTCTGGACAGCTTCTACCCTGAGCATTGGCTGCCCTCCAACTCGCCTGAGGGGTCTTCAGGGCATATTCTGATCCCTTTACTTTCCAAAAAGACTGTGCCATTTTCCCATGTGGAAGGCTCGCCGTCGGGTGTGGCCCTGACCCTTGGGGGACCCCGCCCAGCTGGTTTCTGACCACCAGGAGAAGAAAAGGAGGAAAGATGTCAGGAATAACTGAGAAGCGAGGCCAGAAGCCAGGGGAGCTGTGTCTGTTCACACAGAGCTGCCGGACTCCTTAATCTCCCATGCTGAAAGGACGGCCTCCCACTGGTACCCAGAACCATTCTTTCTCTGTTTGATTTATAAGATAGCAGTGAGGGCTGGTAGGCTCAGAGTTGGAACAAAACAGAGGGAAGGAAACGTCATGGGAAGCAACCTATTTTTGAAAACTGAGCTGACGCCAGGCGATTATGTTCTGTTTGTCTTGGCTGATGGGCTTGTTTTAAAAACACACACACACAGACACACATGCACACACACAGAGTATTCTTGCTGTCTAGGTCTGCTCTGGCTGTCTGGAAGTATGTTGGCTTTGTTCAGCCTACCCCCTGCTGCCAGGAGCTCAGCTCTGTCCACTGCAAACCCCTTGTCAGCAGGAATTCTGATGCTGACACAGCACCAAGCTGCCTCAAGAGGCCCTCTCAGTTTCTGGACTGTTTCTGGACTGACCTCAGATTCCGGTGCCTTCAGTACTGCCGTGAAGAACTCCTGACTGCAGGCTGGGAATGGAGGCCAGTGATGTATTAATGAGATGCTGGGTCCCATAGAGTGTGGCATGTGGACAGCTGGATCTGCTCAACTGAGGTAAGCCAGGTCTGCTGCAGGTATCAGAGTCTGGAAACTAGGGAGGAGCCACTCAGGGCTCCTCGCTCAGGCTGGCAGAGAGTACTCGTCTTGGCTTCAAAAGCAGCCTGATATCATGGTTTCATGGAGATGAGCTGTTCTTCTGTCTCCTGCACTAGGCTATAAGCTCTTCCAGAACAGGGATCTCGGCCCACGCATCTCTGTGCTTCTAGGGCTTTGCTCTGCGTTAGGCCCAAAACAGGCCTCCATCTATCCTCAACCCCAGGAGCTAATGATGGCTTTCGAGGATGAGGGGGGCACAATAAGAAACGGCTTGGGACCAGGTGCAGCCACTCTGGCTGTGTGCATTACTGAAGGACAGAGCCATCAGAGCTGAGCTTTCGCAGGCTGCAAGTGTGTGCCAACAGCAGGGTGGGAGGTGTAGCACTTAGGGGAGCAAGACTGATGACAGTGCCAAACAAGAATAGCAGCAGCAGGTACGTCATGAAGCACTCAGGCCAGTTAGCCAGGCCAGTCTGGCTCCTGGCCTGTCTACTCAAGAACCCTGCCACGTGCAGTTTACAGTACCCTTTCTCCACTCCTTCAGGGTCACTGCTTCTAAGGGCAGTGTCGCTGCCATTTTCTACAAATTCCACAGTCATCTTAGATGGGTATGGTAGAGATCTGGTTTCTAGCTCTGGGCCTGGCTGGCCTGGGAAACAGGCCTGAGGCAAGATCTCCTGCAAAAGTCTGGGGGCGTCCCCACAGGTCAGCCCTGCTCCTGGACCCCTTTCTGCCGTGATCCCAGATCTGCAGGGAGCCCAGAGGTAGACAGCCCAGTGAGCAACCTCAGCCTGGGAATCCTTAGTGTTCAGGAAAAGGAAAGGAGATTCATCTTCATCTTCATCTCAGTCTCAGGAATGTCAGGGGGGTGGCGGGGTGGGTAAGATGTGACTAGACAGGCTCCTATGTGCAGGAAAGGTTGAAGGTCCTGTTGCAAATGTTTGTGACGTAATGTTGAGGGAGCAAAGTGATACACAAAATCGTACAAATAATATCATCTCAACTACATTGGAAATAAACATAGTAAAGTCTGAAAGAAAACATATCAGAACAACAGTGGTTACTTGTGGATGCTGGCATTAAAGAATCATTTTCTTCTTTGTACTTCCATTCTCTTTCCATGGCACGTATTCTGCAACTGGTATTTTATAATCAGGAAAAAAATGTTATTAAGAAAAATAAAAAAGAGAAAACCTGGTATCGACCTCTGACCATTCCTAGGAAGTGTGAGGCTGAGTGTGGGCCTACATGGACTCAGTCTCTCCTTCACTGCTGTATCCTCAGGCCCGGAGCACCCAAAAGATGAGGTCCCCTCACCTGTAGCAACTCCAGATCAGACGAATCCTCCTGCCCAGGGACCATTTCCGTTAACATCTCAGACATGACTTTTGTGTTTCCTCGAACAATGTCCAGTTCGCTCCGCAGCCTAGTAATCTGTTGGGGCCAGGAGAATGGAAGCAGGAAGGATAGGTCAGTCAACCTACACCTGGCTGGTGATAGTTCCACTCACTGTGACATCTAGGTCACACTTCTGGATGAGTACAACAGATGAAGGCTTCTCGTCTCACTCTGGTCTGCATGTGAGATGAATGCAGCTCTGAGAGAGGACTGAATGGGAGAGTGAGGCCACCTCAGAGAGCTCTGGTTTCTAAAGTTTGTCATTGCGGGGTCTGTCCATGACACTGAGGCAGTGCCATGCAGAGAAAGCACATCGAGTCCAGAATGGACCGAGCTGGTTTGCAGTCTCAGCTCTCCCACTACAGAAACTTAAGTAGAGAATTATTCTCTCAGGCCTCTGTTTCTGCTTTTCAAGTGCAAGTGATGGAGTGCATGTGATCCCTTCAGGGTTGGGATCCTTGTTGCGGGACCTGATAGTTAGAGACTCTGGCACCTAGGAGTTTATGATCTAAATGCTATGGTCCTCTGAGAGGCTGGCCAGCATTAACTGTACCTTTCTGGTGTGGCAAGAGTGAAGGAGAAGGACCGAGAGAAGACTACAGGGGAGACCTCCTTCCCATTCGGCACCCTACCAAGGGATAACACGACCCCTTGAAAGCTACCCAACCTGCCCATTCAACAGAGCTCCCCGAAGCCTGGGCCTGGACCATTTCTCTTGCAGCAAGGACACCATAAAAATAGACCTTAACTTCTCTGAGCCTCAGTTTCCTCACCTGTGGAAAGGTGATAATAACACCCATACTTTACAGGGTTGCTGTGACTGATGTGAAAATGCTCACACAGTATCGACACACACATATACCCAATATTGATTAGGTCCTTTTCCTGCTAGAATGTCCGGAGAGCTGGATTTTGCTATTGCTCTTAACTGCATCTGACCCCTCTCCCCTGCCTCTCCCTGAGGTGCAACCCAGCACTGCCACCTCCTTCTGCAGGCCCCCCCACATCCTGTGCCAAGCTTCTGGGGCCAGGGGCTCTGCTGGATTGAAGTCTGTACCCTCAGCAAAGAGACAGGGACAGGAGGCCTCGATAAATGTTTATTAGATGGACAGATGGATGAATGGTCAACCAAGGTGATGACCCTCCCGAGAGGCTCCTCTCTGCCTCTTCCTCTGCCTGACGGATGGAAGGCCCGCATCTTGGCTGAGAAGAGGTTTCTGGCCAGGGAGTTCTAGGACTGTAACAGTTAGAAACCATGTGGGCTCTGAAGCCCTGGGGTCCTCTACGTCAGGCTGGCTCCCTGCTTGTTTCTGTTTTCATTTTCCCTCAGGGGCAATACTCTGTTCACTCATCCATTCTAAACCCTCCTCTCCACTGTTCTGGCTGCTGGGAGGGCCCCTCCGGAGCTCCCATGCACATTAATAGGGACTTAGTGGAGGGTCTCGTGGCCATCCAATTTCAAACACATTCACCCTCCCTCTGAGCAGAAGCGGGCACAGTTTGCCCATGGGAGCAGAGCCTGGAGCCAGAGATCTTCTTCCCCAGAGCTGCCCTTGGAAGCCTGATCCTGACCATTCTGAGTAATGAAAAAGGGCAGAGTTCAGGGAAGCAAGGCCCACAGTTAACGTAAACCCCAAGTTTCATCTGTAGGTTTCAACTGCCCCCCCTTAGTAATGCACATATCACTTAGCTGATTATTATGAGGCCCTCCTTCAGCTTATTATGAGGCCCTCCTCAAGCCCATGGCTGCTCCATGGGGTAAGAAGGAAGGACTACTGCCCTATTCTACTGACAGGAGACTGAGGCTAAATGATCTGCCGAAGCCTCACAGTAGGTAGCAGAGTGGAGACTTAGTCCAGGCCGGTCTGACTTCAGTTCACCTCCTCCTGCTCACACCATGCTCCTTCCTTGGAGCTGGCAGAGTGCTGAGGTGTGCAGGGCCCTGGCATAACACTTCCATTAACCGGACAGAATCGCTTGACTCCTCTGTTTAAATGAGGTTCTGTAATAATGACATTGTTACAGATACTAAATAAGGATTTAAAAAATAGAAACATTGGATAGATTTATTTTCAAGTCTGACCAAATCTCAAATTTTAACTAATGGAAATTCTAGAGATTCACCTAAAGACCAGTCTCCACAAATCATCTTTAAAAAATCCAGTTTGGAGTTAAACAGCATTAACTTCTCAGAAAATTACTCATGAAAGGCAGGCAATGTTTGGGATAAAGACAGGAAGAGTACTTCCTGAAGGCCTCCCTGTCTTAGCCTCTGCCTCCACAGGTACCTGGCTGACTGGGTCACCGGCCTCTTATGCTTGTTAGATCGAAACCTCTCTGCATGACACACAGACCTATTCACAACTCCATTCCTGTGCTTTTGGCCTCACCTTCGGCCATAATTTCCTCCCCACCTGGACCCTATACCTGCACCTATTCTCTAAACCATCCACCTGCTATTCCCTAGAGCACCACGCTTCTCTGTACCTCTGGACCACACCTCGCCTGACAAGGCCCTACTTCAGCTTCAATAACCTCAGCAACATCAGCTTGCAGGGCTGCCTTCAAGGCACTGCTCAACTCTGGGCTCAGAGCACTCAGGTACCAATCCTACCACAGTGTGACCACACTGTTCTGACTGTCTTTACACCTGTCTCCCCCACACAACTATGAGGCCTCAGGAGAGGGGGCTGAATCCTTCCATCTGTGTGTCACTGGCACTTAGCACAGTACCTGGTCTGGGAAGGCCTCTGTACGTGTCTCTTGGAAGAGTGAATGAGGACAGCTGGCTGGCAGCCTATGGCCTAGAAATATGCAAGTACCTGTTCTGAATTGGCTGTGATGGCGCCAGTCACACTCAGAGCCGGGGCCTGTGGAGCGGAGTAGGGAGCAGGAGGAGGCGAAGAATAGGAGCTGGTGCTCGTCCTCTGCTGCGATTGGGACCTGGGCATGGTCGTGGCTGGATCCACTTCAGGGACACTCTGGCACGGCAATAGCAAAGTCCTCCATTCACTTGGGCTGCCTGTGCAACTGGGTCTGGCATCTACCCCACCCACGGCAGCACTTCCCACCACAGCTGCCTACAAAGAGGTGGGGGCCCAGCTTTACTGCTGACCTGTTATGCTCAAGGAAGCCCTCTGACCCCAGTCTCTCCATCTGAGAAGGGGGTTACCAGTGGCTCCTCCCTCTACATACCTCACAGCCAAGCAAAGCAACTCCGAAAGGCAACAGCGAGAGCACTCGGTGAGAGCTCTGGTCATGGTTTCATTAGGACCACCTAGAGATCCCAGTAGAGGGGGACTGCTATTAAGTTTTGCTACTCATGAATCCTTATTTGGTACCAGAAAATTACATTTTGGCCCTTACAAGTGGACTACTATAAATAGTAATTATGCAATTTACTGAACGTCCTTTGTAATTATAGAAACAACAACACTGTTCTGTGTCATTATTAGAAGAATAAAACAGGTTATGTGTTTATTCCACAAAGCATAGTAAGTGGTTTGGAGGGATCATAATGAAAATACTGCTTTGAAAAACTACAATTCCTTGTGTTTGCCCTTTGGGCATCTCCAATAACATCCTGAACATTGTGTTCACATGAGAGACCTACACAGACATGCTGTCCTTCTTACTCCTGTTTCAAAGATGGGCAAACAGGGGCCAATAAGAAAGAGTGTTCTGAGACAAGGTGCCTCTCCCAGACCCTGGAGCTTCCTGGCTCTTCCCCTGGCCAGGGCTGATTCCCAGCCAGTAGTGGTACGTACTAGCTTATCTGAAATAAGATGAATGGTTTCTCCTGCATGCTTTTAATCCTGAAGCACAGAGCTGCCCCATGTTGTAGGAGCTTCAGCAGGAGGCCTCTAAATGGGTTTTCCATGGGCTTTGAATCCCAAGGCTGATGGAATTCAGTGATGTCTGGGGCTGATGCTGAAGATTCATAGCTCAAAATAAATTTCAGATCCATTTGATAATGGCTCTGGATCTATTTAGATCCATCTGAGTAACTTGTACATTTGAAAAAAACAAAAACTGCTCTTTGCCCATGCTCAGTGACGTAGTCAGCAGCTCTGCATTGCCATCATTGAGGTGCTCTGATATCTCAAAGGGGGATGCTGGCATCCCCACACTAGATTTCTGGAGCCTCTGAAAAGCAGGTGCTAACGATCCTCACAGGATGGCTCCGCCCAAGCAACCATTTCCATGAAAAACGTCTGAACTGATTCCTCTATTATATTCTTCCACCGTTAGTGTGGAAACTGGGGGGAGACACTGCTGCCACTTAATCACCAGTCAACCAGCTGTCTCACTCCTGCAATCCCCTTGTTATGAAAAAGAAATGCCCTCAAGCTTTATGAAAGCATGATGACAAGCTGAATAATTCAAATGAAGCGGCAGAAGGGTGGTGGCAGTGGCTTGCCTGTTCTGCAATAGGTCTTCCTAGAAAATGCCAGCTGGAAGCTTACCCGCTGTGGTGTGTGTATGGGAGACAGAGCGTCCAAATCCGCCATAGGAAACTCGACCCCTTTCCTCTTCAGCTCCTCATATATATGCACAACACCTGTGAGGTCAGGACTGCTTCGAAAGGCATCAGCCCAGGCCTGGGAGGATAAAAGAGGTCTATTAGGAAGCCTTTCTCACCAAGGGCTCTCACAGTGCTTGAAAACCCAAAGCAGCCCAGGTCCTCTTTCAGAGGCCAGTGCTCTCCTACACTAGAACGCCAATCACCCTGGCCAAACCTATTCTGTTTCTCTCCTGCCAGCACTGCTATGATGCGGCGGGCAAAAGCTTGGTTTTTAATGGTGCTGTTGAGCGTGAATAAAAACACAAAACTTAATTCAGCATGTAGTATTTTCTTGGAGAAGCTCTGTGGTGCATTCTAAAATGCAGGCATTTCCTTAATATCAAGAAAATAAATTCCTGGTGATGTTTAGCTGAGAGGCATGAAGGGGACACCTCCTTGCTGTGCCTTGAGGCTACCACTGGACCTTGGTCTACAAGCATGTTCACCTCTGTACTCTGCTCCGCAGAGCTCTCATCAGTGGAAGCAGAAATCACAGGCAAATTGAGCAGAAAAGAAAGGAGAAATTGATGTATGACTGGAAATAAAGGCTAACTCTAGGTTTCCTTAGTAGATGAGAACACTAAAGCTGAGACTGCCTAGTCCAGCCCCCACTCTGACAGGTGAGATGACTGAGGCTCAGGGGTGGGAGTGCCCTGTGCTGCCCACAATGTCAGCACACAGGTGCCCACATTGAAATTCCACTGGAAAGCATGACCACTGTATTCCCTTAGATGAAATCACAACAGAGAGGTAAGACAAATATTGAATAGATTGCAACTCATCACTGATTCATGAAACTCTTCAAACAAATTTTTAAAAATATTCTGTTCTTTGGAAGTTACAAAATATATTTTTAAAAAGAGAAATCAACCCAAAGGGCTTCCCTAATGGGGCCCAGCTCTTCAGAGCTGTCCTGTCACCATACGTACCCAGAGGAGAAGGCAGAGCCTCTGGCGCGCACAGTTCTGCTGCCAATTCTATTGTCTTGAGCATTTAACTGCCTCCCTGGCTCCAGCAATCTGTTCCAACCAATCCCGAGACAGCCACAGAAACTCTATCTCTAACCAGCAGACCCATTTGAAGTTAAAAGGTCAATTTCCCAAAAGCCTTGTTAATTATGACTGATGTATCTCCTTGATCTACTTATTTAATTTGCAGACTCAGGGATTTAACATCCTGCAACAGGACAGCCCCTCTTGGCCAACACTTCCTTCTGGATTCTGAGTAGGCCTGAAGATGCCTGCTGAGGCCTGTCTGGAACACCAGCTGTAGAGCAGCATTGCAGGAGGCCTGTCCCTGGGGAATGCTCCAGAAGCCCAGTCCTCCATCAACTGCTTTGGCTGCAGCCACCTGATTCCAATTCCAGTTGAGTCCTGTAACTCCAGCTTCAAAATGTGCTAACATTTGAATTTAGTGCCTAAACTTTAGCGTCTAAGACTAGTTTCACAGCCTACTATGGGAGGCCGGGGAGAAAAAAGCATGATAGTTTTTCCTGGTGCTGCTTTAGACCTCTATGTCTATGGGAGGACAAACAGCTTAGGGGACCCCTTTCAATTTATTTTGGTCTCCATCCCGGCTAAATATGAGATAAGAAGAATGAAGATTAAAGAACCATCGCTCTTCTCTCCAGTCAGTGTATAATTCTTGTGCTATGTGTCCAAGCAGCGAGTCAATAGGCCCTCTTCTATGGTACCAGGAGAGGAGGGGAAACACATCCCAAGTTGGGCCAATCAGCTTCTCCTCCTCACAGGAGCTTGGTCTGGTCCTGGGGATTTCTGGGCTGCTTTCTGGGTAGGTAAAACTGTCCTCTATAGATGCGGACCCTGGGAGGCAGCCATGTGCCAGCTCAGGACCTGTGCACTTGGAAAGATGCAGTTGGTGTACTGAGAGGGGCAGACATACAGGAGAGGAGTTAGAGGATTTCCTGATCCCTTCTGTTCCTTCTCCAGGCCCTGTCAAACTCCAGGGTTGTGGGAAGCCCTGCCTTGTTATGACATACTCTCCTCTTTGCCTAGGCAAGCTGGAGTTGGCATCTGTTATTTGCAACCAAGCAGTTTTGACTAATCCACACCCTTCCCACCAGCTGCTATTTCAAACCCCTGTATAGAACCCCTGTGCAGTTTAGGTGAGGTGGCTGCTAACAGAACATATGTTCATGGCAATATTCTCTACTGAACAAGATTCTGATGCCAACAGGGGAATGCGGAGGCACCTTTAAAGGAACAGTCCTATATGCAGAAACACAGAAGTAGAAGAAATTTAGAGATGCTGTGTGACTTTAGCATCTTCCTAGGACAATGCCCAAATACATGTGCTCCTGTCTCCACCAGGTCATACCTTTGAAGGCACACTTCGAGTTTCACCCTTGCACAGATAAGGCAGTCAGTCAACATTTGTCAAGTTAGACTGAATTTAGTCCTCACAGTTACTAAGCAGCCTTATTGTCATACTTCAGAAAACAGAGGAAGATGGCCACTTAGGCTGTCAACAAACGGAGGTGATACTGATAAAGCAGGAGCCCCACAAGACAGCCGACCCAGCTGAGAATGGAGACTCCGCTCTAGGGGAGTGATGGGAAACCTTAGGAGGTCTGGTTCACTCCGAGTCCCCAAACTGAAGCCTGGGAGCCACAGGGATTGTGCTGACAAGCTGCCCTATCAGAAAGCAGAGGGACGGGTCAGTGCTGGCACCCTCTGAGGGGTCCCTGTCACAGGCACTGGCTGGTTAATAACTGGGTGGCCACCTCACTGCTCTTTACGTAATTCTCCCTTTTCCTGCCTGTGCCTACAGTGTCATGAGATTGAAAGACCCAGCAGAAGGGCTAACGAAGAGAAAAAAAGAGAGAAAGTCATGCTTTTATCCTCTTGGTTCCTTTTAGATTATATACCAAACCTCAGACTAAAACGTTATACAAACATGAACCATATCCTATTCATTTCTGTACCGCTCAAGTTTTGACAGTTTTAAATCATCAAATTTCAGATCAATAAATAATTACCGATTTAAACTATGGTTCTGTTCTTTGGATAAAGTAAAGTTTCTGTCATGTTCTGCTTATGCCCCTGGACCAGACTCTGTGTTCCAGCGACAGAGTCCCCAGATAGCTGCCGGTCCACACAGAATCTGGTCAAGGCCAGCCACCAGGTCTCTAACACCTTCTGAGAACACAATACCTCCAGTTTCTCCTACCGTCCGCCACCCCACCACACCCACACCCCCATCAGCTTACTTTCTTCAATAGAAAGAAAAACTTTCAGTGGAAAGAGTATTTTTAGACTCTATTGCTGGGGCAGAGGTGGTGGGGGAGCGCAAATGGGGAAGAGAAGCAGTAGAGGCATGGTCACAATGAGGTTACTTTATCAGGATGATATCACTTCTGTTTCTGAAAATAATTTCAAGGGAAGGCTGAGGGATGGCATAGAGTAGGAGTATCCTTCTTGTCTTCTCAATAAACAGGACTTAGCATGAGGAAACAGAAAGTAATGCAACCATGGGATCATAAGTAGGGTAAAAGCTAAAAGTTGTGGGAAGTTAGAAGGCCAGGAGCGAGAGAGTTGGCAGTTGCTCATAAGGTTGCTCTGCTCTCAACATCTTTCCTCCCATGCTACCAAAGAGACAGGCTCCATCTCAAAAGGTCAAACACCCACAGCGGGGTAGGCCCACTGAGCCCTCACACCTGGGTTGGGTAAAGGCTTCCAGAATCATACTCCCTGAGGGCAGAGCTAGTACTGACCCAGCTCCACTTCTTAAAAGCTGGGCTCAAAAGAGAACCAAGAAATGTCCTGATAATAAGGATGGTGAAGAGAATCTGTCAAGAGCTCTGGCACCCATATATTTAGCTGAACCTTTCTTCAGTCTAGCTGGAATTATATGATGGCCTGCTGCCATTCCCAGGCTAGCAAGGAAGCCAGTGGTCTGTCACTCTCACCCCCATTCTTTTCTTACATTTTTTCCCCCTCTTTAGTCTACCCCCCCACCCCAACTTCCACCCCTAATCAATGGATGTTGCCGTTTCCCCTTAAGAACTGGATCTCTGAAGGCGGAGTGTCTCCTCTCACACACTCGCAGTGTGTACCCGGGGCCTGGCGCCCCCGGCGCGCTCAGGGGGCTTGGCGTACCTGGGGCCTGGTGCACCCGGGGTATGGTCCCTGGCTCCACCTGGGGCGCGAACCCAGGACCTTCTGTGTGTAAAGCAGACATGCTAACCACTACACTCTAGAGCCACTCCCCATTCTTTTCTTTTTTTAATTAAAAAAAATTTTTTTAATTTTCAAATATAGTTAGCATAATCCCCCTCCCCCACCAATTCTTGTCTCACAGTGGGAGCAGCACTCTCTCCCAGGGAGGATTATCAGACTCCCTGGGGGACTTGTGCAGTTTTTTAAAGTATATTCAACTTGTAAATAAAATCATCTTCTTTCTCAAAGGGGTTAAAAAAGGTTGACAGGATGCAATACTTCTACATACTCAACAGATAGACTGTAATGAAGAAGATATCATGATTGGTAAGGATGTGAAGCAGCTAAATTCTCATGCTGGTGGGAGAGAACGCTGGTGAGACTGCTGGTGCAAGCACCAAACGAGAGCTCGGGCATTTCCCATCACCCAGCAATTTCACTCCTAGGTATGAGGTTGAACCACATGAAATTGCTAATACTCGACCATTTCTTACCAATGAAGGTGGCAATTTCACATATTCAACTTAATATATACCCGATAAACATGAATATATATGTTTACCTAAAGATATGTGCTAGATGTTCATAGCGGCATTCTTCATAATAGCCTAAAACTGAAAACACCAAGTACCTAACAACAGTGGGAGAGATAAATAAATTATGATGAATTCATTCAGCAGACTCAGCACAGTGATGTGAGCAATGATGTGAGGATACCCAGTGATGAGGTGAGGCCCCACATGCAGTGGGGCCAGACACACAAACACAACAGAGCCCTGGTGAAGAATTCACAGACGAAGTTTAAGAACAGGAAGAACCCACCTATTCTGTGAGAAGTTATTTGGGTGGTCATCCCAGGGATGTAGGGGTTTTTAGGGTGGGGGTCATATTCTGCTTCATGACATAGGGGCTGGTTACATGGGTATGTTCAGTTTGTAAAAATTTATCAAGTTGTATACACTCTTTTAATATGCGATTTCTTGTATATATAATTCAATAAAAAGTGAAAGAAAAGAAGAGGCTGATCCTATTTATTCTTTTGTCCACCCTATTACAAAAGCCAATCCGCCAGCTCTAAATTCTGCCTGCTTTTCTCCGCATTGGTTAGCCATAGCCAAAGATGAAAGTTCTTTAAGAAGCTTTAAAACCTGGACAGAAAGAACTCTCCCCAGTTAGGTACTCAAGCCCACCTGGAAGTACCCTTACCTAAAGTCCCTTGTGTTTTCCCAGCTGGTCCTGGGAGACTTTGTCCAGTGTATCCTGGTCTGATAGGAGCCTGTGAGGCCCTCAAGGCCCAATCCTGCTCGTCTCTGAGGGCCAGTGCACATGCTGCTGCCAGGCCAGCAGGGGGAGGCATCAGAACATGGGTGTGGGTCACTGTGCTGCTCTGGGCTGATCTCACAAACGCAGGGCTGGGAGCAGAAAGACAGGATTGCAAGCCCCCATTTTATAGATAAGGAGGTAGAAGCCCTGAGAAGTTAAAGTACCTGCCAAGGTTACACAGAGGGTAGAAACACTGCTGGGAGGAGGTAATGACCCTGATGGGACAAGTTTTGGAGGTCAGGGCAGGGTGGGTGGGCGGGCTTGGTGGCTCATGGGGAGAGCCATGTGCAACAGCAAGTACAGCCTTTGCTCTCAGCCAGATCCTCACGCAGTCAGCAAGGGGGAGCATAGATCATGACCTTTGCCATGACTGTGCTTGCCAGGGGGCAGCCAACTATACCCACTGGGCTTGGTCACAGGAAGTGTTCCTTCCAGGTCTGACTCCAGAGACACCTTGCCTGTGGCCACTGTGGGCTTGCACAGTTCAGGCTGAGATGCCCTATCTTTTGAAAAAAAGTTACTATTCATTTTCCAGACATCAAATACTGGGAGTGTTGAGGTAGGGTAGTATACTGGGGAAGTCCAGAATGAGGGGGTTGTTGGGGATGTAGGTTGGGGTGGGGAGGGTAGGGAATGAGGTGATTTGTACGTGTGTGTGTGTGTGTGTGAGAGAGAGAGACAGAGACAGAGACAGAGAGAGAGAGAGAGAGAGAGAGAGAGAGAGAGAGAGAGAGAGAGAGAGAATGAGAGAATAAAAGGTGCTTCGTGGGCAGAATGAAGGGATAGGTACAACCTAAAGAAGCATGGGAGGGGCTGGGCTGTCACCCACTCTTCCCTTTCTTAGAGTTCCAGGAAGTTACATTCATCCATTCATTAATAAAAACAACAACTTATTGAACACCTACTCTACAAAGTCAACTGCTCTAGACCCTGGGAATATAACGACCCTGGATTCTCAAGGAGCTCAGAGTGAGGCAGATGATAGAAAAGTTAGCAGAGAAGTACCTGAAGACCATATAAGAGGGTGATTGAAGAGAGAGAATGTGTGATGTGTGCTATAAACTGGTTGGTGGGAGATGTCTGAGGGCTGTCTGAATGATGGAGAGGAGCCAACTACCCTAAGAGCTGGAGAGGATTTTCAGGTACAGGGTGTAGATAAAAAGGACAAAGCCAGCAGGCTCTTTGGCTCTCTAGCCTCAGTTGCCACCACCACCTCTAGAGCCCCAGTGCTCGCCCTCTGATCACACTGCCCCCTGCCTTCTCAGCCCCACCCCCATCCCCTGGGTTGGTCTCCCCTCTCCTCGGCTCCTGTGGCCCTCATCTTTTCTCGACCGCAGCACTAATCGTATTAGATGTGCTTTTTGACATATGTGCCTTCCTCCCTGTCACCAGGGAGCTCAGTCTAAAATCCAGATCTGACTGAGTACACCCAGCTCAGAAACATTCCTCACTGCCTATGGGACAAAGCACAAACTCCTCGGCATATGTGTGGCCCATAAGCCCTGACCATCCTTCTCACCTCATCTCCTGGCCCCAGACATTCATTACACTCGACTTTCCATGTGATAGTTTTAAAACATCCTCTTTTCTTCAGAGATGTAGCTTAATTCCCTTACTTCGAGGCTGGACCTGGTGACTCCCTTCTAACAGATTATGACTGAAAGATAGCGTGTGACTTCTGAGACCCGGTACTAACAGGCACTGCAGCTTCTTCCTCACTTGCTCTTAGATCACTTGTTCTAGGGAAAACCAGCTACTGTGTCACAAGGACACTCAAGAGGTCCACACAGTGAGAAATTCAGGCCTCCAACCAATGGCAAAGAACTGAGGCCTCCCACCAACAGCCATGTGGGTTAGCCACCTTGGAAGTAGCTCCTCCAGCTCCAGCTGAGTCTTCAGAGAAGGCAATCCTGGCCAATATCTTAATTGAAACTTCACGAGAGCTTCTGAACCAGAATCACCTAGCTAAGCTGCTCCTGAATTCCTGACCCACGAAAACTATGAGACAATAAACATTTGTTGTTTTAAGCTGCCAAGTTTTGGGGTAATTTGTTACAGAGTAATTAATAATGAAGACATTCCAACTGTGTCAACTGCTCTTTTTGATGCTTCTGGGCCTTTGCACATGCTATTGTCTTTGCCTGTGATGCTTCTCACACTCTGAACTTTCCACGAAGTTCCTCATCATCCTTCAGGGTCTGACAAAAATATCATCTCATTAAATCACTCCTTAACACCATCTCCCCCCTTCTTCCCTGTCTGCCCTAGAGTTGGCCCTTACCCTGTGACTTGCCGGCCCTGCATATGGCTCTAATATGGCCCTTCCTACTCTCCATTGTCCCTGATGGCTCAGAGGCCTATCAAGCGCCCCACCACCACCACCCACCACCACACATACTTGCCCTTGTGGGCAGCAGAGGGCCAGACACCCAGAAAACTTCAGTGAAGGGTGTCAACTGGCTGGAGAGCCACTGCTTAGGGTTTCATTCCCGTAGGATGACTGTAAAAACGAAGTATTTTGCAACAAATATCTAAACTCAGAAGCCTCCATTCTTTCCTCCAAAGTATGGGCAAGCATGAGGACTCATTGATTAGAAGTACCACCTTACTCCATCCCAAAAGCTGGACAAGAAGAGCCCACATACCTGGATCAGAGCGAGCACCTTGTCCTGTACAATGGTGGGAGGACTATTCTTGGGAGAGATGATTTTGACCAGAACACTGTCAATGAAATCTCGGTTGGCCACCAGGACGTGGAAGCGATGGCCACAGTTCTTCACACATGTCTCTAGGACCTGATGTGGGAGGAAAGGAAAGAGGTCACTACTGTGGGAGGCAGAGGAGCCAGCAGGAACCGAGGAAGGCAGCTGAATTTCCACCACCACCATCCCTCTTTCCTCCTTCCAGATCATTTTTTTCTGATGATGATCTCATTTAGAGCTAAATCTAAATGGCACAGGCATCCTCACACTCTAATTCAGTTGTTCCTGGGGAATATGGGCAGTCCCTTGCTGACTGAAGTCTCCAGTCTCTGCACAATAATCAGGCAATTAGTTGGTAATTGAGGCACTGGTTTTGCATGAGAAGGATGCTGGTGTTTCAATGAGATCAAAATGACTGAGTGGTCCCTGAAAATTAGCATTTTAACTTCTCTCTGTGCTACCAAATGTGAGACATTAGCCAATGGGACACAGGCTCTGTCACAAGAAAAGGCTGCTGTGACAGCCTGAATTACTCAATGAATTATTGGCCCTTGTATGTGAGGAAGCAAGCAAACACATACATACACACACATCACACACATCACACATCATACATCACACACCCCACACAACCCTGCTTCTGCAACTAAAATTGACAATGACAAAGAAATTTCCACGTTTAATAAATAATTTGTTTGCCTCAGCTGCCTGTTGACCTTTAAACCCTGCTCATTCTGGAAAAATTAGTTACACAGGCCTTAGCCATTCAGAAAAGCATGCCGTGTGTGGATTCTGACCAGATGGCCAGTGTGGGCTTGAATCTCGGCTCCACCACTTTATCCCTGAATGGCTTAGGACCAGTCTGTCTGAGCCTCAGCCTCCTCGTCTGTAAAGCAGGCACAGGAACACTCCCTTGCATGACTGTAGTAGGGATGAGAATGTCTGAAGCCCCTAGCAAGTGCCCTGCATAGGTGAGGGGCCAGTAAATTAGAACTACAATAACATAATTACTGTTAATAAGGCTGTGGTACACACACACCCAACTAAAGGTGTAGCTTCTCAGTCTCCGCAGGACCAGGGAGAGTCCCCCTGGAATTCAGAGGTATTAACTGAAGGTCTCTCCAGTCTTGAACACAGCTTTCTGAATTTCTTAGCTCTCTATAAACCAACCCATACGGTTATCTGGCCATTCCCATGCCAGCATCCCCCAATGCCACAGTCAACTAGTGGGAAATGCCTCCTTGGAAGTACATAACCAGCAAAAGGAGACATTTCTGACTGATTCAGTTATTCTCATTTGCCCAAACTGACCACTGGTTACCTTATGCAGTCATTCCACAGGGCTGGGTTCATACAATAAGGCATCACCTTGACAAAACATGGCCATAAAGAAAGGTCCATAACTTTAACATTAACTGAATGCAGACTACATGTGAGGCACCGTGAGGGATTCTTGCACACTATATATAATTTCATTCAATTCTTACAACTAATTCTCTTTAAATAGGTATTATTATCATATTTCCTTACAGTTAAGAGGCTTAGAAAGGTGAAGAAACTGGTCTAGGTAAAAGCTGCTGGACAGTGCCAGACTCAGGATGGGAATGCCGACCAGCCCTCTCTGGAGCCCTCATTTCTTCACCCACAGTGAGGCCATGGGGCCATCCCTCCCTCACAGCTTTCTTCTAAGAGACAATAGACAAAATATGCTAGATTTCTTGTTTCCTCATTTGGTCCTTGAAATAGCCCTGTAAGGTGGGTATCATCCCATTGTAGAGATGAGGAAGCTGAGGCTTGGAGATGTCAGTTAAGTTCACTTGAGGAGGCCAAAGCTGGAAGTTGTCCTGAGTCTGGCAGCTCCACACCAGTCATAACTGTTCCTTTCCCACTGCTGCCTGCTCCGTGGGAGATTCTGGGTTCCGCTCGGCCTGCCAAGGAAAACACTGAAGCTCAGCATCCTTGCTGAGGTTTTCCTCAGCCGCGGGGGCATTCTCTTTTTCAGACTCTGCTCATGCTGGACTCCAGGTGACTATGAGGCAACCGGCATTCTCTCTCATAGTGGGAGCTGCCTAGATGAATGACAGGGGTTCTTCCTGCCTTTAAGGAATTCATAATCATCCTTCTTTTTAGGATCCTCTAAAACCCGCCTCCTAACTTTACCTATGCAGGCAATGGGCTGCTGGGGCCAAGGTAGGTGGCAGGAAAAATGTTTTATTTCATGATGAGCAAGAAGAAAGGAAAGATAAGAAGCTGGGGAAGAGCAAGGGTGGTGAGAAAGAACATGGAAAGGGGACCAGGAAGCCTGAGGTGGCAGGGTGGCTAAAGCTCTGCCTCCACGCTCAGGGCACCAGTGGGCCAGGATGTACTCTTCACCTTTAGGAAGCACGTCCTTGCATTTTCCTGTGCAGCAGACTTTAAAGTAAGACACTTTGGGGCTCAGATACACAGACTTGGAAATGTCCTGGACAGAGGTTGGGTGTGCTACAGAGCAGCCCCAAAGCCTCACAGAAAAGGAGATTCAGGAGGTCCTCCCTGACTGGCAAGGGGCATTCAGCCTAAGGAGGCCCAGAGACCCACTTTAAGCCACTCTACCAAAAAGGCCCTTGGAATATCTGCCCTATGGGTTATAGGACATGAAACACACAGTGGCAATTTTCTAGCTGCAGCCAAAGCTCACAGAGTAAGCAAAAGGTGCCCCTAAGCAAACAGAAACAGATGTTTTAGTCCATACGCTAAGGCCCGAGCAGTGAGCCCCACGGGGCTCCTATTTTGAATAAATATTAACAATTTTGATGTGTACAGGTATGAAGTGAGGAAAGGCCCACAATGAGCAGGACTGAGAACGACTAACAGAGTAAGTGAAGACAAAGACAGAGAAACCATAAAAGCAGATATGAGACCATGCAACATGCACCAGGCTGAGGCCTTTGGTGGAGGTACTAGAGATCTGCACATTTCATAATTCTCCCAGCAGCACTGGTGGATTTGCAGGGAAGACCTGACCACTAAAATTAAAATTAAATTAAATACTTAGGAATAAATTTAATCAAAGATATGGAAGATCTGTACACTGAAAATTATAAGACATTGATGAGAGAATTAAAGATACAAATAAATGGAAAGATATCTTGTGTTCATGGATTGGAAGAATTAATATTGTTAAAATGTCCATACTTCCCAAAACCATCTAAAGATTTCACAGAAATAGAAAAGCAATCCTAAAATTTGTATGGAACTACAAAGACCCTGAATAGCCAAAGCAATCCTGAGAAAGAAGAATAAAGCTGGAGGCATCAGTTGCCTGATTTCAAACTATATCGCAAAGTTATAGTAATCAAAACAGTGTGGTACTGGCATAAAAACAGATACATAGACCAATGGAACAGAATCAAGGGTCCAGAAATAATCTCACGCCTATATGGTCAACTAATATTTGACAAGGGAGCCAAGAAGACTCAATGGGGAAAAGGATCTTCAATGAATGGTGCTGGGAAAACTGGATATCAATATGCAGAGGAATAAAATCATACCCCTATCTTACCACTAATAAAAATTAGCTCAAAATGGACTAAAGGCTTAAATATAAGATCCAAAACTGTAAAACTATTAAAAGAACATAGAGGAATAGCTCCTTGACATTGATCTCAGCAAAGATTTTTTGGATATGATACCAAAAGCAAAGGCAACAAAAACGAAAATAAACAAGTAGAATTACATCAAACTGAAAAGCTTCTGTGCAACAGGAAAAACAATTGGGAAAATTGCAAAGGCAACCCACAGAATGGGAGAAAATGTTTGCAAACTATCTGATGAGGAGTTAATATACAATATACATAAGGAACCTATACAGACCAATAACAAAAAACAAACAAACAATTCTATTTTAAAATGGGCAAAAGACAGCTGAAACTTACCGGATTTCATTAATGAATGTCGCCATAAAAAAATTACTTAATTAATTAAAAAATGGGCAAAAGAGTTAAATAGAAATTTTTCCAAAGATACATAAATGGCCAACAAGTACATGAAAAGATGCTAGACTTGACTAATCATAAGGGAAATGCAATTCAAAATCACAATGAGATATCATCTAACACTTGAAAGAATGGCTATTATCGAAAAGACAAGAGACAAGAAATGTTCACCAGGAAGTGGAGAAAAGGGAACCCTTATGCACTCTTGGTGAGAATGTAAATTGGTGCAGCCACTATGGAAAACAGTACGGAGATTCCTCAAAAAATTAAAAATAGAACTACCATATGATCCAGAGATTCTACTCCTGGGTATTAATTTGAAGAAAACGAAAAAACTAACTCGAAAAGATACATGCACCTCCATGTTCACTGCAGCATCATTCACAATAGTCAAGACATGGAAACAACATAAGTGTCCATTTATGGATGAATGGATAAAGAAAATATGGTATATACTACATACAACAAAATATTATTCAGCCATAAAAAGGAAGGAAATCCTGTTTTCCCCAACAACATGGGTGAACCTTGAGGTCATTATGCTAAGTAAAATAAGTCAGATAGAGAATGACATATACTGTCTGTTCTTGCTTATATGCTGAATCTAAAAAAAAAAACAAAAAACACCTGAACTCATAGAAAAAGAGAGTAGAATGGTGCTACCAGGGGCCAGGAGGTAGGGGAAAAAGAGAGATGTTGGTCCAAGGGTACAAACTCCCAGCTATAATATGAGTAAGTCCTGGGGATCTAATGCATAGCATGGTGACTACAATTAATAATACTATTTGAAAGTTGTTAGGAAAGTAGACCTTAAATGCTATCACCACACACACACACACACACACACACACACACACACACACACACACACACACACAAGGTAATGATGTGAGCAGATGAAGGTGTTAATCAATACTGCGGTAATCATTGTGCAATATACATGTATATCAAATTATCACACTGTATACCTTAAACTTATATGTGTTATATATCAGGAGAAAATAATAATACTAAATGAGACTTGACTATCAGGAAAGGTTAAACAAGACTCATCGTGCTCTGCTGTAGGGAGTTAAGGCAGAGACCACTTTAGAAAGGAAGTTAAGGTAGAGACCACTTTAGAAAGATTTCCATCTAATACGGTTACCATGAAAGTAGGCATGTAAAGGGATATGTCTTAGATACCAGGAAAATGTCCTGACATGTTAGAGTTCATTCCCTGGTGATTTTAATTACTTAAAACAATTCATTTCGGTAGGCTCTGGGTGCTCTGGGTTTAGTGAATACAGTGGCTCAAATTCTGAGGAAAAAAAAGCTTTCAATTCCCTATTTCTCAACTAGTCTTTTTCTCCTTTAATATTCAAATCCCAATTCCCTGGCAGAGTGAACTCTCCTTAATAAGTCTTGGGTTTTCACTTGAGAAAAAATTCCAAACAGTTTCTGTTTTAAGAGGAAACATGTTATAGCAGTTTTAGATAAATAGCAAACTATTCGAACCTACAGAGAAGCCCAGTGCTGACCTGTTAGAGTTTCCATTATAAGAATTTGCTATGGCCTGATTTTGCCACATCTGAAAATTTTAACTTTCAAGACAAAAATAACACCTGAAGTTGTTCCTTTTAATTTTCTGACATTTTAAGGAAAGGGGAAAATCTAGTCTGTCCCTTCCTAAAAGGAGTCACTTGACTGACTTTTTCAAGAACCTCCCAGCGATAATCAGTTTTTATTCCACAATCCACAGTTGAGTACCTCACTAGCTATAAAGTCTAGGCAAACCCCTAGACCTCTCTGAGCCTCAGTTTTTCTATCCTTCTGAGGGGAATGATGAAACCTATTTTGGAAAGTTATTGCAAACATTTGCATTAACATCTGAAAAGCTCAGCAGAGGGCAGGTACTTGGTGGAAGTTAGCATTTTATAGAGGAAAATGACACCTAAAGAAACAGCTAGGCTAGCAGGGGTTCCCAGTATGGTCCTTAGCCTGTTAGCAACTAGGCCACACAGCAGGAGGTGAGCTGCTCCCCAAGCTTCAGCTCCACCTCAGATCAGCAGGCATTAGATTCTCATAGGAGCACCAGTCCCTGGTGCCAAAAAGGTTGGGGACTGCTAGAGGTCTGACACTAGTTGTCCAAAGGAGACCCACACCCAGGCCTCTGGCTTCTCTGCTCTGGGGCTCTGTACCAGTCAGTGCTGCCCCATGTCTTATATTCTGCTGGTATACACTAGATTGAAGCTCATGCCCCACTTCAGAGGAGGTAGGAAAACCCAAGGGGACTATGGGAAGGCTCCCCTGGACTCCAACGGCACATTCACCAAGCCATCCAATGGCACACACCAGGGGCTGTGCTAAGTGGGCAGAAGGAAGGCCCTGTGAGTGGGGCCTGGTCAGGAATATGGATTTTCCCAGATGCCTTCCCGCCCCTAAGAGAGCAGTACTCACTGTTAATGCCAGCATCACTTCTCTGTAGTTCCGGTTCCCGTTGAGCCGCTTCTTCAGGGCTCGAATGGCATCTTTTGGCCTGGAGAAAAGAACATATTAATATCCTTGCAAATTACACTTTAGGGCACTGTCCTATAGATTCACTCCCATTTGTGTGAACTAGCATATATACAAGGTTATTTGCTACAGCATGTTCATAAATGTAAAAGGTTAGAAATAAATTAAATGTCCATCAATATGAAATAGGTTAAATTAAATCGTGTTTATCCACACAATGGAATACTGTACAGCTGCAAAAAAGAATGCATTAACATGGAGCAAAATTAAAGACATGGAAATAGAGTCATCCGAAGAGCGGTGCATAAGGTAAGACACTATTCGAATTATAAAAAGACAAATACATACATGGTGCACATGGCAGCATTGGTTAGAGAATCTCTGGAAGGAACTACAAGAAGCTGGTAACTTTGGCTGCCCCTTAGGAGAGCTGAGTGACAGAGAGGAGGGGGAGGTTTTTCACTGGATTATCTATTTGCAGCCTTTTTGAATTTCTGTATCATATGTAGGTATTATTTATCCAAAACAATAACTAACCTACTGGTGCATGGGTACACTGAAAAAACCACAGAGAGGAAGGAAGGGAGAATGGCCAGGTCCTTGCTTAGGCCTGGATATTTAGTTCCTACCCATTTCCATGGAATTCCTTTTTCCCTGAGAAAAATTGAATCTCCTCAAAACTCAAGGAATTGTGTGCTTTTAGGTAATGGTTCTGATGTGAATTCCCAGAGAGAATCTCATAGTATAGGCAGCCACTGGGTTACAAAGGGGCCTTGTTCAAAAGCTTGCTCATCAGTTGATTATTTGGAACTTGGAACACATAAACTTAAATCACTGTTTAGAGCTGGGTTAGGGTCCCCAGCCAGCCCTCTAAGAGTACCTATTAGGTGCAGTCTTTGTGTCTAACATGTTATCTAAGAGCCATCTCTGGCATGAAGCTCCTGCCCCTTGATGCCCCATCACTTGCATTCTACCATTCTGGCTGCAGGCCTACCTTTTGCTCTCACAAGTAGGCGCCAGCCTTCTACAGATTGACATGTCAACATACCTGGGTCTTTCCAAAGTTGAAAGTCGGTAAGTCAGGGACCTCCTATTCCTACAACTCTGAAATATTTATCATCTATTTACCAAATGAAAAAGTCCTTTCAAATGTGTATGAGGAAGTTGAGGGAGGGGGAGTGAAAGCTCTGCTAATCAGCCCAGTTTAGACAGAAACACAGCAGTAAGGCAAGGCTTCTAGAAGAAATTTAAAAATACCTGAGACCTATTTCCCATTCCCAACTTGAAACATGGAATTCTTGGCTCTTGAGTCCAAGGACTAATGGGATGAGGCTCTCTGGGGAATGAGTCCCTGCCAAGTGTGTTTGCAGTATGGCTGCAGTTTCCAAACAGGAATGCTGATTTCTGCAAATATGGGACTTGACAAGCTCTTGGCTTTAAGGATTGTTTGTGGACTTGAGCTGATGAAGGTCAGCGGCTGCTGGCCAGTAGCATGGATTGATTTCCTCTCTCTGAAGAGCTCTGCCAAGCCTCAGTTAGCCCTGACCCACAGCTGCCATCCCTCTCAATCTAGTCTCATTCCTCTCCCCTTGAACTTTCATGGCGCAGAAAAATGGGGATGACCTCCAAGGGCTGCAATCACTTATAGCTCACAGAGCATAGCACACTCAGAGCTCTCCTGGTGTGGGGGTGATGGCGGTAGAGGGAAATCAGAGAGTCAGCAGGCTCCTGGGTTGGAGTTAAAATGAAAATTCATCCTCGGGAAGTACCGACTGGGAGTGACTGGGTGAGCACAAAAGCAAGTATTTATCTCTCTCCCTGGGGGAGAAGCTGCAGAGAGGAGGATCAAAAGCATGTCAGAGAAATTGCAAAGTTTCAAGAAGCAGCAGCAGATTACACAGCATGGAGCTGGAAACAAGAAGAAAGGAGAGAAGGAAGAATTGAGTCATGATAGAGCAGGAAAAACTGAGGGAAGGACACATTTGAGGTGCCCTAAACCCTGATAGCTTTCAGAGAGGAGGTCAGGCCCCTTAGGGCAGCCACCAGGGCCTCAGATCTGGCCTCTGGGCCATCCTCAGCCTCCCCAAACTCACCTCAGACCCCAGACTCATACATAAGACCCTTTCTTTTCAGTAATACTGAACTCATCTTGTCCTTCAGCTCCAGAACTGCCACTTCTGAGATTCTCCTCCTTATTCCTCCGTGGAGGACATGGCTGCTCTGCTGACCCGGAACCCCTCCTCCCCCTCCTCCCCCTCATCCCCCTCCTCCCACCGCCCCTCAGCTATTACCTCTCTCTATTTCATTTATGCAGTGGTTACTCCTCTGTGCCCTCTCCAGTTTAGAGGCTGGGGCACAGACAAAGCTTCAGTGAGCTGGAAAAGGCCCAGAAATGGTCATGAACACAACCCAAGTCAGTGGATCCACATCAGAGCCTCCCATCAGAACTGGAGACCACTTACCAAATCTATGTGCCTGTGCCCTAATTAGGTAGGACTGGGTGAGGCCTGGTAAACACTCCTGGGTAGGCTACTCAGCCAGACATTCCTGCCTAATGACCAATGATCCAGGACACAAGGGACTGCCACACAAAGCCTCAGGCTAGAGGTGACCTTGGCCCTGGACTTTAGGGAAAGCCCGGGGAGGGGCCTGTGTGGCACCCAGCCAGACCCAGCCTTCCAGAGGAAGAGCTTTAAATAAATCAAAGAAGTACAGGCAGAAGAACTTCAGTAGATGGAGCTAGGTGCACCTAGGCTTGTACCCTGCATCTGCCCTTCCTAGCTGTGGTGTGAGATGTTTGGCAAGTGACCAAACTACTCTGGGCCTCAGTTTCTTCAACATTAATATAAATTGTCCCTACCTCGCTATTGGAGGTGCGGGGGAGGGGGGGGCTGCTGCATGAGCTGGTGTAATCCAGGGCTCAGGATGGGGGCCTGCCTGGCACATGGCAAGTACTCAGAGAATGGCAGACAGAGTAAGGGCAGTGAACACATAAGATAGATACTACTGGTACCTCTATCTGTTAATGAGGAAACTAAGACACAGCGAGATTAAGTAATTTACACAGGGTTACACAGTAAGTGAATAGAGGATCTAGGATTCCAGCCCAAGCTGGTGGCTCCAGGTTCCATGCCCCTAATTCCATTACACTCCCCTTTCTGTTTCATGCACCTCCAGCCTGGGTGTCTACCTGCCTCCCCTGCCTTCTATCCCCTCTCTTGGCTGATGGAAGACTCCACTTGGGTGCTACCTCCTCCAAGAAGCCTTTGCTGTTGACGGCTCCAAGGCCAATCAACTGCTATTGCTCTAGTCTCTCTCTTGTTAGTTCTATAAACTTCTCTCCCAGAGCACTTGTCGCACTGTGTTACAATCATGGTCACATGCTGGCATTCCTCCTAGGGACTTCATTCATTTATTCACTTATATAACAAATGTTTGTCTAGAGCCAATTATATCCATATTATGCTAGGTGCTAGGGATAAAATGGTGAGTAAAACAGAATTTCTGTCCTCATGGAGTGCAGTCTAGGGGAGTTGGGGGTGAGACAGATACTCTAACAAACATCACACAAATATATAAGTTTAAACTGTGATGAGTATAACACAGAGTATTATGAAATCACATAATGGAGTCGGGGGTGGGGAGAGTAACTTGTCCAAAATAAGGAGGGAGGAGTATCAGAGAAATGAGGTTCAAACTGAGATGCAGTGAATGATAGAATTAGTCAGTGAAAAGGAGAGGTGAGGGGGGAACAGAGGGAACACCAGGCCCAGAGCCCTGAAGCAGGATGAAAGTGGAGGGTACCAACCGTTAGCCAGACTTATGCGGAAAGATTTTGGCAGTCACCTCACAGCACAGACAAGGACAGGAAATCTCTGGGTAGCACTAAGGGGCTGTCACTGAAAAATGCAAGAACAAGAGTATGGGCCATTTCAGGAGGAAAGCGTGTTGAGTATTGTAAAAAGCAGCTGACCTGGCTCCCAGACCTTGGAAGGAGGCCTCGTTCTCTTTGGAATGAGCAGGTCCCACTCCCACACATGTGTATGTATGTATGTCTCTCACATTTGCGGAGAATTGCAAACTGGGTACAGGGATGTGGAAGGTTCAAGAAACTGAAAGATCAGTGGGGCTAAAGGGTGAGGACAAGAGGAAAGGATCCAAAATGGAGCAGTAGAGGGCTAGGTTATCCTGCAGGGTCCATGAAGGATTTTTACCCTGAGAAAAGGCTAATTAGCAAGGGAGTAACATGAGTTCTGAGAGTTTAAGAGACCCTCTGCCTGCAGAGGGATGGGGGCAAAGGTAAATGGACTGCCTCGGGGTACAGACCAACTCTAGAAAATGATGCAGGAAAAATGCTCTTTATAACCTGACCTGAAGCACCTTTCCAGCCTCTGTTCCAGGACCTCCCCGCCAACTTCTTCCTTGCACACCCAGACCAACTGTACCCCTACCACGCTGCCCTTTTTATACCACCCATAGCTACACAGCACACTTCTCCTCTTCCTTCCATCCTTGAGGCTCAGCCCAAAGCCTGACCCTCCAGAAGGCATCCCCACTGCTTCTCCCTCTGAGTCTGAAGCAACTGGCACACGTCTCAGCCACAGCTCATCTGGTTCTGCCCAATGAGTGCCTCAAGAGTGGCCATGGCACACTCACCAGCTGGGCCTTCATCCGGGGTCAATAAATGTGGCTGAGCAACTGGATAAATGAATGAATGAGTGGTGTCTGAGGGGGACATGAATAAGGAGCCCAGCTGGGTCTGCAGGAAGATGACCCAGTGATTATGGCATTAGAAATGTGGAGTTCCCGCTAATTTTGTGATTGTCATCTGTGTGCCAGAAACCAAGCTAATCACCTACACTGATATTGCAGAAATATCACGGCCATCTTTCATGGAAGACTCCCAAACACACATCTCTAGCACAGGCCACTGCCCCAAACTCCAGACCCCTTTGTGTCATTACCCTTTCAGTATTACCTGCCGGAGGCTTCACTGGCAGCTCAATCTAAAGGATTTTAGCTGAATTGCTGATCTCTGCACCCCTAGCCTGCTCAATCCCTTATTCTTGACTCTTCAGTCATACACACGTTGGCAAATTTCATTAGTTCCTCTTCTAAATATATTCAGAATCTGGCCACTTCTCACTCCCTCCTCTATCATCCTAGTCAAAGCCATCACCATCTCAGACCACGATTATTCTAATAACCTCCTAACTGGTTTCCCTGTTTCTGCCCTTGGCCCACCCCTCGCCTGGCTATTCTGAATATGGTAGCCATTTTAAAGAGTGATCTCTTTAAAATGAACGTAAGACCATGCCCCTTCTCTTTAAAATGAACGTAAGACCATGCCCCTTCTCTTTAAAATGAACCTAAGACCATGCCCCTTCTCTGCTCAGATCCTTCCAGGGATTCCTGTCACTGTGGTGCCCGTGTTATCTGTGTCCCCGACATCTTTGACCTCACCTCCTGGTACCCTCTTCCTCACTCACTCTGCTCTGGCCCCATAGCCTCCTTGCTATTTTTTAAACACCTAAGACATCCTCTGTCCCAAGACTTTGTGCTTGCCGTTTGCTGTTGGAAAGTTCTTCCCTGGTATAATCCTTATACCTCACCCCCTTATCTCCTTCACTTCTTTGTTCTATGTCACCTTGTGAGGCCTTCCTTGATTACACCATTTAAAAATGGCTAATTCCCAGCCTCTTCCTCCCAGCTTCATTTCCCTCCACAGTCTTGTCACCAATACAGTCTTGTGTTCTAGTTTTGTTGCTGATAGGTTGCCTCCCCACTCTGGCTGGTTGGCTCCCCAGGGAGAGGAAGTCTATCTATCTTGTTCACTGCTGCGTCCTCAGGACTTAAACTAGGGCCTGGCACAAGGTCATCACTTCGAACATATCTGTTTAATGAAAGCAGGGCCTAACTGAAGGGGCTGGTCCCCAGTTTATATATGACAAAGCTGTGACAGTGTCACGATGTAAGCTTAGGGCTGCCTCAGTCAAGGGTGTTCTCACAGCTCACAGCTCTGGAGATGGTTTAAGATGGCATGGTGACAGTAAATTACATTTTTATAATGTGGACAGGAGGCCAAATACAAACTACCTTGGAAGAAGTATAACTAGAATGTTGTAATGTAGAAGAGGAGGATCTATCATGCAAATCAACAAGAACAGATCCAGCAGCACAAGGATAGGTGAGGGGCAGCCTGTGGGTTAAGTTCATCCACGCTAGAAACACTCAGCTGCTCTATACCTCACGCTTATTTTCTCACTCTCTTCCCCCCTCTGTGGACACTGCAGGCTCTCTCTGACTGCTGGGGCTCTAGTCAAGCAAAGGAGGGAAGAGACAGACTCACATCTGTGAAGGGGAGGCAGTGGTTGAGAAGGAAGGGCGAGACCAATGACCACAGGGGACCAAGTAACCAAGCAACTTCATTTTTACTTGTCATTAAAAGCAGGTTATTAAAAGAGGTCATCACTGCTCTAACTCAGCGCTGCCACTGGGGAAGTAGGGGCAGATTAGATGGCAAGAGAAAAAAATAATTAAGAGTGTCAGTGGATTAAATGCCAAGGCAAACAGACTAAAAACAAAACTAAAAGTATAACATTGATACCCTTAAGCCCCAACAGGCTTTGAGTGACACCCAGAAGCTGACAAGCTTCAAAGGAGGGGATGGAGAGAACACACATACCCTTCCTCCGTCTCATTGATGATGTCACAGATCTCCATGTTCAACGTCCAGTCCTCGCTTTGCAGGGAGCCATCTGTTGCCTTTTCTGTAAAGTTAAGAAACAAAACTGGTTTACATTTCTCCTGGAACGAAGGGGTCCTGGCAGGAAACAGGAAGTGACTAGAACTACTACATTCTCCTCCCTAGCAGATGGGCTAAGCCAACAAAGGAGTTCTGGAAGTGCTGCTTTCACAAGAGAACACCCAGCAAGAGATCTGGGCCTAAAGATCAATGTCATAACACTGTCTGTCCTTCATTTACCAAACTCCAGACTGAAAGGCTCATGATAGGTCTAAGCTATTAAAAATCACCCCAAACAGATTCTGGAGCCAAACTACCTCGGTTTGAATATAGGCTCCACCACATAATAGCTATTTGACCTTGGGCAAATTACTTAACTTCTATGTACCCAATTTTCTTATTTGTAAACTAGTGAAAACAACGGTACCCAACGATACCTATAATTCAGTGGGTTTATATATGTAAAGCCCTTGGAACAGAGCCTGGCACACAGTCAGTACTATTAGGTATTTGCCATTCTAATTATTAAAAATTTACTTCAGTAGTTAAAAACTACATCTCAGATAAGGGAGAGGTAGAGGGATCATCATTTTTTAAGTCACGGCTGGGTATGGTGTTGGGAGCTTCATATACAATATTTTATTTCATCTACAAAATGACTTCCTGACCACTCAGTAGGAAAGGACAGTCTTTTCAACAAATGGTGCTGGGAAAACTGGATATCCACATGAAAAAAGAATGAAATTAGACTCAGCATATACCATAGACAAAAATTAACTCAAAATGGATAAAAGATTAAACCTATAAGCTAAAACTCTTAGAAGAAAACGTAAAAGAAAAGCTTCATAACACTGGATTTGGTAATGGATTTCATGGATATGACACTGAATGCATAGGCAACAAAAGAAAAAAATAGATAAATTGGACTACATAAAAATAAAAAACTTTCTGTGCATCAAAGGACACAATCAATAGGGTAAAAAGGCAACCTATGGAATGAGGGAAAATATTTGCAAATCACATATCTGATAAGAAGTTAATATCCAGCATATATAAAGAACTCTTATAACTCAACAATAAAAAAAAAAACCCAATTAAAAAATGAGAAGAGGACCAGAATAGATATTTCTCCAAAGAAGATATACAAATGGCCAACAAGCATATGAAAAAAAATGCTCAATATCACTAAAGATTAGGGAAATGCAAATCAAAACCACACATTAAGATACTACCTTACACCCATCAGGATGGCTGCTATCAAAAAAACAGAATGTAACAAGTGCTGGCGAGAATGTGGAGAAATTAGAACCCCTGTATGCTGTTGGTGGGAACATAAAATGATGTAGCTGCTATGGAAAGTA
>NW_011888825.1:9631166-9672841 GCF_000151845.1 Pteropus vampyrus | reverse complement strand
GTTCTGGAAGGTTGGGTACTTGGCCAGGATCACATAATTGAATTGGTGGTACGGACATTCAATTTCAGGTCTCTCTGGAGCCTAGGCATTTGCCCGATACTGCCCCAGCTGCTAGCAAAGGCAGAGTTTGGATTTGAAGTTGCTATCTTAGATGAATTCTAAACCTGCCCTATCCTAACTATACAATTCATGAGAGGGCTACTCACACTGATACTCAAATAATAAAACAGATGATCTCTGTACATGCTGCAAGTGTCCTTGTTTTACTGGATGTAGCTATGGAGAAGTGACACTTGTTTTTTACATAACATACTAGAACTCACACACTCAAAGGTTGTACTTACAAGCAGTGACAACATACTCCAACAATATAGCTACTGCTCATGCAACAGCCTTCAGCTTGCATTAAAAAGCCTCATTGTTTTAATTTTTACCAAAAAATACATATCCCCAAGTTTCACTCTTTATTCATCACCTTGGCACCCAAAGACTCTTTAACTCATAGAAGCAAACCCACCCACAAATGGTGATCTGCCTCAGACGAATGCCATGCATGCAGTGGACTGGGCAGGGCACTGGGAAGGCTCCAAGATTTGTGGAACCTTAACCCAGGTCTACAGATGGTGCCAGTCTGGCAGGGACAGAAGCAGTATTTGATGTCTACTTACAAGAGGAGTTAAGTGCATGTGCGGTGAGAGAGAGAAAGGATAAGAAGCCACATCAGAGACAGGCCCCAGAGACACCGTTCCCTTCCCCCACCCACTGTATGCATGTGAAAGAGAGGCCACATCACAAAGCCAGTAAATAGCACTGCTGGGCTTATAGGGTAAATGAGAGCCATGGGGGGTGACGGGGGTGGGGGCAGACAGGGTAGGAAGGGTAAATGTAGGAGTAGGCACCCAGGAAGAATAGCTCGAAGCACCAATCTAGCCTAGAGAAAAAAAGAGGCTACAGGAAGGCTGACAGGGGAGGCAGGGGACAGTATCTAGCAATAGGTAACAGTGTGCTGCCTTCCCCCGAGGGCTTCGTCCAGAGGCAGGTGAGGCCCCAACTGTCTGGGAGGCTGCAGCAAGGTTCCTGAGCAGGTAGGTGTGTAGATGAAATGATCTGTGCCTCCAGTCCCCTCCTCAACTTGCCACAATGTCTCTGAACAGCCCTTTCCCGCTTCAAGGTGTCCACATCCAGATGAGGTGACTCACTTCTAGCGTCACACACAGCAAGGGAGTATCTGCGATCACAAGTTCAGCAGTCTCCTCAGGAGGAGGCCAATCCTAATAAAGCAGCTCTGCCTGCAGGACTTTGGCTTGCTACCCTTCTAAGCCAGCAAGGGGAGAGGCCAGCTGGCCAAAAGGGCCATCCTGCATTTATCTGTCCCAGTCACAGCTAAAGCTGCAGCATAGACTCTCAATGGAAAGAAAGTACTGAGATTGCATTTTGGTAGGTGCTGCGTCCTCTTTCTACCCTACTGCGTGACAAGGTCCGGAGATGGGGACAGAGGCTTCAAGGAATGCATCGTCAAGAATGAGGACGTGGCATGTGTTTAGGGATAATTGGTTTCTTAGAAACGATCCTATTAATAGGGGGAATTTGGGTAGCACAAATTCTAGTAAGTGTAAACGCTGTACAAATGGATTTCCTCAAAATTGGCTCTGAGGAAAACATAGTAAATTCCCCACGTATGGAATCAGCTCTAGTCACCCTGATGTGTCCAGAATGCGTAAACCCTTTATTTGAACAATTATTAAGGGAAATTTCTTTTGATGCGTCTCTTAAAGATGTTATGAATAAATTATAACAAGCTGAATTACTAGAACCAGTTTATACTCCTGTTCCCATGCAGTTCGTAGAAAAATTAGTAAAGGATAAGAAATTTACTCATAAGCCTGTGCCTACTATGGAAGGGCCTCCTTTTGTGGCCTAGTGGATAAATAGAAAACTCTGGTATCCACCTAGGGGGGCTAATAGTATGAAAAGATTGCCTGATCTTCCTTTGCCTTATATAGGAGCTTATAATAAAGATAGTATACGTATAGTGAATAAAGATGGAATTCATGTGCCTTATAGTAGTTTAAGTTTCATAGAAAGGCTGGCTAGGTCAGGACCTCCTTGGTGCTTAAAAAACAAAGGAACAGAAACTTAGCTTATGAAAGCAGCTTTGTAAAACTGATTTTTATAAATATTTTCCTCAATACTGCACCAAGGAAACTTTTGAACAGCTATGAGAAAGGTTCAGCTTGAACTTTAGATATAGCATAAATCAAATAGCATTTAAAAGACTTCTTCAGGCAGAAAGAAGAACAATGTCTGCCCACAAGCCAATGCTTGCTGTTATGAATACATCTATCTATCACCTTTACTTAAATCAAACTGTATCTTACGTAATAGATATAAGAATTAAAAGTTTAGATTGTTCCTTCAGGTAGTTCTGTTCTAATGATTGAGAGAAAAATGTACTAGTTAATCATGAACATTAATAATAATATACTCTATAAGATTTTTCTGCTTCGCCTAACCACAGAAATTTAACTCCCTGCTACCTTAACTACAAAGTATAATCAAATGCCAAAATAAAAAGTATAAAAGTTGTACTCAAATCACAATAAAACAGAACAGTGTCACACCGCCTCTGAGTTGTGTAGTCGACTGTCTCCCGCGCCGACGCCTTGCCCACCTTCGGGGCCCCCTGGATCCTGTCGTGGCTGGACCGCGGCAGGTAGGGCCACAAGGGACACTGTCTTGGGAGGCTTAATAGAGGAAATATTAAATCAATGAAACCTCATTTCTAAGTTCAGTTTAGCAGCAGAATCCATTAACCTTATATTCACCCTCTCCCTTCCTCTAAGAATACCAGGAAGAGGTTCAAAGGCATGATAACTTATCTCCGGGTCAGCGCATTCTATTCAATTATTGCGATTCTGAGTTTTCAAGCTACAAGATATATACTTGTTTTGATTATAAAGAACCAACCCCAAAAGAATGCTTCTTTCCTTTCATTCTTCTGGAAATGCCACACAAACACAACTGTGGATATTTGGCTCTGCTAAAACAGATGAGGGAAGTAAGACCGACGAAGGAGTTCAAACCAGTTCTTATTTTTCTCTCCTCATAAAACAATTCCCAGCAATGGGAACAAAGTTGTATCTGATTGCTCCTGGAACTGCAGCCACTCAGTAAGGGCTCCCTCACTTGGTCCTGTCCCCAGGCCAGAGGAAACAAACTTTAATCTCATTTATTTGGTCATGTAATTGTCAAAACCTAAAATAAATCCTGGTGCAACGGCAGAAACACAATATTCCAGGGAGCAATGAGGCAAGTCGTTCCTACCAACCAGCTCTTGGGATGGATAAAGGTTAAAACACCAGTGACCCTGGTTGCAAAGGGCTGAACTCTCAGAGGTCTTGGTGATATGCTGTTGGTCAGGGGTAGAACAGGAATGGGCAGGGCTGAGCAGAGCTCAGCAGAGCAGGGCTGCAAAGGGCTGGGTAGGGCTGAGCAGGGTAGAGCAAAGCTGGGCAGAGGGAGACACGATTCCCATTAAACATTCAGTGCAAGAGAGTATGTCATCTTGATGCTGTTGCCATGACATTTTCTCCACTTAGAATAGTTGCCTCCAGCCTGGTGTAGGATGAGGGCCAGGATGCCCTGAAGCCTCATCCCTGACAGTAGTGATAGTGCTCTCTCCGGTATGGTTTTTCTGCACCCCCACCCCTCGCCTGCTCCCAGTCTGAAATCCTAGGCAGTCCTGATGGGAGGAGCTTTACAACCCCATGGCTTGGTTTCTTGGCTGCTGCTTTTTACACTTTGATGTTAAATATAGTGACTTCAGAAGCAGCCAGCACCAGAAGGCAAAAGAGGGCTGATTTTAGCATTTTGCATTCAGTAACATCCCTTTCGTGAGAATGGAGACAAGGTAGCCAAATTATCTACCTCTCCAGCCATCAAAGCTGTGGGTAGGAGCCCAGAGGTGCTGGCACAAAGCAATGGCATTCAGGGTTACTTTGTGCCAGATGTGGAGAAAAAAGAAAAAAGGGTTTGGATGGGCAGGAAGCTCATCTGATATCATGCGCCAATAATGTGAGATGAACCTTCTGGATTACTATATGCTAGTGAGGCGGGTTCTCATCTATCCATCAGGTGGAAGGAAAAATCAACCCCAACATTCTACACAAAACCATTATTGCCTATTGCTTCAGATTCCTAACATGCTTCAAGACTGTTAATTGCAGCTGCTTCTCTTCCACTGTGGAGACAAGAGAATGAATTCCAAATACACATCCCTACTTTATAGGATGTCCTTTCCTATGACAGCAGTCCCTACTCCTCCCTCACTCCTCTTAAAGGGAAGAAAACAGGCCCAGAAGAAGGTACACAAAACACAATCTGACCAGCCTACAGCGTAGTGAGGCAGCTTTCCCTGTAACTTTAAGGTGAAATAAAACCCCATGGTCCCCATGACATTTACTCATGGGTCTGAGGTGAGATGTGCCATGCATTATCCCTGGAGCTGAAGAGAGTGAGATGGTTAAGACCCTGACTTAAGAGGTCAGTATAACTGGAGAGGCAGATAGGCAGTTGGTCATGATACAGTCTAGCCTGATCTAGAAGAGAGGAGAACAATGGCTTTGATACCTGTGCCCTGGTGCCGAGTAGCTGGGAGGAAATTAATGGCAACTCCCACACACACATTGTGACATGCCTCTGTAAGCAGAGCACACAGGACAACAGGAGAAGCCAGAATGAACCAGCCAGAGACTGTGTGAAGTTCCAGAGAAATCTACTAAGCTTCTGCCCCTCACTCCCAGCTGGAGAGTATTGGAGGAAGGCATGATATAGAGCAGTGGTTCTCAACCTTGACTGCAAGTTAGAATCACCAGAAAGCCTTTAAAAAATATCCTTCCCTGGATCCCACCTCATACCTTCCAATCAGAACCTCTGGGGCACAAAGCCCAGGTACTGAGAGGCTCTACAAGCTCCCCAGGTGGTTTAACGTGCAGCAGGGACTGAGAACCCTAACTTAGGGGAAGGAATGCCCACACAGTCATCCAAAAGACACAAATGAACTACATGGCTACCAAGTGCTGGACACTGGGGACAGAGTAGAAGGCAAGACAGACCTAGTTCCAGCCCTCAAGGAGCTCACGGCCAAGAGGAGGATAGGGAGATCAAATGACCCTGGTTCTAGTTCTGGCTCTGCCACTGACAATCCCAAGCTCTTGAATTATTTATCCCCTTTTCTTCTTGGGCCGTAGGTTTCCTGTCAAATGAGGTAACAGCCCAAACAATGTCTAATACCAACCTGTCCCCCCATACTCATACTTCCCCACTATACTCTGATAGAATGTTGGCTTTTTTTTCTTTTTTTTTTTTTTGTGATTCTGTGGTAAAATATACATAAAATTTACCATTTTAAGGTAAGCGTCCAACTTCATTCTTTTGCATGTGGATATGCAGCTTTCCCAGAACCATTTGTTGAAAAGACTATCCTTTTCTGCTTGAATGGTCTTGGCATCCTTCTTAAAAATCAATTGACCATATACAGGAGAGTTTGTTTCCAAGCTCTTTATTCCATTCCATTAGTTTATATGTCTGTCCTTATGCCAATACCACACTATTTTGATTACTGTAAGTTTTGAAATCAGGAAGTGTGAGTCCTCCAACTTTGTCCTTTTTCAAGGTTGTTTTGGCTATTTGGAGTCTCTTGAGATTCCATGTGAATTTTAGAATGGCTTTTTCTATTTCTGCAAAAAAACGTTGGTGGGACTTGGATTGGGATTGCATTGAATCTATAAATCACTGTGAGTAGTATTGTCATCTTAAAAATAATAAGTCTTCCAATCCAAAAATATGGGATGTCTTTCCATTTATTTATGTCTTCTTTAATTTCTTTCAGCAATGTGTTGTAGCTTTCGGTATATAAGTCTTTTACCTCCTTGGTTAATTCCTAGGGATTTTATTCTTTTAGATGCTATTGGAATTGTTTTCTTAATTTCCTTTTTGGATTGTTCATTGTTAGTTTATACAAACACAGCTGATTTTTGAGTGTTGATTTTGTATCTTGCAATTTTGCTGGATTTATTAGTTCTAACAGTTTTTTTTTCCCCCATAAAATGTTTAGGGTTTTCTACATATAAGGTCATGTCACCAACAAACAAAGATAATTTTACTCCTTCCTTTCCCATTTGGATGCCATTTCTTTCTTTTTTCCTCCTTAATTGCTCTGGCTAGAACTTCCAATACCGTGTTGAATAGAAGTGATGAAAGTAGGTATCCCTAGGCTTACGTATACTTTTACAAAAGCTCATCATACACTGTGAAAGTAAACAAAGCTGAAGAAAAGATGTATCTGAGTCCTTATTCTACAGAAAAATAGGTTATCTGATGGAAGGTGAAAGCGGGAACCGTGTCAGGATCTGGAAGACTCTGCAGGCCAAGGGGCCTGTCTCTCTGTTTCTAGACCTGAGGAAATAACCTCAGACTTCTTTCTGGTTGGAAAGCCTTCACTCCAGCCTACCTGCCCATGCTTAGTTCCAATCCTATCTCTTCTCCAGAGCCTCCTTTGATACCATCCCTAAGTGATGCCTTCTGATAGGCATCGGTACCTGAAAGTATAGTCCATGCTAGGACTAAGCTTGTTCTGAGAGGTTCTTCCAACCTTTTTGGCTTAATGAGCCATGAGTATATTCCACATCTAAACTTGAAGCTGCATGAAGGCAGGACATCTTCATTTCCTCAGAAGTGCCCAACCTTATGCTGACAAGAGCTCTTTTAGAAGTGAAATGATGAGTGTAAGCCCTCTGAAGCCCCTGGGTAACAGGCATTGGGCAGTCTGGTGAGATCAGAAACGGGTTCCTAGCTGTCTCTGCATTTTCCTTTTGGACTCAGAAGCAGGAGAAATGGGCATCACAGTGGAAAGTATGAGCAGGGGGGTTTGAACTCAGACTTTGGTTGGTCCTAGTTCTGCCAATTATTGTACGACCCCAGGCCAGTAACTTGACCTCTCTAAGCCTTTCTGTCATCTGTAAAATGCACTAATAATAGCACTTTTCTTACACACAGTTGTGAGAGTAAATTCAATAACACACATAAAGCACTTGACAAAGCCACTAACACAGAGTAACATTGCTTCACAGGCCATAATCATCACTATTAGTTTTATTATTACTACAGCTTTTCTGAAAAGGGTTCTGCCAGCACTCCCCTCAGCTCCCGCCTTAAGCATTCCTGTGTCACCACTGCCACCTACAGGTAAATAGCCACCCATGAGCTATGCCCAGCAGATTCAATGCCCTCGGATCTTGCAAATATCTCCAGCTTTTCTGATTTCTGGGTTTCTGAGCCAGAGAGCTCCATTCTCAGAAGCACAGGGGCTTCCATTCTGGAATGAAGCCCCCAAAGGAGTTGGCCTACCTGCAAGATGAAGAAACAGCCACAGCACAATTTCTTGAGGAATATAAATGTCAAAAAGCCAACATCTCAGAGACCATCTAGTAAGAAGATTCCCCATAAGTTACTCAAAACAGATGTCACATTTCCTGGACCTCTGGAAATAAGGCGTGTGGGGGGAGAAGGGAATAACATAGTGTTGCTGCTCACTCTCCACTGGCAGCTTCTTGACCTCCCCTCTTTTTAATTTTCTATTTTCTTTAAAGACCAACAAACTCACAAAATCACTACTTAACTTATTCTCTGGTCTGGAGCACTCAGTTCCACAGGGCAGTTCTGTGTGAGCCACAATTCCACCCAGCCAAATTAGGACACCACATCCTCCCACTCCCCAAACAAAGAAGCCCTTCAGGACAGCCAAACAACAGAGAAAATAGAAGCTTGTTAGCCACACAGGCCCGAGGCTGCTGATCCAAGTCCTTTTTTAACTGGAATTCCCTTGAGGGGAATCCACGAATTTAAAATGCATTTGGGGTGTGTTCTCTACAAGCAGAGCCACTTGTTTGATGTATTCCCATTTTTGTACTTAATGGAATATTTTATGTGTGGAGTAAATAAGTATGTGAGAGAGGAGTTGGGGAGAGACACAGATTTAGGGCTGGGATGACAATGGGCACCTGGAGGAGGAGGGGCCCCTGCATGAGCCAGGCCCAGGCCAGGAGAATGGTGCCAGTGGGTTGTCCCAACCCAGCGGTTGCTCTCTAACAGCCAGGTAGGTGGGCCAGTTGACTGGGAAGATAAAAGGTCCCCTGGGAGCTCATGCTCAGGTTAGAGCTGCATTAAAGCAAAGTGGTTATGCTGCCAATTTTCTTCTTTCCCCAGAGTGCCTCTTTGGAGGCTGTTCACCTTGCTCATGTGCACTCTGAGAGAAGAGATGAGGTGTGTCTACAAATTTAACTGTGCACTGCCCTAGCACCAGCCCTTGTTCCAGCAGCTCCTGATTACAGAGACATACATACTCAGAGGAGACTTGAATGCCAGTGCTTGGGGTGGGGAAACAGGAAAGGCCATCCAAAGGCTTCTCAGTTCAGTTTAAAACTTTAACTGAGACGCCGCCCCTGCCAGGCATTGTGCTAGGGTGGAACAGAAAAATAAGCAAAACGGAGCTCTGCCCTTAAGGAGGTCCCAGGCAGGAGAACTGCAAACAAGCAGCTAGTACACAATGTGATGAGTGTTATAGTAGGAGTGTACGGTAAAAAAAAAAAAAAAAAAAAGACTCAAGGGCCAACAGATGACAGAGGAATAGTTAATCATGCTGAAGAGAGGGAGGGGAAGGGTTTATAAAAGCTAAGGAAGGACCCGGTAAAATGGAAGAGCAGCAATTTGGAGGAGGAGGAGAGGAGCCTCACAGGCAGTAGGAACTGGCTAAGCAGAGATCTGAGGGCCTGCCAGGGCTGAGATGGAAATGCTAGGGTATGGTGAAGGGAAGCAGTGAGAGGAGGCCAGCTGGGGAGAGTCCTTTCATTTTCTGTAAGGAGTCGGGTTTTCTGCAGGAGCCAATGGAAGGGGCTTTCCAACAGGAGTGACAACAGTATTTATGTTTGAGACAGATCACTCTGGCAACAGCGTGAGGGCTGTACTGGAGTGCAGAGACGACAAGCAGGAAGCAGGGGCAGGTTATCAAAGGTGCTCAGTGAAAAGGGGAGACAGGACAGCACTTGGTCAAGGGCATGGTTTTGAATTTGATGCACTAGGGGTCAGTCCTAGGTCATTTGACCCTGGGCAGATTTCTTAACCTCTGAATTTCAGTTTAGTCATCTATAAAATAGGCAAAATGGTCATATCTCCTCAACAGAATGGTTAAAAAGATAAAATGAATTAGTGCTATAAAGCACAAAACAGGAAATCTGGCACATGGTGAGTGTGCAATAAATATGAACTACAATTCTTGACACATGCATATGTGGACTGGGCCTCCAGAAAGACTGAATTCACGTGGGGAAGGCAAAAGGGAAGATGACTGTCTCCAAGGCTTTTACAACAGCCTTCAGACAGAGAATGCAGAGGCTACCCTAAGTCCCTCCTAGAGTGTGGGCAGACGAGACCATCACCGGGCTGTTTATCAGGCACCAATCAGCCTACCAGACCAGCCAGGGATCACAGGCATCACCATGAACCAGTCTAAAAAAGAAGGTCTCCTTTCTGCCTCAAAGAGCAATTATAAAATTCCAAGCCTGGAGAAAACATTCCAAAAGTTCCCCAGGGCTCATACCTGCTGTGCTCAGCAAAGCCAGAGTGCTTTGACTAACTCCTGCCAAGATCTGTCTTTCAGAACTAGGTAAAGAGAAACACTCTCCTTGCCACCATCATAGCCTTTGTAGTATTCAAAGGCATTTGTGGGGAGCAGTCAAAAGCAGCCCATCAGAGTAAGACTCAAATATTAGCTGGTTTTCCCATCCAGAGGCCAAGTCTTAGAAAGAATAGCAAATAATAATAAAAAACACCCACGTTAAAACAACAAAGTTAAATTCTTATTCTTAATACTTAAAAAAATAATAATAATACCCACTGCTGGGAGGGTTACAGTGAAACCAGAACATTGCATTATTGAAGGTAGCATACATTAAGAACCCTTTGAAAAAACAACTTGGGCAATAGATATCAAATGTCATGCCATAAAAGGTTCTTATCCTTTAACTTAATAATTTCTTTGGAACTCAGCTTAAAAAATTCTTGCTAAGAAAAAAATTACCCAACCCGGCAATTCCATTCACAGGTATACATACCGAAGAGACATGAAAACATATGTCCACACAAAAACTTGTACACGAATGCTTGTAGCAGCATTATTCTAATAGCGAAAAAGTTGAAACAACCAAATGTCCATCAACTAATGAATAGATAAACAAAATATGGTACATCCATACAATGGAATAGTATTTGGCAATAAAAAGGAGTGAAATTCTGACACATGTGGCAACATGGATGAACTTTGAAAACATATGCCAAGTGAAACCAGCCAAACACAAAAGGACAAGTACTGTATGACTGTACTTATGCTAGGTATACAAAGTAGTCAGATTCATAGTGACAGAAAGTAGAAGCGTCTTGACAGGGGCTGGGGGAAGAGAATTGGGAATTAGTGTTGAATGGGTGAGGAATTTCAGTTTGGGAAGACGAAAAAGTTCCAGAGGTGGATAGTGGTGATGGTTGTACAACTTTTGGATGTACTTAATGCCACTGAACTATACACTTAAAAATAGCTAAAATGGTAATTTTTGTTATGTATATTTTATCACAATATTTTAAATGGGAAAAAAAGATCACAGGTTTATGATTCTATTGATAGAAAATGTCCAGATTAGACAAATCTATAGAGACAAAGTAGATTAGTGGTTGCCTAGGGTCAGGTGATTGCTAATGAGTATGGGGTGATAAAAATGTTCTAAAATTGACTGTAGTGATGGTTGCATAACTCCGTGAATATACTACACTTTAAATGGATGAATTACATCTCAATAAAGCTATTTAAAAAAGGGGAAAAACTATATACATGTTCAATATAGTATTATTTAAAATTCTTAAAACTTCTCAAATATGAAATAGAAAAGTGATGCCTAAGTAAATTATGGTATAGATATCAACTCAACTGAATATTATATAGCCATTATAAATTATCATTATTAAAACATATAGAAACATTTTGTAATGATGTAAAAACAAACAAGACCTAAAACTGTCTTTTTTTTTTTAAAAAAAAGGATGCATATGGATAATACCTGGAAGAGAAATATAAAAAAGTGAAAATAATCAATGTGTCGAAGTATTTGTTTTAGAGGCAAATCCTTAAAAATTTGTTATTGTTTTATTAAGAAGGAAAGGGTATATTATATTATAAAAACCAGGAATAAAATATAAAACTCAAAATCAAAGCTAAAATCCAGTTATTTAATTCTTTCATCAAAAATAGCTAGGCATAGGCCATAAGGCTGTACTGAACATAAGTAAACCTTTTGACTATAAAGACTATTTTCCATAAGGATGAAAGCCTTCTAACCCCAATATCTTTGAAAATGCATTTTTATCCTAACCAGGCTTTACTATTAACTCCTCCTTGTCCTGGTGTGGGTTACACCCATGATTTGTTTTTTTGCCACCTGATAGAGTAGCCAGCTAATCAAAGAGGACTAAACTGAGAGCCAGTCCAGGCTGCCGCAGGGGGAGATGCAGATGTAATATACATATGTGATTTGCATTCCAAAGCCACAAACAACAGAGTTGTGAATCATCTGGGAATTTACTCCTATCCATCAACAGAAAGATTAGGAATATCAACAGCAAGAGCAAACAGGGAGATTACATTTAAATGCAACCATATTTAAATAGGAAAAAGAGACCCAACACAAGCATATATTTCTACTTGTACAATATTTGGAGCTAATAGACTTATCATACGCAGGTTGTATAACTTATTAATGACAATGTGACTTTAAACAGTAGTTCTAGCTGGGCCACCTTGAACAATACCAAACAAAACTTGCCAAGGTAAACATGCAAATAAGATTATTAAAATCCAGTGGGAATGCACATTTTCCTAGCATCTTGGTATTTTTACTGTAGAAAAACCATAGTTTCTATCCAGCTTCTTCAGCACTGAAGAAACAGCATCATGATACTTCATTCTTCAATGAAGTGGAATCAAAAGGGAGGAGTGTGATATTTTCCATATGTTGCACCAAGTCAAACAGTGTGTGGATATACTGGCACAGCCAGGTTTACCCAAGGAAATCTGAGTAATGAGTGGACAGTATCCACTACCTCCTGCAGCATAAACCACAGAGGGCAAGTAGCAGAGGCCCCAGATAGAGTCCTCCCTCTCTCCTTCCCTCTCTGAGGCCAGGACCTGCAGGTAGAGCACCCTTCTCTGTAAAGAATTCCCAACCTAGGGATGATGTGCTAATGAAACCATCCCTAGAGAACACAATGGTACAAACAACCAGCCTCCTGAGGATGGCCACAGAAAACACTGGAAATCTTAAACTTTAGTTAGATGACTAGATATTTTATCATATTAAGAATTACAATTAATTTTTTAGATGTGATAATGAAGCTGTGGTTATACTTTTTAAAGGATTCCTTATCCTTTAGAAATACACACTTGGATATTTATAGATGAAATTATATGATGTCTGGGGTTTATTAAAAAATAAACTAGGATAGAAGTGCATGGCACCGTAGATGAACTAAAGCTGCCATGAGTTTGGATAATTGTTGAAACTCGCTGATAAAAAATGAGAGTTCATCACAGCAATCTTTCTCCTTTTGATTATGTTTGATATTTTCCATAATAAAAAGAAAAAAGGCATTCAGTAGGAAAGGAGTAAAACCATTCATAACTTTGACCCGGTAGTATGCTCCTAAGGAAATAAGTTAGGTGGAAGGGGAGAGCAAAGATGTGTATTTGGGAAAAATTCTGTTGAGCCCAACAAATGAGAGGATGGCTAAGCAACCAGGGCTCATTGATGGCAAAAAAAAAAAAAAAAAAAAGCTCTATGGCTTTAAAAAATGATAAATACTTTGGCCAAATCACTAGGTGGGAATTGGTATAGGAATGCTAAGTAAAAAACTGGCAGCATAAAACATTATGTGCATACCAATCACCACAAGGTAAAAAATGCATGCTTACATAATGAAAAGGGTCAAAAGAGAACACAGGAGACTACATTCTTCCTTTAACTCTCAGCTACACTGCCTCCTCTCAGCGAGGCCCTGACCGCCCTTGCGTGCGCATGCATATACCAGCTGAATTAATTATGCTCTTCTGGGACCCACAGTCCTTGATTGCTGATTCTCCTACAGCCCCTACTGCAGTGTAATAGCTCTTCATGAACCGGCCTTCTCAGACGGATAAGAATTCTACCAGCACATAGTAGGTATTCAACAAAAGCTTGTTAAACAAAATAGAATATAAATAGCTGTCGTCAATGTCTTAGGTTTTGTTTTGCTTTTTTCTGTAGAGCTATTCATACCCACTGCAGCCATTCAGGAAAGACATTCCTCAGTGATTACCAGAGAACAATGCTTCCATTTCTGATTCACAAAGTGTTTTTGCAATCGTGGGCTTGGGAAGAGAGCAAGGCAAAATAAAATCAAACGACTTCCAGTCCAGATTCTCACTGGACCACAGAAAAATCTAATTTTGTTTTGGGAGCTTGTTATTGCTATGGTTCCTAATACCAAGTCTGGAGATATTCCCCAAGTACAGCTTGGAGAATGGGCCTTTACTCGGCCACTTGAAAGGGAAAAACACTGCATGGCTGCTCTCAGTGGCTGGCATAGCGGTAAAGGGCAAGAACAAAGAGTGCAGCTGGGAAACATAAAAGCTGGACAGCTCCGAGCTGGGAAGACAAGAACTGCCCATCCACACTGGAAACTGCACTTGAGTTTAAAGGGCTTCTGCAGGTGGCTGCACAGCCAGTGCTACCATCCTCCAGTGCTGATCTCCCATACTGGATGTTTGGATCTCTGGATGTCTCTGTGTCCCTGCTGCTTAGAGCTGCTTTGAGCAGCAGGCTTTGCAGGAAGTGGTTTGGTATGGATATTCAAGAATATCAGAAAGAAAGCCAGAGAAGGTCATTTTTTAGAGGAATGGTTCTTAACTCCTTTTGGATAAAATGTTAAAGGAGGAATATATTCCTTTTGAGAACCCAGCAAGACCTTTCCAGAAAAGTGCACACACACACAATTCTGCACACACTTTCAAAAGGTTCTCCATGAACCCCTGACCTGTGTCAGATACTATTCTTACCCTAGAACATCTCGGGTGCTTTAGTTGCTGCTATTAATAAGAATACTTTAAAAGCTAAAAACAACATGAATTTTCACAGCAGCAATGCAGCTGCAATATGTGAGGTGCCAACAGAAAATGATATGCAGTGGCTCTCAGGGGAGGACCCCGTGAATTCATGAAGACTACCAGCATAGAAACAGAGCCCATGTTTGAGTACGCAGAGGGAGGCAAGTGCACCCTCCCGAAGACACCCTGCTCTGGGTCTTCAGAAGCGGGACCGCCAAGTTTGACATCCTCAAGACCATCAGACCATGAGGCAGCTTCTTCTTGTTGGTCTGGGATGCTGACAGTCTACTCATCATGCAGAGTCATTTTATTGAGGGTTGCATTAAATAATCCAGAAAGTGGGATATAGAGAATTGCTGACTTAGAAACTTTAGTCCATTTTCCTGGTAAGAGCCAAAAAAAGTGGTCTAGGTGGTCCTAGAAAATGACCAAATCAGAGACCACTGTGAAAATGAAAGAAAAGGTAGTCTGGGCATGTGAAGGACATGATTTCAAACTTAGTAGGAGTGAGGAGGGCTTCAGAGAGCCCCCATAGCAGACGCACACCTGGCAGGCCCTTCCACAACTCCAGGGATTCCCAGAAACTAATTCCATCCCTTATTCAAGAGATAAAATGCCCTTCCCAGCAGTCTCTTGCAAGCAGTTCATCAATATGCCAAAAAAAAGCTTTGATCATATCACTGCCCTGTTCCAGCCCCTTATTGCCTCTCCCTATGGTAGTGCAAGAGTCAAAGTTTCTTCTATAAAGCAGTAAAATGTATTTAAAAGATATCCTACCTACTTCCAAAAGGAATTTATGGAAGTTTTTAATAATAATTTGTACCCAAGGCAAATAAAATAAAGTAAAAGGTAGACTAGAAAATACACGAAATAAGAGGTGAAATTTTTTTTACTGAGAACCAGGGCGATAAGATAGTTAGTACAATTGGACATTAAATCAAGCCTGGGCTTCACAGTAGCCTTGGCAAAGAGGAAAAGACAATGAGTTCCACAGTCCTCGCTTTCTGATTAAAAGCAGACTAAAAGACATCGCACTAGGAGGGGGAGAAATTTTTTTTCCTGAGGCTAAGTTTTAAGATGAATTTATTGCGGTCGTTCTTATATTAAGGAATAATGAACAGCACAATAGATAACATCTTCAAACAGTTTTACATAAAATGCAAAATGTTCTTCCTATAACTTAGCCCAACATTGAGTACCCTTCACAATGTCTCAGTTACTTTCCCAGCTTCATTTCCTTCTTCCTGCCCTTCTCCATCCTCACGAGGAAATACACATTTCAATCTAACCAGAGTCCTCCTTATTCTCAGAGCATACTCCAGCCTTCTCATACTTATCTTTAATTACCCTAAACTCTTTAAATATACTGCCTCTTCTACAAAGATTTCCTCAATTCTCCCATTCAAAAGAGGTCTCCTTCTACCATACTTTCCAAGTCCCTGCCACACACCAGGGCTGAGCACCATGGAGGCAAAATCACACAGAGGTTCAGGATATTTGGAGTCAGGCTGACCTGAACTCAAACTTGATTCTGCTGTTTACTGGCTATGTGACCCTGAGCAAGTAACGAAATCTTTCAGACCCTCAGTTTCTACATATAAATAACAGTAATAATAATACTTATACCTTGCAAAGCTTTTGTAAGAATTAAGTAAACATCTTTAAAGGCCTGGCCCAGGACCAGACACATAACAACCCTCAGGAGAAATAGGAGTGGCAATATCTGCTATTATAGAGACTTGGATATCTGTCTTCTCTCCCCCACAAGAAAAGGAGCTCCTTGAAGGCAATTTAGTAAAGTATCTCTCAGAATGCTTTACACACAGGAGGACCGCAATAACAGAGTGAAGTCCGAAAGTCTGACTATGTGGATTTACGTAAGAGATCCTGATATGCAGTGGCTTCATGCCAGACCCCGGTCTGGCACACAGAACTCCTAACTCCCAGGCCACACTTTATCAAGGCAATCCTGCCAGCCCCTTGAGGGTCTCAAGTACACTGACCTCCTATTTCACACAGTAAAGATCCCCTTCCCCACAGAAAGTTAATCTTATCATACAGGTCTCCAAATACCCACGCAAATCACATCATTACAACCTGAGGTGGCCACCTTACCCAAAGATCCTATTCTAGGCAAGCTGGTGTGTATTTAATTGTTATGAATATATAGCACTGACCAATGCCTTTGTGAACTACAGATAAAATCTATCAGCCCTTGATGGCTAATTTGGTATAACATGAATACTGCAGAGTTCTAATAACTCACAGGAGACTACTTTAGCACTTATGAGCTATATGTCTTCCATACTCATAAAACAACCATAATCACCTTTCATGGGTGAGATGTTCTAGTAATTCTTAAGTGACTTAACCCTAGAAAGTCTATGAAAAAAACTAATTTCGAAGAACTTTTGTTTCACAGCTTTTAATTGTTCCCTTCTCCGTATCAGGTCCCTGTAGTCCTGAGGGCATGCAGGCCAGAGGCAGCCCCAGGAGTAGGAGGTGGGAGCAGAAGAGGAGCAGGTCTGTGGTCCAAGTGTCCCCCAGTGTTGTACTCACTGAGAAGTGGGAGGAGGTGACAGCAAAGACAGGCCCAGTTCCTTCTCTTGTCTCCTAGGAGCAAGAGCATCCAAAGAGGAACAAGCAGAAAAAAATCTCAACATGGAAAATGCCAACAAGGAAAATGAAAAAAAGGACGAAAAGAAGCAAGATGCTAATAAAGGAGAGCCCTTGGCCCTCCCTTTGGAAGCTGGTGAATACTGTGCTTAGAGGAAATCGTAGGCGGTTCCGTGTTAGGCAACCCATCCTGCAGTATAGACGGGATATGATTCAGAGGCTTGGAGAGCCACAAGCAAGGATGGGAGAGAAGAGTATGGAAAGGCTTGGGGAGGAGATGAAACAACTCATGCAAGAGCTGAGGGAAAAGCAGTTGAGTCATAGTCTGCAGGCAGTTAGCACTGACCCCCTCACTAGGACTATCATGATGAGTTTTGCCATATGCCTTGAATGCTGATGTTTTCCCTGAAGTTAATAGGAAGACACACCTGCTTCCTAGACTTCCATGTTTATGATGTACCTTCGTTGTAAACCTTTTGGTGTTACTTTTCCTCATGGGTCTCCTATTACCAGCTTCTAATAAAATGCTGTGTTTTGACTGAATATGTAAGTTTCTGTCAGCAGGAGAGTTTTACCTATTGCATGGAAAGATGCTCATTACATACTGTGAAGTTAATAAAGCGATTTTAAAAAGCCAACAAACAAACAAACAAACAAAACCCTACTTTTGTTTCAAAAGCAGAAGACAAGACCAAGAACTTATGAACCCGCTTTTTAACAAACATGCCAGAAAACATAGATCTCTTCATTTCTTAGGGATACATGCATTGCAGTGATGCTGTCCCTGGACAGTGATGTAAACCTGTGCCAAAACAGTTTTGAATCTTCTATTTTGGAGTTCCCTTCAGAAGTAGCATGGCTGTGTTGTGGGAGGAAAAGCCAGGCCTCCTTGGGGTGGGAGGGTGCGGGGTGTACTTTGGAACTAGACAGTATTGGATGCAAATATCACTTAGAGATGTTGAGTAAAGTTGTTTAACCTACTTGGGCCTCATGTTCTCATATATAAAACAGGGATAATAATATTAATGTATATGGAAATGATTCTCACGTTTTATTGTGCATTAGAATCATCTGGAGAGTTTGTTTAAAATACTTTGGGGTGAGTCCCATCCCCAAAGATTTTGTTTCAGTGAGTCTGATGTGGGGCCCAGAAATCTGTGTGGATTTAAATTATTTTTCATTTTTAATTACACAATATGTAAATACATTTCCCCCTTGTAAAATATTAAAACATTGCCTTATCAGTTATGATTGCATTCAGCTGCAAGCAATTAAAAAACCTAACAGTCACTTAAACAGATGGGTTATTTTTCTCATGGAACAAGAAGAATGCTAAAGGCAGGCAGTGCAGAATTGGAACAGCCGCTCAAGGATTACATGAAGGATCCAGGATCTTGTTGTCTTGCTCTGTCATCATTGGCCTGTGGCTTCTATCCCTATAACTGGAACGCTGCTTCAGCAGACAGAGTCCATGAAACAGGCGGGAAGAAGGCACAAGGACCAAAGGGTTTTGCCATTTTATTTATGAAGAGGTGCTCTCCCTAGTGGCTTATGCCTCCATCTCATAGGCCAGAACTGTGTCCTATGGTCACTCCTAGCTACAAGGGAGATTGTGTAAGAGAATTTTTTAGCTGGGCACATAGCCGCCCCAAACAAAATTAAGGAGAAATGAGGCACAGGTATTGGATAGGAAATGAGCAGTGTCTACTACAATTACAGATAAGTTCATGCCCCCTTAGACCTTCTCTCCCCCGTACCCTTATTAATCTGGGCCTCATGGGCATTTTTATCAAGCTTCTCAGCAGATTCTGATGTTCTCCTCAGTCCCTAAGGTTTGAGGACCAGTGCCACACTTATAATGCTCATGCAGCAGTTACATCTGGCTTTCAAGTGTTCAGCCTAGTGGAGCCATTATAGTTGTCCAATCAACTACAAGTTACCTAGAAAAACTTAATCGTATTTGCTATAGCCACATCTCAAGTTTGGTCTCGTCAGCATATGACTCTGGGGTATGAAAAATTATTGGCTTGTTTTAAAAATCAAAGCTACACTTCAAAAGATGATGATTTGCTACCTATGACAATATTTAAAGAATGTGATTTGGGCCCCAAAACCTGAAGCCATAAGACTCTAATTGAGATGACAGCATTATCCCACAAGGTGACATACTGCCTAGAATGGCTTGCTTGCACTCTGCAGACATATTTGGCTACTGGCTAAGCGAAAAGAATGTGTTGGTGGGCAAGTGTTCATCACATTGAAGTGGAGGGAAAAAATCAAGATAAAAATAGTACATATTTTTATATTAAAAAGTATACACCTATGCAAAAAAGAAAAGCCTGGAAAGCTAATCCCAATATGATAACAGTGGTAAATAGCTTAGAGGTGAGAGTAATTACATCTTATTTCATTTTGGCTTTGTTGAAAAGGAGGGTAACTTTCCAAAATTTTCTACAAAATACATAAAACCAGTTTATAATTAAAAAAAAATTTGTTGACCTATACATTTGTCATCAGGAATCGTATAATAATTTTTGGAAGGCTTCTGGTAGGTCAGCTCATCCAACCTTATGCCATATCTTATCTGGTCTTTGTGTAAAATTAAATGGCAACTAAGGAGGACTTCAGCTAAAGCAAAGGCATAACCATGTATGTAGGGCACCATGACAAGGCTGCCAGCTACAAAGGCAGCATTTTTAAAATCTGAAACCATCCAGATTTAGCAGAGGAAAACACTCTCAAATGAAACGCAGGCTCAAGGTCCCTGTGATTTCCTAATTGAGAAGCTGCAAAGAGAAATGTGGGTTCATTACTCAGCCACCATACTGTACTCAGCTACCCCGCACATAGCAATTAGGCTGGAACTCAGGGTGCCATGTGCACTGCATACAAAGTCACCCTCTGAGAGGAACCAAAATGCACAAGACCTTGCAGCATGGCAAGCAGCCAACTATCAAGAAAACTTTTTCCAACCAGAGTACATTTTTGGCAAACTCCTGCCTGCACTTACTTCAGGAAGCCTATGTGGCTATCAAATAAGCAAGCTAATAAATGTATTAATAGGCAAGATCTACAAGCTGGATGCTGTTAATTTTGGGGAGGCAGCTGAACTGTGAGTCGGGTCTGGGGACGTAACTTTATACCAAAGACTCTATTCTTTACTCATCTTTTTCACTCTAGCAAATGCTTATGGCCTGCTTTCAATAAACAGCTTTGGCTGAGCTTCTTCTAAAACGAAGCTGCCTCAGGTCAAGAGTAGGTAAATGCTATGCTCACTTCCCATGACCACATCAAAATTACAACTAAATTATAGAATAACTACCCTTGTGAACCACCTGAAGACTAGCTGAACAGAACTCCTATAGCTAAGGATGTAAAAAAGAAGCCACATCGAGACTGGTAAGAGAGGAAAAGATGCAAAATACAGTCTCACACCCATGTTTGGTAGTTAAGAATCAAGAAGGATATTATCATTGCAGAGGTTCCAGCTCCACTCCAGGCTCCTCAGCCTGGGCCATCAGTGCCTGGAAGAGGGGTCCCCATAACACCTGGCTATGAAAACTATCAGGGATTCTATCTGGTGAAACAAAGGGCTTCTGTAGACCCAGGTGTCCTTTTAAAGGGTCACAGCACAGACTCACTCACAAACACTTGCCCTAAGCTCCAGAGAAGGGACAGCAATTTGAAAAGCACCAGGGACTAATGGGGAAGAATTGAATTGTTTGGATTCAGGGTGAGGGCTGAAGAGGCAGCTCTCTCCTGGACTAAAATGCTGGCAGGCACCATTGTTCCTTTACTGAGGAACACACATAGTCTGCAAGTGCAGGTGGGAGCCAAATCTGAATCTCCATCAACCTGGCTAACACCACTCTTGCTCCACCCTGGTGATTCCCTTAGATCTTACCCCCACCCAATTCATGCACCCTGCCCAAACTTCTTTCAAAGTCTAGTACACACAAGCAGCCAGCCTGAACCTGCATTGCAGACTTTTCTAAAATCTCTCAAAGGTTCACAACCCCAAACAAGCAGCAGCTGGCCTTGGCATACCCTGTATCTCTTGCTAAGTGGCCCCAAGCCCAGCACTAATAGCAACTGGCTTCTTTTTGCAGCATAACCACTCTCAGGTGCCGCCAAGCTCAACATAGGCAGCTACCAACTACAGATCACTTTGTAGCTCCTACCAGGAGGCCCCAAGCTGGACATGGGCTGCAGCTGACCTTGGCCTGCACTAGAGCCCCTCTCAAGAGGCCCCAGAACAAACACACTTGGTGGCCGGCTTCAGACCACACAAGAGCACCACCTGATTAGTGCCACAAATGACACACGCAAAAGGCGGACTTGGCAGACACCAGAGTCCCACTAAAGCAAATCCTGCTTCATGGATTCAGCCCCTGCACAATTGCTTATCCACTGAAGTCACAGCCAGTCCTCACAGCCAGTCAGCTTGAGAGTCAATCCCACCCACTGATGTGCCAACAACAATCAAGGCTCAACCACAACAAGAGAGCACACACAACTCACACAAGGGACATCCCTGGAGCACCCAGCTCGGGTGAACAGAGAGACTGCCATTGGGCCCTGCAGGACACCTAGGACATAAGGCCACTCTGATAAAACTGGGAGACACAGCAGATATACCTAATACATAGGAACAAACAGAGAAAGGCAGCCAAAAGGAGGGGACAGAGAAATATGAAAGAACAGGACAAAACTCCAGAAAAAGAACTAAATGAAATGGAGGCAAGCAATCCAACAGATGTGAATTCAAAACATTGGTTATAAGAATGCTCGATGAACTTTGGGGAAGAACAGATGATCTCAGTAAGAACTTCAACAAAGAGATAGGAAACAAAAAAGAAACAGAAGTGAAAAATATAAAAACTGAAATGAAGAATACATTAGATGGAATCGACAGCAGATTAATGAAGCAGAGGATCGAATCAGCGATTTGGAAGAAAAGGTAGCGATAAATACCCAATCGGAACAGCAAAAATAAAAAAGAATCCCCCGCCCCCCGCCCAAATGAGGATAGTTTGAGGGACCTCTAGGACAACAACCAGTGTAACAACATTCACATCATAGGAGTACCAGAAGGCAAAGTGAGAGAGCAAGGGATTGAGAACCTATTCAGAGAAATAATGACTGAAAACTTCTCTAACCTGGTGAAGGAAATAGACATACAAGTCCAAGAAGCACAGAGTCCCAAAAAAGATGAACCCAAACAGAGCCACACCAAGACACATTATAATTCAAATGCAAAGGCTGAAGACAAAGAGAGAATCCTAAAAGCAGCAAAGGAAAGGCAGCTAGTTACCTAAAAAGGAGCTCCCACAAGACTGTCAGCTGATTTTTCAACAGAAACTTTACAGGCCAGAAGAGACTGGCGCAAATACTCAAAGTGTTGAAAAGCAAGGACCTACAACCAAGACTATTCTACCTAGCAAGGCTGTCATTTAGAATCGAAAGAGAGATAAAGAGCTTCTCAGTAAGAAAAAGGTGAAGGAGTTCATCATCACCAAACCAGTATTACAAGAAATGTTAAAGGGACTTGAAGAAGAAAGAGAAAGGGGAGGAGGAGAAAGGGGAGGAGAAAGGGAAGGAGAAAGGGGAGGAGAAGGAGAAATATATATTAAGAAAATATCATAAAGAAAAAAAGTTTCACGGAAATAGACAAGCACATAACAAAAATACTAGATCAATCATCAAGTAAAGCTAGTACAAAGGTTAAAAGGCAAAAGTAAGAAGATTATGTGTAATTACAACAGTAAATTAAGGAATACACACAAACCCACACGTGAACAACGTAAAAAATAATGGCAAAAAATAAACTTGGAGGAGTGAGTAAAAATGGTAGTGATTTTTTAATGTGTTTGAACTTAAGCAATAATCAACTTAAAATAGACTGTTATAACACAGCTTGGTAGATATGATGCACATCGTCCACAAACCAAAAATCTATAAGAGATATACAAGAAATAGAGAAAGGATTCCAAACACAACACTAAAGAAAGTCATCAACATACAAGAAAAGAGAACAAGAGAATAAGGAACAGAGAATTACGAAAACAATAAATAAAATGGCAATTACTACATGCCTACCAATAATTACTTTAAATGAATTAAATGCTCTAATCAAAGATGAATGGATAGAGAACTGGTATGTGTGTGTGTGTGTGTGTGTGTGTGTGTGTGTGTGTGTGTGTGTGTGTGTGTGTATATATAAATATTACTCGGCCATAAAAAAGAATGAATCTTATCATTGCAACAAGATGATGGACCTCAAGTAAGTGAAATAAGTCAGACAGAGAAGGACAAATGCTATATGATTTCAATTGTGTGTGGAATCTAAAAACACAAAATAAATGAACAAACAAGATAGAAAAAACTCGTGGATATGGAAAACAAACTGATGGTTGCCAGATGGAAGGAGGGTTGGAAGACTGAATGAGAGGGGTGAAGGGATTAAGAGGTACAAATTGGCAGTTATAGAATAGCCATAGGAATATGGAGTCATTAATATTGTAGAAGCTATGTATGGTGTCAAGTGGGTACAAGACTTATGGGAGGATCACTTCAAAAATTATATAAACGTCTAACCACAATGCTGTATACCTGAAATTAACATAATATTGAATGTAAACTGTAATTGAAAAATGAAAAATAAATTTAAAAAATAAAATAAAGCTGCTCCAATCACCAAAGACCCCCTGATTTAAATTAAGTTGTTGCACTCTGAGCCTCTTCCTCTAAATCTGATAGCAGAAAAGTGACCTCCACAGCCACTCCTACTATTCTTTCTGGTCAGTAGGCCCAGAGCTTGTTGAGTTGTGCTTTCTAAGGCTCTGGTCATGGTGCTTTAGAAGGACTGGAGAGAGCAGAGGTTAAAGGGATCCAGGGTATCACCTCACCTTGCCTGGTCTCCAAAGGCTCCAATGCAAAGCTGACTTATGTGTCTGACCACACCATTTCTAAAGTCTGCAATGATGGTGCCTCAATGCTCCAAGAGCCTTTAGGACATAGAATCAAGTCACAAATGATGAAATACAGTTGGCAAACCAACATGAAAATATCCAACCTCAGCAGGAATTAAAGAAATGGAAATTTCAATAAAATGCAATATCTCCTATCAATTTAGCAGTCTGAGGAATCCTTCTTGTGCGACTTGTCTCCCGGCATCCCTTCCTGCCCTGTCCAACCCACCCTCCACCCAGAAGTTGGAATAACCTTTCTTGAATGCAAGTCTCATCATGTAACTGGCCTGCTTAAAGCCCCTTTATGGCTTCCAACTGCTGTTAGGGTAAAGCCCTGCCTTCCATTTCTGTCCATTTTACTACATCCTTTCCATCCTCTGGCCTCAGCTCCTCTAGGTCCAGGCTCATTAGCAACTCTGGGGCATCTGCACATTCTGCTTCTCTGCCTGGATAACTAGGACAGTCTCTCTCCTCCATCCCCATGTGCTTCCACGCTAGTTAACACTCGACACCTTCAGAATGTGGCTTAAAAATCCTTCTTAAGAAAGTCTTCCCCAACTCTGTTCCACATATGAGTCCCTCTACCAGAACTCTGGTTGGGTCCTAATAAAGCTGAGCAAATAGAAAGCAATACACATTTTTTTGGAGAGTAATAATCTTAAAAATGAGCATACCCTTTGACAAGATAATTCTATTTAAAGGAATTTATTATAGTAAATAATCTAAAATGCAGACAAAGATTTAAGCCCTACTATGTTTATCACTGCATTAATTATAACTGAAAGGAAAAAAGAACCAAAAGAAACAATCTAAATGCCCAACATTAAGGAAGTGGTAAATTACAATATATTCACATGATGGAACATTGTGGAGTCATTTAAAAATAATATTTATAAATTTTTTTAACTTAAAATGCTTATTATGTTAAGTGAACAAAAAAACAGAGCACAAAATTGTATTTATAGCATAATCTCTGTAAAGAAAAATACATTAACAATACAGGAAAGAAATATGCCAAAATGCTTATAATAGTGACCTCTGGGTAGGAGGATAACGAATATTTTTCTCTATTTCTCTACATTTCTTCATGCTTTTCAAATTATCAGGGGTTCAACCTCTTCTAATTCTCCTGTCTTGCTCTACCTTGTACCACATGGGCTAAGACAGAGTAAATGGGCCTCTCGTCCTCTGCAGCACTGACCTCCTGTGACCTTTCCACTCAGGACTTCCTGATGCACAGTATGTGGTGACAAACATCAGGACCAGCTGAGGCCATCTGTCCCTGCACCCCAAAGATAAAGGAGAGTAACACCTGGTACATATTCCCAGAGTTATCTAGTCACCCCAAAACAGGCTATACAATATGACTTCTTCCTCCCACAGAAATGTCAAAAAGCCTAATTTATTACCCTGGTTTTGGAATGGGCATTCCACTATAATTGAGGAATACTAGAATTTTTACTGTTGTCTTTGATAGGAGTCAATCAACAAGGAAATGGCCACCTGTATGTCCATATCCACTCTTGATGAACAACCAGCCATCTGGTCCCATTAAGGATTCAGAATTAGGGGAATTTCACAGGTATGCATAGTAAGGGCCAAAGATCTTTAGCAAGTGGGGTCTGGTACAGATGAAACAAAGATTCTTTCCTGCTTTTCTGTGTCACCATTGTAGGAGGGCATTTCCCAGGAGCCCAAGGAATGCAGGCTCTGCATCACTGCTGGTATCACGGGCTTTCAGCCCACAAGCAGCTTTCTAAGGCTGACAAACTGCCAGGCATCGACACATAGCCTACATGTTGCAGTCTCTTTTCCTGCTGGCTGTAGGAATGGGAAAGTGCAAGGATGAATGGCATTAAATAATGCAAGGGTGAACACCACTCACGTGGGAGCATAATAAAAGACATCTGAGAGGGCTGCACAGTGGAGGGGGGCATGTGGAAAGGTTAGCACCTCACACTAGGCTCCAATTCATAGCTCTTAAGCTTAAAGGCAGTTCTCCAATCAGTCCCCTTCATGTCTCACCAAACTACCTGAATCTGACACTGCCTAATAGAGAATTATACTCCATTTCTGACACTCACAGAAAGGTCTCTACCAATGTCCACACAAAGGCAGTGCCACATGCTTGGCTGGGATTTTGCTATATGGCACATCTGCTTTGGGGGGCTCTCTCTAGAACACAGTGACACTAGGAGCAGAGGCTCCATGTATATTACTACCCCACTCCCAAATCACCCCCTTCCATAGCAGTGTGGTACAATGAAAAGAGCACCAGAACTGACAAGTGGAAATAAGAGAGAGGCAGATTTCAGATAAAATGAAGAAAGGCCTTTTTATTTAACTGCAGAAGAGGCCAACAGTGAAATAAATGTACTGTCTGTGAGACAATGAATTTCTCATCACTGGAGGTATATATATAGGTCTGGGCTGGTAGCCACCTGGCAAGACTCTCTCGAAGGGATGACTGCTTTGCCAGAGATGTTGCTCTTGGTGACCCAAGGAGCTCCTTCCACCTCTGAGACCCTGTGTGCCTTTAATTTCACTGGAGTGGCCAGAAGCTGGCTTCTTCACTCAAAACATAAGGGTGACAAGAGTCTTATATCTGACTAAGATGTTCCACACAATAAATGACTGCCAGGAGAGGCACTGGATAAGAGTAAGGGAGTCACTCAAACTTCCACTAGGGAACGGAGTGGTGGGCCACCCTGGAAGAAGCCTGTGAAACTCAAGACAGCCAGGAGGTTGCAAGTCTCTCCAGACTCTGCTTCTGCCTACATATGTATAAAGGCACAGGGACTCATTCCAGGAGACAGACAATTGTAAAACACTACCATTTAACCTTACTGATTTCTTATAATATCCTAGGTGCCTTATCTCATTATTTCATCCTCACCATAACACTAAGGTAGACACTTTTTATTCTCATGCTTTGTACACCAGGAAAGGGCGACTCAAAGAAGCTAATGACTTGCCCAGACACATACACAGATAGCAGCAGGACCTGGACTAGATTCAATTCTGTCTGATTTCTGAACCCGAGTATTCTACCAGTAAGTCTTAATGTAGTGACTCAGGAATGGGATGAAAATGATAAAATCAAGAACCCTAATATGCGAACAGTCTCTATATGATTTGTTTGCACCCAATACAAAACTAAACCTTTCCCAAGCCTTGCAAAGTAAGGCCAGCCCTCGCTGGTGTGACTTTTCCTTCTCTTACACTGCCTGCCTTTTGGTGCTGAGACTAACAGCAGGCAAAACACTAGCAGCTGGCTTTTAGAGCTGAATGGAACCTTAACTCTCATCTATGTAGAGGTCTCTGAGATAGATTGTGACCGGTCACTGCCTGAGTTCACTGGGATCTTGGCAGATCCCAGGTTAGCACCCAGTTGCTTAACCACTCTCAGTGCTCTTCCCATCATGCCACACACCAAATGCCCTCAGAATGACTGATAGTTAAAGGAAAAAACACAAAGAGCACTGAGCCCATGGTGTGGCTTCTGAGCCAAGGGAACAATTTAATACCTCTTCCCAGGGAGAGCCCTCCCTCTCTCCCTCCCTCCCTCCCTTCCCTCCCTCCTTTCCTTTCTTTCTTTTAGGGCCAATCTTAATGACCAATCAGTGAGCAAGGATGTCTAAAAGAGGTAAGAATTCAGTAACTAGTTCAAATTCTCATTGAAATCTTTTTTTGTGTCTACCCTGGGAAAAGGAACAGGCCCTCAAGGTAATTAAAATCCAGTTTGAAAACCATTTTACAATCCCTAAAGAATCAATGGATCTAGGCACTGATCATCAATGGCTGGGAACATTATAAAGAGAAAGACAAGACATGATGTCCCTCCGAGAGAGAAATACATCACCTCTAAAGTAGTCTTGTTGAAAAATTAAAGCTAAATTTGATTGGACCATAGATCTAATTTCCAGTTTACATGAAATACAGAGAACAGAGGAACATGTGAACATGTTAAATGCTACCACAGAGATACAATTAGCAAAATGCAGACTGGGAAACTCTAGACTGGTTTCTTCAACAAATAAACTGCAATGAAATGAATATGAAGGAGGAGCCTATAGATTAAAAGAGACATAAGAGACATATCAACTAATTATAATATCAGACTTTATTAGATCCTATTCAAACAAACAAACTTAAAATACATATATAACATTATGAGACAAGTAGAAGTTTGAATACTAACTGAATATGTAATATTAGAGACTTATTAATTTTTAAGTACAATAAAATTATTATGGTTGTTTTTTAAAAGAGGTCATTTTCTTTTCGAGATACACACTGAAATATATGACTGAAATAATATGATTTGGGGAATTTACTTCAAAATAATATAGGCCAGGAGAGGGAATAGGTAGACATATTGACAAAATATAATAGGTCATGAATTGATAAAGGGTAAGTAGAGGTTCATTATACTATTTTTACATATGTTTAAAATTTCTATAACACATAGTTTAAAAAGTAAACCCAGATTTGAAGATAAGATTGATATATTCAATATTCTCAGAGAAAAGTTAAAGTAGAAACTATAAGGCATGGATTATAAATGTAGCAGACATTTAGGTGAGGGAGGTATTCGGACTCAATAAACATTTATTGAATGTTTACTATGTGCTAGACTCTGTAGTAGGCACTTTATTTATCAGCAATGTGATCTCTGCACCTCAACTTCCTCATCTATATAATGGGGATGGTAAAAAGTCTGCTTCATCTGATTGTTACCAAGAGGAGATAAGCTTATACATATCAAGCACTTAGAATAGTGCCTGACCTACAATATACAATAAATATTAGACCCATTTTATAGTTGAGGAAACTGAGGCTCAGAAAAGTAAAGTAACCTGTTCAAAAAGGTCATGCTGCCATAAGAGGTGGAGCCTGGATTTCATAAGCAGTTCCCCCACCCTCAGGCTGGGCTTCCTTGGGCATGCCACAGGCAGGAGAGCTCTGTGACTACTGGAGAGCATGGACGATCAAGGCGTCAGGGAATAAATGAGCTTTGAACAAAGAGTAGGAATAAGGTAAGGCTGAAAGGAGTAAGGAAAAATAATATTCGAGACCCTCAGAAATGCCATTCTGATGAAGTTCCTAATTAAAGACTGTATACCATAGCTGTCATTGGGGTGACCTCACTGATTCAAATAAATAGCCATGAGGTTTCTGAGGGAACAATTTTAACTCTGCTTTCCATAATAAAGATTCTGGATAACAGCTCAAAGCTTTAGCTAGTTAAGCGTGTGGGTCAGTCACACAAATTGTTTTCTTGGCTGGATGCCAAGAAAGCCAGTCTGTCATTCTAGCAATGAGGTGATCAGTTTTGCATTCCTAGCCAAAAAAGAGGCTTCTCCACAGAGCTTGCAAATCATACCTGTAAGATCTATACACTCAACCTTCCCCTAAAATCTGTTTGAGTGTTTTATTTGGGGAAAACTACAGGGTTGAAGATGGCTGTCCAGACACGGCACCCAGAACATGCCTAGACCCAGAGAGGAGACCACTTCTCCAGTTAACAGGTAGACAAAGGTCACTTCAGTAGCAGGGCCTTGTAGATTTGCTGTCACTTCTCCCACCAGGCCTTGCTAAGCACTTGACAAGCCCGTTCCAGAGGCCTTTGTGGAGGTACAGAAACAGGACTGGTCATGGCCTAAACATGCCATTCAAGTCCTCCCTCTGCCCTCCGATGGCCACAGACAGCTCATTTATCTACTTGGCTTCCTTGTTTACGAAGAAGGATAACAGAGAAAGAACCTCACTGCAACAGGAAAATGAAACATATGTAAAAAGCTAGACAAAAAGTTGAGAACTTGTATGATTATGCTGACTTTCCATTAAGCCAGAACTAGATCAGATCTTTCAGAATGGGATTCTGAGGGTCTCTAACCTGTCTGCCCCCAGAGGCAGTACGGAACAGTGAGACTAGCCAGGGAGTGAGTTGATCAGATCTGGTTTTGATTTCTGGCTCTGCCATATTATCTTCAAACTTTCCATTCCTAGAAAAATAAGCCCCATTTACCCCTCACTATCTTGACTGACTGGAAAACAAAAATCCACAGATAACCTATGAACTTCATTTTACCTTAGGGTTTTAGCTTTTTTCCACTAAAACGCAACACAAAAGAGCCGATATGAATTTTTTTTTTTTTTTAATTTTCTTCCTCATCCTATTCTCTTTATTTCTCTCCTTGCAGGTGCTGATGATCACTAACAAGCCCCTAGAATGAGAAGTAGGAAGAAGGCAGGAGACACGAACAAAGGGGTCTAGGGAAAATCTACAGCACAGCTCATCAGCTTCTACAAAACCAGCGCTGGCTTAAAACATCAGACAGAGGTAAGGACCATATGACCTTGGTCTGCCTGACCCAAGATCAGCATGTTCTTTTTCACAAGGCTGCATAGCAAGCTCAATAAAGAATTAGCTGTAATGAAGGTAGGGCCTTAGGGGCCGTCAGACCCAGGCTCAAACACCTGGCTCTGCAATTTATTTGCCCCAAGACCTCAGGCAAATTACTTATTCTTGGTTTTAAGGCTTTGTCATTTCACTTGTAAAATGGAGATAGTAACTAACACTGTGGGATTGCTATGAGAATCAGAAATAATATATATATTTAAAGGATGTTTATAATAAGAGCTGTCATATATTAAGAGCTGTGCTAATATATAAATTGTCTCATTTAAACCTTAAAATCAACCTATGAAGGAGCTATTACTGTTTCTATTTTTAAAGATGAGGAGACTGAGGTTCTGACTGAGTAATGTGCCCCCAAAACATAGGTGGTGGTGAGTGTTGATTGAAGGTTTGTTTGCCCCTGAGGTTGTGTTCTTAGTGCTATTATAGCGCCTGGTACACAGCAGGTCATTAAGAAAAGGTAGCTGTTAGGATTCTGGCAAAGGCCTTCATGAGCCTTACTCACAGCAGCCCTGAGATGAGGGCATCATCATTCCCATTTTACAGATGAAGAGGCTGAGGCTCAGCTAGTTCAGAGTCCTAGAGTTCAATTAAAAGCCCCTATCTCTTAAAATGTACAGCTGAAACTTACCGGATTTCATTAACTAATGTCACCATAAAAAAAATTAATTAATTTACTTTTAAAGATTAAAAAAAAATAAATAAAAGCCCCTATCTTTTAAAGACATATACTTCAGTATTAATGGATAAAATTACATGATGTCTGGAATCCACTTCAAAATAATGAAGAATCGGGGAGGGGGATAATGAGATGAAATAAGACTAGATTGGCCAGATGTTGAGAACTGCTGAAGCTGAGTCATGGGTACGCAGAAGTTCATTAAATTGTTTTCCCTATTCTCATTTATGTTCAAAGCTTTGCATAACAAAAAGCAAAAAAAATCGCCTCATCTCCTGGAGGATGTATAAGATAGAGGTAGGTCTCAAACTGATGTGTGTTCTGTCCCCAAATTCTGAGTCCCCTCCAATTTCCTGTAATAATCACTTTAAAGCATTCCTCCTCCTTTCCTTCCTCACCATATGGTCCATCTCTACTGGGGGACTGGCATCATTCTAGAGCCCAAAGTGCTGCTAATCTGAGTTGGGGAAAGCAAGGTAGTCTCCACAGAAGGCCAAATGGTGGCAGCCCACACTGCTGCAGGGGTGCAGGGCTAGGGTGAGCCTTGCTATCTGGAGAGTCCAGGAAAGATTCTTAGAAAGGAAACATGACTTAGCTGTGAAGAGGATTTGAATGATCTGAAGGAGAATGTAGGAATAAGAAAGAGAGGAGGGAAGAAGCAGTGAGTGCAGAAGCATGGACAGGGGCCACACAGGCTGAGCTCCGCTTCCTCAGCTCCCTCCCCTCTGGAAGTACTACAGCAGCCCCCACTGGCATCACTTCCACCAGTCTCCCTTCCTATAACCTACCCTCCAATAACCTACACTGCCTCAGGATGATCTTCTCCAAACAGAAATCTGATCACATCTTCCCCTTGCACATTAAAAACCTCCCCAACCTCCCCAATTAACTCCAGATAATGTCTACACTTCTCACCCCGACTTTCAGGATGATTGTCAGTAATCAGCCCTCACTGCTATCTCCCCCTTGCCAGGTCCTCACACGGACATCCAGAGCCTGCAGTCTAGGTGCCTCATATACCTTTTCTCTAACGTTCTCTCTTGCTAGCATGCCCCCACCTCCCTGATAAACTCCTGTAGGACTAGCTCAGATGTCATGTCCTCACTCTGCCCCAGCACAGCACACACCCCTGTTATCAGAACACCCTCACACTACACTCATTTGTGGGTCTACCTCCTGAGAAGAATGTGGGCTCTGGGGCAGTAAAGGCCACCCCTTACTGCTTTCCATTTACACAATGGGTGATAATATAAGGTGGCTATTATCACTATTGGTGACTTAAAAGATATGGGCCCTGAGCAGAAAGGCAGGGTGCCTGGCACAAAGCAGCTACTGGGAGAGGCTGCTCCATGAATGGACAGTTGAGGATGGCAGGATGCTGAGCAGAGGGCTCCTTTCTGACCTTGGCTGAGACAGCCTTACTGCAGTGCCCTTCATGTGTGTGAAAAGCCCATGGCTACAGGAGGCTTATTGAATGCCTAAAATGCTGTAACAGTTTCCTTCCAAAGGTTCCAGACAAATGGAAAATGATAATGACAGCTTGACGCTTCCCTTACTTCCATGGCTGCAAATCTAAAGAATATTTATGATCCATGGGATCAGAGATTTGGTGTATTAGAAACAAAGAAAGGTCACAAGATGAACTGATGCAGACCATCTGCTCCTGGGTGGGGAAAGAGATCCCATATTCAGTTATTCTCCCCAGTGCACCAGGCACCTGCTTCTCTCATGAAAATCTGAAGCCAACACGATTTTTATTTAACTTAGAATAAAACTGACATCTCCTACAAGGAGGGGTAAAAAACTGAACACAAATGTGCTGACTTGCAGGGAACTGAGGAACCTTCTGGCAGGGTAACAAGAGACCATACACAGGGCCCACAGCCCTCTCAGGAAAGGGCACTTGTGCTCTCCATAGTAAATTCTTAGCAACAAGGTTTAACGGAGAACAAATGCTTCAGGAGATGTTTGCATCATTGCAAATGGAGAAAAACTCAACAGGGGCTAGCGCTAGAGGAGCTTCCCTCCTCTTACATTTTTCATGGGCCTGATGCTCCTGCAATTCCCAACACCACGCTTCTGACATTACAGCAGATGCTGCCCGCTGCCGCTGCTGCCGCCACACTAATCCTTCATCCTCGGGGGCCAATGGAAATGTAGGATTTCCCATTAATCAGGGCTGTGGACACCAAAATAGCTCATCTGACCTTTGCAAATACCAAACAGTGGATTTAAAGCAGAAACTGGCAAAAGGTAATGCAGAATTCTTTAGCTTTCCTTTCAAAGATGATTTTATGTCATTAGCCAAGAAACAGACTGACTATAGGACCAACACAGTTAGAAATTGGGTAGAAACAGTCAAATTGGAAGTGAGGTAGCCACCAATGTTTCAACACACACGTTCCTTGATGAATTATTTAACATATATTAAAAATATATATGGCTCAGAAATCTGTTGGCATTGGATTGAAAACAACGTCAAACTGGGAACTAGCAGTTTTCTGAGAGAACACACGCACATCAAAATAAACATGGATTTCAATGCCTGACACCAGTTGGACTCCATCAGACAATAAAGAACTAATATTGCCACAAAGCACAGATCTGTTATTGGTGAGAATATAGACCCTCTTTTAGGAGCCCCACATTACAGCAGATTGAACTCATTAAGGTTCATCACATACACACCCATTTTCTCTCTATGTATAGGCCTGTAAATCTTAGTCAGTGGTTGATATTTTAGGAGCAAAAGTGACAGCTTAGTATTTCACAGAGAATTTCTTTGCATTGTTATAATTCAGTACCACCTGAAACTGGATCCCACGTAATCATCATGAAATGCAGTGCTCTGGGTGTTTTCTACTTAAAGTAATTACGGAAAACTTGAGGAACAGAGTAAAAAAGAAAAGCTGCTCACATAAGCCTGCCACCACCCTAATTCAATTCTTTAATAACCACTTTATTGAGATATAATTCACATAACATAAAATTCACTATTTTGAGGTGTACAATTTAGTGGGTTTTAGTATATTCACAGAATTGTGTAATCAATGACATTAATTCCAGAATGTTTCATCATCCCCAAAAGAAACCCTGTACCCATTAGCAGTCACTTCCCATTCATCCTAGGCCCCCACAACACTAATCTGCTTTCTCTCTATATAAATTGACCTATCCTGGATATTTCATATAAATGGAATCATACAATATGTGGCCTTTTGTGTCTGGCTTCTTTTACTTACCATAATGTTTCACCTAATTCAATTTTTGTTTGTGCTTTGCTAGTTTTCCTTCCCATTTTGATTCTTATACATTTAAAGCATAATCCTTCGCTAACTTTTATAAAGTCAAGCCTGGGTTTTGCTGAACAATGAGTTATTGACCCTTAGCTGGCATTGTGGATCCAGGAGCTGAGGAGGCCTGTTTTGCTCTCTGAGAGCCTACCACGTTGGTTTAATTTTAACAGAAAGTACCTGCTGGTTAAGAAGACACCAAAGAGCACTACCAGCCTTCAGGATAACTACACAAAGCATCAAATACAATCTGCCACAGAATAGTAAAGAACTCAGGAACTCATAGGAAGAGCTAGGTGCCATCCATTGAGCTCTCTGTTTTGCAAATGTTATAAGCTAAATTATCTATGTCTCCCACCCCCACTCCATACCCACTAAATTCATATGTTGAATGTGACTGTTTGGAGATAGGCTCTTTAAAGGGGTGATTAAGTTAAAATGACTGGTGTCCTTATAAGAGGAAGAAATTTGGACATAACAAAGAGACTCCAGGGATGAATGCCAACTAAATTAGACCTTGTTAGGACATAGCAAGGTGGCCATCTACAAGCCAAGGTGAGGCCTCAAGAAAAACCAAACCTGATGACACCTTGATATTTGACTTGTAGCTTCCAGAACTATGAGAAAATAAATTCTGTTGTTTAAGCCCCCTAGTCTGGGGTATTCTGTATGACAGCCATAGCAAACATCTCATTTAATGTCCCCAAATGTGCCTGAAAAAGTAGGATTCCCATTTAACATGAGGAAGCCTAGGCATATAAACAGGTTAACAGAACTGAGTATGAAACTGAAGTTAGTCTGATTTCAAAACTTTTGTTCTTTACGAAAGTACACATGTTGAAATTTATTTTTAACTTTTTTGTAGCACCAGGGGTCAGACTATTAAACAAAAATTTTTGTTCTATGCTTAGGAAGCCATATGTACTCTTCCCAGCATATATCTTCCAAATTCAAAATTCATTCATTTCAGAAATATCTTTAAGAGAGAAAAAAAACATTAAGTAAGTAAAGTGTTTTACATACATTATCCAATTTGAGCCACGAGGTATGTAGTAATCATAACTGAGGAAACTGAGGCTCAGAGACATTAAATGTCTCTATCACAACATTGTATTTGTCTTTCATTAAACTCCCTTGTCTAACAGTTTCATTTCGAAAGACCAACTGCATTAAATTTTATTCATCAACGTTTCATTGGGACTGGCAGTGTTGAGTACTTTGGATACCAAGATGAATGCACCCTAGTCCCTATCTTGGAGGAGATGTAGAGCCCAACAAGGAAAGGCGACAGTGTTCCAAGGAGCTTTGAGCAAATTAGAAAAAGGTGACCCTTTCTTCGAGTGAATCAGCATCAAGGCTGCTGAGCAGGCTGCAGTATATACCCTTTCTTGCTAAAGAGTGAGATCAGTAGAGTGGATAGAGAGCAAGAGGAGCCCTAGGGAGTATTTGGTTTTCTCTCCCCTCACTGGCCACCTCGCCTTGCTCACACAACCTCCCTGCCATGCCTCTCTAGCCCCAAACCAGCCAGGCCATGAGGTATGGGCATGATGACTCTGGGGAGGAGTTGGCATACAGACCCAGGCCTCTTCACAGTGGGTAGTGGGCAAAATGAAAAAGTGGCAGTGCCAAGTAGGGGTTGAAATGCCAGAAGGGGCCACATGAGGAGGGGACTGTCCCAAAGACCAGGTGAATAGGGAGCTGGAGCCGGAAAGCCAAAGCAGGTAGAAGCCAAGGAATATCAGGGCCCCAGAGCATCTATAGAGGACCTGGCTTTAACAGTGTCACGAACCCTCCATAGGGGCTTCATGTCATTCATTTCTCATCCAGATGACTTTCTATCCCAGACAGCTGCTCTTACCACGTGCCACTGAGGGGCCCCACATCCACCTCTTCGCAGTGCTAGGTGCTGCTCTAGAGTGGGGAGTGGCAGTTGTTGAACGCCTGCCAGGAAGTCTGAGTTCTCCAGCAACATTTCTGAGCATCTAGCACAGGAGAACAGAGGGCTTGGTGAATAGCACATCCCCAGGCTTCAGTTCTGATAAGAATCTGCCCCAGCCCCCAGGAGCTTCTGATTGAGCTGGAAGAATAAACACTACAAAGCACCCCTTCCCACAGCTTAGAGTCTCACAGGATACACACACACACACACACACATGCACACACGCACACATACATACACACACACCTACTCCACCATCTAATCTGTGCCGGGATGGCTATATGGAAAAAGTTCCCAGGGAATAAACTGGGACACTTGGGGTGAGGACAGTAGTGGCTCTGATCAGAGGACATGTCTCAGTAAGTTTGGCATTTGAGCCTTGCCTCACAGGAGAAGCAGAATCTAACCACATGAGCAAGAGAAGCAGAAGAAAGAGCCATCGTGGTGAAGGCAAGGCCAGAAGGAAAGGCCCAGAGGCAGGTGGTATGCCCCAAAAAGGAGCACAGTCCAGGGTGACCAGAAGCTATAAGAGTACTTACCAAAGAGTGGGCTGTGGACCACCAGCGGGTGGCCTTAGGTGGGCCAGGGAAGTAGTGTTCAGTAACACTGAATCAGTTCTCTTGAGGTTCTCCTGCTTCTTCCCCAGTATGGTCATTCGACACTATGAATGTTATTCTAACAAGGGTGTAGGCCTCGGCCAGGGGTTTTGAGAAGGCAACAGGATCCAGCTAGAATAATCTTGTTTTGATTTTACTGCTTTTATTATTTTTATTAGCTTTATGTTACTTTAGATTAATGCCAAGTGAAACTGATTTTCAATTTATAATAGTGATAAAGGTCCTTTAAAAGTGAATTTGCTCAAGTAAAAAAAGTGAGTCGATATAAAGAAAATGTTTTATAAATAACAGTATAGGTGGCTCGTGGACATATCAAAATCATGAATGTGGTCCCCAGGAGCGAATGGAAACAGTGATATCTGGGAAACCCAGGCCAGAGCCTAGGTGGGCAGGGAAGGGAAGGAGAAGAAACTGCAGTTTCTTCTTCCAGGTGGCCAATGGGCCCAGGAGGCTCACCAGGAAGAGGCACTAGTCTATCTTCACCTCTAAGGGGAGGATTTCTGGGATGCTACCTCAGGGATCTGCTTGGAGCCAACCTATGAGCAAGGGTAGCAGCTTTGATGTGGGAAAAACCTGGGTTCAAGTCTTGACTCTGCCACTTCCTCCCTGGCACGCGACTCGGTTTCACTGTAAGTTAGAGAAAATAATACCACTGCCTGGGGCTGCTGCAAGAGGAATGACCATCAACCCTCAATAAATGGCAGTTTCCTTCTCATCCACTCCTTTTCCAGCTCTCTGGTAGGGAACTGAATCTGAAATCCAGTCTCTAAGAATGCTCATCAGATTTGAGGGAACAGAACTGTACTCCTCTGTTCTGACCCTATTTAATGGATGTACAAAATGCCTGCTCTCAGTTTATATCACTGGGTTAGAACAAGGAGGGAGACCCTGTGGATTCTCAAGGCTAGCAAGTCACCAGTAACATGCAGGGAGTGTGAGTTTAAGCATCAAAGGTTGCTATCCTGGAGCAACAATAGAAAGATGTGGTTCACTCGCAGCTGGCAGGCAGATGGGAAAAAGAAATGAGGCACTTATATATTTCATATGAAAGGAAATGGTTGCCGAAAAGGTTCTTAGGCAAAAAGCTTTCAACAGGAAAAGTAAAGGTCCTATCTGGCCTGATACAGGGCAGGGGGAGGCCAAAGATACAGGAGGAAAAGTACATCTCTGAAGCTCCACCGGTGGGCATTGTCTACTCTGCATTTCCACAGGACCGTGGTGCTCAAGTCAAAAAAGCAAGTTATGGACGTGGCTCCATAGTGTAGCAGTTAGTATGTCTGCTTTACATGCAGAAGGTTCTGGGTTTGTGCCCCAGTGGAGTACAGTCCATGGTCTACGGCCATGCCACCCTGAACAAGCCCGATGTCTGATCTTGGAAGCTAAGCAGGGTCGGGCCTGGTTAGTACTTGGTTGGGGGACCACCTAGGAAGACCAGGTGCTGTAGGCATAAATAATAATAAATAAATAAATAAGTGAGTTATCAGTTTTATGTTACTTTAGATTAATGCCAAGTGAAACTAGTTTTCAATTTATAGTAGTGACACAAGTACTTTAGGAAGTTAGCCAAAAGCAGCAAGCTTTAATCCACAGGTCTCAAAGATGGTTTCCCATTAGGGAACATAGACTGCCACCAACCAAATGCCTTTTCCTCCTTAGATGTGCAGAAATGTAAAAAAGACAGCTAACACTGATGAGGGTGTATGGAAAACGGGTACTCTTGGGATCTGCTGGCGAGAGTCTAATGCAGGACCCCCTCTTAGAAGGCAATTTGGAAGTCTCTATAAAAGTTTTAGATGCTCCTATAGTCTGACCCAAGTTTTTACTTCTAGGAATCTAAACCATAGAAATGTATAAGTGTACAAAGATATATTGCCACAGCATTGTTTATGAGGACAACAAGCAAATAAGCAAAACCCCACTGTCACCCAGTAAGAGAATGGCTATATAATTGCATATCCACTTGGTGGAATGCTATGCACAATGAGGTAGATTAAAATATGCTGCCATGGAAAGATCTCCAAAATATACAGTGGCATGACAAAAGCCAGTTGTAAAATGAAACTTATAGTAGGATCCCATTATACAAAAGAAACTTCATGGAACAAAGACCACACACTAAGCAGCTGTTGGGGTTACCTCTGAGGAGCTAAGAGTGGGGTGGCAGTGTGTATGGCGGGTAGGAAAGTAAAGACTAGAACTTTATATAAAATATATTTCTATACTGTCTAATTTTTAAAAACAATGTATACATTTGTTATTTTCACTTTATATACTTATCTAATTTTAAAAAGAATGGGTATATTGTCAATACCAATTCACTGAAAGGCAAACAGTTGGCACAGAAGACCATAAAAAGGTAGCATCTAAGGTAGAGGAACCCTGGAGTACAATGATTTGAATGCTGGCCCTGCTGTGAGAAGGCCCCTTTGCCACCCAAAGGTGCTGCTTCTTCCTCTGCTCACCTACAAGAAGGCTGAGAGGGTGTGTGCACCCTTCTCAAAAGTAGCTTTCTGATCACCCTGATGAGGCTTCTGGGAGGCCAGACTCTAAAGGCTGGTACCCTTTCATTTACCCGCCTCCATCATGTTCCTTGGTGGAGCTCTGAAGCACAAATCATTTCATACCCTAAGTCTATCAAGTTTTTTTTTTTCTTTTTACAGTTTTATTGAAATATAATAGATAATTATTCATATTTAGGTTGTACAATTCAATGAGTTTTTTTCAATTATAGCTGGCATACAATAATATATTAGTTTTAGTTGTACAGCATAATAATTAGAGATCTATATAACTCACAAAATGATCACCCCACTAAATCTAGTACCCCTTCCCCTTTACATATTGATAACAATATTGTTGGCTATTTTCCTTATGCTATACTTTATATCTCTATGACTATTTTGTAACTATCCATTTGTACTTCTTAATCCCTTTGCCCTTTTTCACTGTCCCCACAATCACCCTCCCATCTAGTAGCCCTCAAAATATCCTCTGTATCTAGAAGTTTGTTTCTGTCTTTATTGTTGTTATTTTGTTCTTTAGATTCCACATATACATGAAAATATGTAGTATTTGTCTTTCTCTATCTGACTTACTCCATTCAGCGCAATACCCTCTAGATCCATCAAGGCAATATCTTTTCTCGTCCCCTTCCTTTTAGTCTGTGTGTTTCTTTTAATCTGAAGTGAGTCTCTTGTAGGCAACATATGTAGGGGGTCTTTTTTTCTTATCCACTCTACCTTTTAGATGGAGCACTTAATTCTTTTCCATTTGAGGTACTTGTTTATATGTAGTTATTACCATTCTTTATTCATGTTTTTGATACATGTTTTTCTTCTCAAAGAAGTTGCTCCAACATTTTCTGTAATATTGGTTTGGTGTTGATAAATTCCTTTAGCTTTTTTATTTGTCTGGGGAGCTCTTTATCTGTCCTTTGACTCTAAATGATAGCTTTGCCGGATAAAGTATTCTTGGTTATAGATCCTGGGTTTTCATCACATTGAATATTTTGTGCCAAGCCCTTCTGTCCTGCATAGTTTCTTTTGAGCAATCAGCTGCCAGTCTTATGGGTGCTTCCTTGTAGATAACTAACTGCTTTTCTCTTGCTGCTTTTAAGATTCTCTCTTTGTATTTAACCTTTGGCATTTTAATTATGATGTGTCTTGGTGTGGGCCTCTTAAGGTTCATCTTTTTGGGGACTCTCTGAGCTTCCTGGGATTGTATGTCTATTTCCTCACCAAGTTAGCGAAGTTTTTTTTCATCATTATTTCTTCAAATAGATTTTCAACTTCTTGTTCTCCCTCTTCTCCTTCAGGTACCCCTATGACTTTGTTACATTTAATTGTGTCCCATAGACTACTTAAATTATCATATTCTTGGATTCTTTTTTCTTGCTGTTCTGATTGGGTGTCTTTGGCTTCCCCATCTTTTATATTGGTAGTTCAATCCTCTTCTTAATCCACTCTGTTGAGTCCCTCTAATATACTCTTCATCTCAGATAACATACTCTTCATTCTGACTGGTTCTCTTTTATAATTTCCATTTCCATTTGTACATTTTTTATCTCTTTGTTAAAGTTCTCACTGAGTTCATCTACACTTCCCCTAAATTCATTGAGCATCCTTATAACCAGTGTTTTGAACTCTGCGTCTGTTAGACTGCTTGACTCCATTATTCCTGGATCTCTGTTCTGTTCTTTCATATGGGTTCTGCTTCTCTGCCTTCCCATTTTAACTGCCTTTCTGTGTCTGTTTCTATGAACTAAGCAAAGCTCCTAAGTCTCCCAGTCTTATTAGTGTGGCTTTGTGAAGTAGGTGTCCAGTAACACAGTCCAAAGCGGGGTTCAGCTGCAGGCCAAGTTTAACCCTAGCCTGCGCCCCTCCAGGGCCACCTGCTAAGATTCAGCAAGCAATCCCAAATGCTGTGCTTATAGTTGCCTCATGAGGTCACACCAGAAACCGAGGCCAGCTGCCACCAGTGTGGGTCTTGGAGCTGGTTGGCAAGGGCTACAGCATTCGCTGAGGCACAACTGTATGTGGCTTTGGTAGAGCCACAAGTTGAGGAAGGCAGAGTTTCAGGGAATCCTCTGGGTGAAGTGACCTCTGTTATCTGGTTTGACAATGTCTCAGCTATAGTGGCGCTGTGCCTGCACACTGGGAGTGGGGAGGGCTCAACAGAGGAACAATGGATAACACCAGCACTTCTGCCTGGGAGAAATCTTTGCCTCTGGCCCTCGCTCTGACAATTCAGTGTGCCCAGTAAGTCCCTGGTGCCCCCTAGCAGCCGACCTGGCGCAGGTGCTTAGAGCAAGCGAGTCTGTCACCGCGAAAGTCTGGTAGTGGACATGGCCCCTTTAAGAGGAATGTCAACAGCTGTCATAGCCTCTGTCCTACCTAGC
>NW_011888825.1:9629050-9631116 GCF_000151845.1 Pteropus vampyrus | reverse complement strand
TCCAAAGCGGGGTTCAGCTGCAGGCCAAGTTTAACCCTAGCCTGCGCCCCTCCAGGGCCACCTGCTAAGATTCAGCAAGCAATCCCAAATGCTGTGCTTATAGTTGCCTCATGAGGTCACACCAGAAACCGAGGCCAGCTGCCACCAGTGTGGGTCTTGGAGCTGGTTGGCAAGGGCCACAGCATTCGCTGAGGCACAACTGTATGTGGCTTTGGTAGAGCCACAAGTTGAGGAAGGCAGAGTTTCAGGGAATCCTCTGGGTGAAGTGACCTCTGTTATCTGGTTTGACAATGTCTCAGCTATAGTGGCGCTGTGCCTGCACACTGGGAGTGGGGAGGGCTCAACAGAGGAACAATGGATAACACCAGCACTTCTGCCTGGGAGAAATCTTTGCCTCTGGCCCTCGCTCTGACAATTCAGTGTGCCCAGTAAGTCCCTGGTGCCCCCTAGCAGCCGACCTGGCGCAGGTGCTTAGAGCAAGCGAGTCTGTCACCGCGAAAGTCTGGTAGTGGACATGGCCCCTTTAAGAGGAATGTCAACAGCTGTCATAGCCTCTGTCCTACCTAGCTCCTCGAGACCAGGCAGCCTCATACCTTCGCTCCTTCTTATCTCCTACTGTTGTAGGGTAATTTCTTATTTTTCTCCCCAGTTATAGGGCTTCTGTTCATCCAGACCCCAAGTGACTCTGCTTGCTATTCACTCTGTTTCCATCACAACTTTGATGTAGTCACAAGAGGAGATGAACAAAGCCTCAATCATCCATGCCATTTTGCCCAGTCTCCTAAGCCTATCAAGTTTGAAACTGAAGACTCTTTGGGACATTCTCTCAAACAAGAATACACGTTTGATAAAGTTCAAAGACTAGCTGAAAGGCTTGTTACCTCCAACTCCCTTCTCTCTCTTTCTGGCCAACTCGTACTCATCCTTCAAAACCAGGTCCAGGCAGCGTCTCTCAGGAATCTTCTTTCTGCTTTCCTCTGAGTCTCTTTCATGACCCCATCTATCACAGGACTTACCCTGGGCACTATAATGATGTGTTTATTTCCCTCTATGTGGAAATTCCTTGAGGGTGGTGATCGTGTCTTACATATTCCCAACACCAAGAAGGGAAGGTTGGGGGGCGCTATCCTGCTTTCCCCCATCATACTACAACCTTCCTGATTGTACCCAGGGTTGTGAGCTGCCCCCAAGACAGAAGATGTTGCCTGGAGAGCATCTATTTACTAAGGGGTAAGAATGCCACCAGCCCAATTAAGGGCTATAATTTCTGCTATGTCACTTAGCCACAAGTGACCCCTCAAGTCTCTCTGTTCTATCACTGCCTCTAAATCTATAAGGCTAGGTGGCCACCCTCCCTCCCAACAAAGCAATTTTATATAACAACAACCATATAGCATCACCTAGCAAATATGAAATGCTGAAAAATGAACATATTTGCCATAATACTGATGCTCTGCCTTCCTCCGCTTAATAACACGGCCCCCAAAAGTATGTAAACATCTCATACCCATTAGGATGACTACAATCAATAAAATAGTGTCAGTGAGGGTGTGGAGAAATTGGAATCACTGCTGCTGAGAATATAAAATGGTGCTGTCACTATGGAAAACAGTATGGAGGCTCCTCAAAATAAATAAAAATAGAACTACCATATGATCCAGCAAATCCACTTCTTAGTATACACCCAAAACAATCTAAAATGGGGACACAAACAGATATTTGTACACTCATGTTCATAGCAGCATTATTCACAATAGCCAAAAGGTGGAAGCAACCCAAATGTCTAAAGATGGATGAATGAATAAACAAAATGTGATATATCCATACAGTGGAATATTATTCAGAATTAAAAAAGGAAATTCTGATACGTGCTCCAACATGGGTGAATCTTGTAGACATTATGCCAAGTGAAATGAGCCAGTAACAAAAGGACAAATACTATACAATATTATATGAGGTACTTAGAGTAGTCAAATTCATAGAGACAGAAATAGAATGGTGGTTGCCAGGGGTGGGGGAGGGGAACAGGACGTTGTTTAATGAGTACCAAATTTCAGGTTTGCAAG
>NW_011888825.1:9625032-9627715 GCF_000151845.1 Pteropus vampyrus | reverse complement strand
CACTAAGCTCCATAGTCAAGAGAGGCCACAGAACCTACATGCACAGTCTGGCTCCTCCATCTATCTGCTCAGCCCCTGGATTTCATACCTCCCTTACTTTTGCTTGCTCCCTAGAACAATCTGCCTTTATGTTCAAAAGTATTTATGAAATTGAAATGAATGTATCTCATGGGCACCTTATAAGAAACATGCCATTACAAATGACATTTTTGGGTGTCGGGAGTTCTTCTTTTTCATCTGCTGGTGGGTCCAATTTGCCCAGTTGACAAGTGAGAAAACTGTGACATCAACAATTATAGAAACAAATCCAAACTAGTCTCTAGAAATCAAGCTGTTCTCTCCATCTCACTCGGCACACAATATGGTGGCCCACTGGCAGTGCAGGAGAACCAGCAGGACCCCAAACCATATGACCTTTCAAGATGGCATGTGGAGAAAATAATATATATGATTTCTCAGAATGTGGGGAAGAAAGCAGAAAACTCTTCAAAATACTGCTGGGACTCAACACAAACGAGCACCTATGGTATGACTCCACTAACAAGAACTTCTAGAACAGGCAAAACTAACCAGTGATAGAGTTAGAATCAGTGTGTTACCTCTGCAAGGGGTGTGTTATAGGGTAGGAATGACTAGGAAAGAACTTTCTAGGGTGATGGTGAAAGTCTGTATCTTGATATGGGTATAGATTACAACTGTGGATGCATTTGTCAGAACTATAACAAAATTTATGCATTTCCTAATTATAATTCACAAGTAAATTATACCTCAACAAAAAATATTAGAATATATAGAAATCTCTCTACACACACACACACACACACACACACACACACACACACACACACTCAAACTGGATTCAAAAGAAAGCAGAATCTCCTATGGAGGCTAAAGATTTTAAGAAAAACTAAAAGCCACTTTGATCCAGGACTTAAGCTTAAGGGTGAAAATGAACTTAGAGACCTTGTTATTCAATCTATGTTCTTCAAATGAGTAAACAGGTAGGAGGTGACCGACCCAAAGTCACAGAGCAAATCAGCAGCAGAGCAATGACCTCCCAAGTCCTAGCCTGGGATTAGTTTCTCTGTTCTGGATCAGTGCCAGAAAAAGCAGATAAAACAGAAGACCAAAACTGATTTTATGAACTAATTTCATTTTAATAATCAAACATGGAGCTAAATAATCACCCCCACCAAGCCAGGTCTAAATCAGGAGATTATATATAAAAGCATTTACCTTCATGAGTCTGAGTCAAGAATAGCCCCTCCAATGAATGGCAGACTTACTACTACTTTGCTTAGCCTTCCTGCCCTTATACAAATATCCAAATTACTGGCAAGGGCCAGTTAAAAAACATGTGGGAGTCATAACTTGGGTTCTTTCCCCAGTTTTACTGGGCTCACTGTGCAAAGTTGGCAAGTCACCTACTGTGATATGATAAGAAATAAATATTTGATCTTTGTCCTGGATTCCTGGCATGTAGCTCCTAAAATCCTTGGAATCTCCAGGTGATAAGTGTCTTTTGTATGATAATGACATAACTAGGGGTGGGACAGTGTCTAGATAGCTTCAGGATGGCGGGTGAGGGTGGAGTGGGGCGGGGGCTGGTTATCAGAAAGACCAAAGCATTAGAGGATTGGGAACTTTTAGCCCACCCCCAACCTCCAACCTCTAGGTGAAGAGAGGGGATGGCAGCTGAGTTAGTCATCAATAGTCAATGACTTAATCAATTATGCCTACATATTGAGAACTGCATTCTGAGAACTGCCTAGTTAGTGAACACTTTGAGGTGCTGGGAGGATGGCGCACCCGGAGAGAGGCATGGAAGCTCTGCGCTCCTTCCCATCATATATTGCCCCTTGTAGCTCTTTCATTTGGCTGTTTCTTATTTGTATCCTTTATAATAAACCACTAAATGAAAACGAAGTGTTTTCCCGTGTTTCGTGAGCCATTCTAGCTAATGGTCAAAACAGAGGAGGGGGTCATGGGAACCCCCAATTTATAGCCAGTTGGTCAGAAGTATAGGCAGCAACATGGGACTTGCCACTGATGTCTGAAGTGGGGACAGTCTTGTGGGACTGAGTCCTTAATCTGTGGCGTCTGTGATAACCCCAGGTAGTTATGTAAGAATTGAATTATAGGAAACCCAGTTGATGTCAGGAAAAAAGCCACATGTTTGGTGTCAGAAGTGTTGTCAGAGTAAAAACAGTACAGATCTATCCTCCCTGGGCCTCAGTTTCCTCCTGTAAAATGAAGGGGGTGGATCAAATGCCACTAAGGCCCTTTCAGCTAGAATTCGGTAATTCTTTGAACTGCTGTTTTAAAAATTTCCAGAGTTAACATGAAGGATTCTCACTCTCTGGAAGCCGCTAGCAAATTCTGCTTTCCAAAACCAGGCAACATCATTTCTCAGGCCTCATCTTCTATTTTGACTAATGATATGCCAGTACTATGTGTGATTTCTCCTTTAAAGAGTGGCAAAAACTCAACAGTGTCCTATTACAGTGCCTTGTCCTCTCCAGCTCTCAAACTTGCAGCCCAATTCTCTGAGATGAAAGAATCAGTTTCTCTCCATTACACTCAATTTTAAACCAAAACCCAAAACAGAATTTTTGACATGCCTCCCAGACTACAAGGCTTGGGCTTCATTAATAATTAAAACAGCAGCTGGTAGAGTTCCAGG
>NW_011888825.1:9570011-9624122 GCF_000151845.1 Pteropus vampyrus | reverse complement strand
AGTGGCTCTAGGCTCAGTACTGGCGCCAAACCTGAATCTGCACTAACCTGGTGAACGCCACTCACTCCACCCTGGTGACTCCCTGGGACTCCACCTCACCCAACTCGCATACTGCCCATGGGTCTTTTAGCAGCTGAGCCTTACGGGCAGGCAGCCTCAGGCTTTAGGATGCCATGGGCCTTTTGCTGAGTTACTCCAGGCCTGGTACTGGTGGTAGTTAGCCTCGGTTTACAGTGTAACCTCTCCCAAACACCTGCAGGTCTACCACGGGCAGCAACCAATTGCAGATAGCTTTATAGCTCCTACTAGGTAGTCATGGGCAGATCACAGGCAGCAACTAACCTTGGCCTGCACAGAAGCCACTCCCAAGGGACCCCAGAACCAACACACCCAGAAGCCAACCGAAGACCACAACAGAGCACTCTCCGATTAGCCCCACAGGAAGCTCACCCAAGGGGTGGTGTCAAAAGTCACACGAGCCTGCTAGGGTAAATCTCACTCCATGAGGTCAGCCCCCACAGAGCAGCTCAAATGCTGTAGGCATGACCACCACTCACAGCCAGTCAGTCTGAGAGTCAATCCCATCCACTGACCAGCCAACAATATCAAGGCTCAACTGCAACAGGAGAGCACATACAACTCATACAAGGGACACCCCTGGAGCACCTGGTGCAGGTGATCGGGGAGACTGTGCCATTGGGCCACACAGGGCACCTACAACATAAGGCCACCTGGCCAAAACTGGGAAACTTGGTAGGTCTACCTAATACATAGAAACAAACACAGAAAGGCAGCCAAAACGAAGAAACAAAGAAATATGTCCCAAATGAAAGAACAGGACAAAACTCCAGAAAAATAACTAAATGAAATGGAGGCAAGCAATCTACCAGAATTCAGAATTCAAAACACTGGTTACAAGGATGCTCAATGAACTTCGGGGAAGAACAGATGATCTCAGTAAGAACTTCAACAAAGGGATAGGAAACGTAAAAAAGAAATAGACAGATGCCGGGGGAGGTAGAAGGGGAAAGGTAGATGGGGTAAAGGGGGTCAAATATGTGGTGAAAGAAATCTAACTATGGGAGGTGAACACAGTATAAATATATATATATGCCTTACTGTTAAAGTGTACAGTTGAAACTTATTGGATTTCATTAACCAATGTCACCATAAAAATTTTTTCTTTAAATAAAAAATAAATTAAAAAAAAAAGAAAGAGACAGAAATGAAAACCACAAAGACCGAAATGAAGAATACATTAGATGGAATCTACAGCAGATTAGATGAAGCAGAAGACTAAATCAACAATTTGGAGAAAAAGTAATGGTAAACAACCAATCAGAACAGCAAAAATAAAAAAGAATCCAAAAAAAATTAGGATAGTTTAAGAGACCTCTGGGACAACATGAAGTGTAACAATATCCGGATCATAAGAGTACCCAAAGGAGAAGAGAGCAAGCAAGGGATTGAGAATCTATTTAAAGAAATAATGACAGAAAACTTCCCTAACCTGGCAAAGGAATTAGACATATAAATTCAGGAAGCACGAGTCTTACAAAGAAGAATTCAGACAGACTCACACCAAGACACATCATAATTAAAATGGCAAAGGCTGAAGACAAAGAGAGAATCTTAAAAGCACGAGAAAAGGAAAAAGGCAGCTAGTTACCTACAAAGGAGCTCCCATGAGACTGTCAGCTGATTTCTCAAAAGAAATTTTGCAGGCCAGAAGGGATTGGCACAATATATTCAAAGTGATGAAAAGAACTTACAACCAAGACTACTCCACTCAGCAAAGCTATCAATTAAAATCGAAGGAGAGATAAAGAGCTTCTCAGACAAAAAAAAGCTAAAGGAATTCGTTACCACCAAGCCAGTATTACAAGATATGTTAAAGGAACTTCTCTAAGAAGAAGGGGGGGGGAGGGGAAGGAAGAATATAAATAATAAAATGGCAATAACTATGTACCTATCAATGATCACTTTAAATGTAAATGGCTTACATGCTTTAATCAAAAGATATAGGGTAGCCGAATGGGTAGAAAAACAAGACCCACTCATATGCTATTTACAAGAGACACATTTCAAATAAAAAGAAACACATAAACTAAAAGTAAAAGGATGGAAAAAGATATTTCATGCAAATGAAAACAAACAAAAAGCTGGGTAACAATACTTATATGAAACAAAACAGCCTTTAAAACAAATCTATAATAAAAGACAAAGAAAAACATTACCTAATGATAAAAGGATCAATTCAACCAGAGGATATAATCGTAGTAAACATTTATGCACCCAACATAGGTGCCCCTAAATATAAAGCAAATATTGACCAGCATAAAGGGAAAGATCGACAGTAATACCCTCACAGTAGATACTTTTAACACCTCACTGACATCAATGGATAGACCTTCCCGAGAGAAAATCAACAAAGAAATAGCAGCCTTAAATGACACACTAGAACAGATGGATTTAATTTATATTTTTAAAGCATTTCACCTCAAAGCAGCAGAATATACATTCTTTTCGAGGGCACATGAAACATTTTCCAAGATAGCCCACATATTAGGCCACAAAACAAGACTCAATAAGTTTACGAGGACTGAAATCATACCAAGTGTCTCTTCCAACCACAATGGTAGGAAACTAGAAATCAATTACAAGAAAAAAAAAATGAAAAACACACAACCACATGGAAGGTAAATAACATGCTACTAAACAATGAGTAGGTTAACAATGAAATCAAGGAAGAAATCAAAAAATATCCTGAGACAAATGAAAATGAAAACACAATGACTGAGAAATCTATAGGACACAGCTAAAGTAGTCCTAAGAGGGAAATTCATAGCAATATGAGCCTACCTCAAGAAACAAGAAAAATCTCAAATAAACAATCTAACCTTGCACTTAACTGAAACAGAAAAAGAACAGCAAATCCCAAAGTGAGTAGAAGGAAGGAAATAATAAAGATCAGAGTAGAAATAAACAAAATACAGTCTAAAAACAATACAAAAGATCAATGAAACCAAGAGCTGTTTCTTTGAAAAGATAAATTAAGTTGATAAATCTTTAACCAAACTCATCGAGAAAAAAACCAGAGAGGACTCAAATAAATAAAATCAGAAATAAAAGAGAAGTGACAAGTGACAGCGCAGAAATACAAAGGATTATAAGAAAATACTATGAGCAATTATATGCCAACAAATTAGACAATCTGGAAGAAATAAATAAATTCTTAGAAACATACAATCTTCCAAGACCGAGTCAAGAAGGAACAGAAAATTTGAACAGACTGATTACCACTAATGAAATTGAATCAGTTGTCAAAAAACTCCCAGCATATAGAAGTCCTAGACTGGATGGCTTCACAGGTGAATTTTACCAGACATTCAAAGAAGAATTAACACATATTCCTCTCAAACTATTCTAAAAAATTCAAGAGGAAGGAAGCCTTCCAAACTAATTTTACAAGGCCACCATTATCCAGATTCCAAAACCAGAAAGACATTACCAAAAAAAAAGGCCCATATCCCCAATGAACATAGATGTAAAAATCCTCAAGAAAATATTAGCAATCTGAATTCAGCAATAAATTTAAAAGATCATACATCATGATCAAGTTGGACTCACTCCTAGGATTCAAGGTTGATTTAATATACAGAAATCAATTAATGTGATACACCTAATAAACAAATTGAAAGATAAAAATCATATGAGCATATTGACAGATGCAGGAAAAACATCTGACAAAATCCAGCATCGACTTATAATAAAAACTCTCAGCAAAGTGGAAACAGAGGGAACATACCTCAACATAATAAAGACTATATATGACGAATCCACAGCTAACATAATACTCAATAGGGAAAAGCTAAAATCATTTCCCCTAAGATCAGGAAGATGTCCACTTTCACCACTTTTATTTAACCTCATATTAGAAGTCCTAGCCACAGCAATCAGATAAGAAAAAGAAATAAATTCATCCAAATTGGAAGGGAAGAAGTAAAACTGTCATTATTTGCAGATGACATGATACTATATATAGAGGACCCAAAAGATTCCATATAAAAACTATTAGAACTGATAGGTGAATTGAGTAAAGTAGCAGGATACAAAATTAATATTCAGAAGTCGATTGCATTTTATACACCAACAAACCACCAGAAAAAGAAATTAAGAAAACAATCCCATTTACAATTACATAAAATAAAACCTAGAAATAAATTTAACCAAGGAGGTAAAAGACTTGTACTCAGAAAATTATAAGACATTGAAGAAAGAAACAGAAGATACAAATCAATGGAAGCATATGCCGTCCTCATAGATAGGAAGAATTAACATCCTTAAAATGTCCATATGACCAAAAGCAATCTATAGATTCAATGCAATCTCTATTAAACTATCAATGGCATTTTTCACAGAATTAGAACAAATAATCCTAAAATTTATATGGAACCATAAAAGATCCCGAATAGCCACAGCAATCTTGACAAAGAACAAAGCTGAAGGCATCATACTACCTGATATCTAACTACACTACAAGGTTATAGTAATCAAAACAGCATGGTACTGGCATGAAAACAGATATGTAGATCAATGGAATAGAATAGAAAGCCCAGAAATAAACCCACAACTATACTGTCATTTAGTCTATGATAAAGGAGGCAAGAATATATAATAGGGTAAAGACAGTCTATTCAATAAATGGTGTTGGGAAAACTGGACAGATACATGCAAAAAAATGAAACTGAAACACCTTTTTACACCATATATAGGAATAAACTCAAAATGTATTAAAGACATAAATGTAAGATCTGAAACCATAAAACTCCTAGAAGAAAACATAGGCCATAAACTCTGACATTGCTCTTAGTAATAGCTTTTCTGATATATCTCCTCTGGCAAGGGTAACAAAAGAAAAAATAAACAAATGAGACTATATCAAACTAAAAAGTTTTTGCACAGCAAAGAAAACCATCAACAAAACAAAAAGCCACCTACTGAATGGGAGAAGATATTTGCCAATGATACATCGGATAAGGGATTAATATCTAAATTTTATAAAGAACTCAGCACCAAAAACAAACAAATAAACAATTCAATTTAAAAATGGGCAGAGAAGCTGAATAGACTTTTCCCTAAAAGAGGACATATAGATGGTATGTCCATATGCAAAGATTGGACATACATATGAAAAGATTCTCAGTGTCACTAATCATCAGAGAAATGCAAATTAAAATCACAGTGAGATATTACCTCACACCTATCAGAACAGCTACCATCAATAAGTCAAAAATCAGTAAGTGTTGGCGAGGATGTGGAGAAAAGGGAACCCTTGTGCACTGTTGTTGGGATTGTAAATTGGTGCAGCCGCTATGGAAAACAGTTCAGAGGTTCCTCAAAAAATTTAAAATAGAACTACAGTATGACCCAGCAATTCCACTTCTGTGTATTTATTTGAAGAAATCCAAAACATTAATTCGAAAAGATATACACACTCCTATGTTCACCGCAGCGCTATTTACAATAGCCAAGATATGGAAGCAACCTAAATGCCCATCAATAGATGATTAGATAAAGAAGATGTGGTACATATATTTAATGGAATATTACTCAGCCATAAAAAATGAAATCTTACCATTTGCAACAACATTAATGGACCTAGAGGATATTATCCTAAATGAAAGAAGTTAGAGAAAGACAAATACTATATGATCTCACTTATATGTGGAATCTAAAGAACAAAATAAATGAACAAACAAAACAGAAACAAACTCATAGATATAGAGAACGAACTGATGATTGCCAGATGGGAGGGGGGTAGGGGTTGGGTGAAAAGGTGAAAGGGTTAAGTACAAAATGGTAGTTATAAAATAGTCACAGGGATGTGAAGTACAGCATAGGGAATAAAGTCAGTATTATTGTAATAACTATATGGTGCCAGGTGGGTACTAGACTAACCAGGGGATCACTTCACAAATTATATAAATGTCTAATCAACATGCTGTACACCTGAAACTAATATAAAATAATATTGAATGTCAACTCTAATTGAAAAAAAAGGATACCAGGAAAATACATACATACGTACATACATACATACAAACATGCAGCAGCTGGTAATGTCTTAAAAGCAGGTTGGTCAGTTAGACAACTTAGCACCTATTTAAATGTCCTCTTTCTCCTTCTGACACTATAATTTCAAAGCAAATCCAAAGAAAAAGGATTTAACAGTGACAAGGACTCTTGTACACTGAATTACACTAGGAGGACTGAAACTGGGTTAATAATTTATAATACTAAGACAGATCTGAATTTGAGAAAACTGTTACCAGATTTTCAGACACGAAGTTCATTCAAGTATTTATTCACTCAATTTTGCAAATAATTACTGAGCTATCCAGTTCAGTAGTTAAGAATACCAGCTCTGGAGTCCACAGACCTGGGTTCAAGTCCCTGCTCCGCCACTTATTATCCACAGACTTTGGGGAAGGTACTTAACTTCTAAGCCTCAGCTTCCTACTTTATAAATAAATTATAGTACCCGCATCACAGGGCTGCTGTGGGAATTAAAGGAAATGATGCATATAAGGCACTTAACCCAGGACTTGGTGAGGAGTAATACTGACTAGTACTATTAGTATCATTCTTCTTGTCTTTAAGGTATGTATGTGTTAGGCTCTACTGAAAAATAGGGGCATGACACTAAAGGCACAGGCAACAAGGAAAAATAGGCAAACTAAACTTCATCAAAATGAAAACTTTTGTGCAACAAAGGGCCCAATCAATAGAGTAAAAAGTCAACCCAAGGAATGGGAGAAAATATTTGCAAATCACATAACTAATAAGGGATTAATATCTAAAATATAGAGAAAACTTCTAAAACTCAACAACAACAAAACAACCTGATTTAAAATGGGCAAAGGACTTGAACAGACATTTCTCCATAGATATACAAGAAGCCAAGAAGCACATGAAAACATGCTCAATATCATTAATGATTAGGGAAATGGCGAGGATGTGGAGAAATTGGGACTCTATGCACTGTTGGTGGGAATATAAAATGGTGCTGACACTATGAAAAACAGTATGAAGGTTTTTCCTCAAAATATGACAAATAGAATTACCATATGATCCAATAATTCCACCTCTGGGTACATATCCAAAAGAATTGAAAGCAGGGACACGAACAGATATTTCTACACTCGTGTTCATAGCAGCATTATTCACCATAGCCAAAAGGTGGAAGTGTCCAAAGATGGATGAATGGATGAACAAAATGTGGCACCCATACAATGAAATACTAATCAAACTTTAAAAAGAAGGAAATTTTGACACATGCACCAACATGGGTTACTCTTGTAGACATTATGCCAAGTGAAATAAGCCAGTGACAAAAGGATAAAGACTATACAATATTATATGAGGTACTTAGAGTAGTCAGATTCATAGAGACAGAAAGTAGAACAGCGGTTGCCAGGGGGCGGGGAACAGGAAGTTGTTTAATGGATACAGAGTTCCATTTTTGCAAAATGAAAAAAATTCTGGAGATGGATGGTGGTGATTGTTGCACAATAATGTGAATGTACTCAATGTCGTCGAACTTAAAAATTGTCGGAATGGTATATTTTGTTATGTATATTTTACCACAATTGTTTAAAAGTAAGTAAATACATACATTCATACATACACACATACATACATACAAGCAAATAAAAACAAGCACCCTCATGGACATGTAGTCTAAATGATGCATGGAAAGAATACAACATAGTAACATATTTTGCTTTTACATACAGTATCTCACTGATCCTCTTAATGACCCTGTAAGATATGACAGAACAAATATTCTTGTCATATACACATCCTTTCCCTGTTTACAGATCAGGAAACTGTGTATTAGAACAGTTAATGGAATCACATACAAGGAGTCACGCTAAGAGGCAGAGGCAGGACTGACCAAAATAAAAAGTGCTAACTGTTGAAAGGGAAGAAAGAGAGGGCATCTTGTGCTGCTCTAGAATTCATTGTGAAACTATGCTATCTTCATGGAATTCCCATGTGGAATCAGTTAAGGCCCCTTCTCATCTAAATGGAAACAGACCATGCTTGCTGTCTAAAAGGTAGTTTGAACAAAAGTTCTGAAGCTAGACTTCCTGGATATGGAACATGGCTCGGTCTACATGAGCTACCTTGGGCAATTTCTTAACTCCTCAGCCTCTATTTCTTCATCTGTAAAATGGAGATAATACCACTGACTCAATGGAATTTTCAGAGAAAAAAATTTTCATGAGATACTGTGTATAACGTATTTAGGGTGCTTGGTACATGGTGAAGGATCAGTAAATTATGGCTAATATTTTTAGCTTCGAAAGATGATAAAAAATAAGTGATAGAAAAAATCTTTGGAGTGAATAACTATGCAGAGTATACTCTACCATACGCTGTGATGGTCACAAGGAAACAGAAGTATGCATCTAGCCCTGAGGAGACTCCAGTTTTAATCAGAAGGCAATAAATACATCATAAGACACAAGATAAATAACAAAAGGAAACAGCATAGGAAAAAGAAAAGGAATCAACAGGTTTGAGTATGTTAGTGGGGTGCAGGACACTGTACTAGGGATTTTTTTTCATTTTTTAAAATTTTTTTTCTCAAATTTATTGGAATGACATTGCTTAATAAAATTATATAGATTTCAAGTATACGATTCGATAATAGATCATCTGTATATTGCTTCATGTGTTCACCACCCAAAATCAAATCTCCTTCCATCATCATATATTTGACCTCCTTCACCCTTTTCTACCTTTCCCCTCAACCCATCTCTCCTTCTGGTAACCACTATACTTTTGTCTGTGTCTATGAGTTTTTGTTTGTTTGTCCTGCTCATTTGTTGCTTTCAGTTTTATATCCCACATATGTGCTAGGGACATATTCTCATTTGGTTTTCAAAAAAGAATCTCAGGGGTAAGTAATACACTATTTGATAGGCGAGGGAAGAGCCAAATGAATGACATGGAAACACTCTGAGTTCAGAGAAGAGATTCAGTGTACCATAAATGGGGTGGTCTAAGAAGGCTGCATAGAGGAGGCAAGTGCTGATAAGACAGCAGCCTTGATGACTAGATGGAGAAGATCAAAAAGATTATTCTAGGGCAGGAGGATTAGAAGGAGCACTAAAATAAGCACCAAGTCTGAGATTGATTTTTAAAAGGTCCCTCTTCTAACTACACCAAGCTGGGTCAGCAAAAAAAAACCCGCCTGAATATTATTTATATCTTTTCAGACTACTAGGTTAGCCTAAAAATTCTGAGTGATTTATCTGCAGGTCAAGAACAACAATTTTAAACTGATGCTCCTCTGGGCATCGTATTTATATCCCCTTCGTCGTATTTATATCCCCTTCCTCATCGTATATGTCCCCTCCAGAAAAAAAAAAACAAACAGCAAGTATACAGAAATGTGCTAAGAATGCATATACAATGTTGCGTCTCCAAAGCATGAGACAATGAAAAATAAACTACACAAGTATTCCACCTATTCTACTTATTATATGAAATGTTTATAAAAAAGCACATTATGATTTTTTTCTCCGCTGAATTTTTTGTACCTTTTTCAAATTTTCTACATGAGTACACATTATTTTTTAAAAAGCACAATCATATGAGAATTTTTAATATCCTAAGTAGCCCACTCTACGCAGTGGTATCCATTCAATAAAGCCCTGTGAGTGTCTCAGCTCCAGTTCTTGTACATGGAAAGCAGGGCAGGAGGAGGAGCAGGCTGACCTCATCACGTGATATTCGATGTCTGGTGTTTTATAACCTGTCCAGCTTTTAGAAGCCCAGACTTCTTCCCATGCTCCATCAGCCTGCCTCAGTACTTCCTCATCTCTGATAGGGGCTCACAGGAGGGTCCCTATCCCACATCTCGGAGAAACTGGCACTGCCAACTGCTGACTTCCTTGTAGGACCCTCATTCTGCACAGATAGGGGCTTTGATGGTAAGGAAAGAATGACTTTGGTAACTGTCAAGGAGAAATCTCCCTGTATCTGTAAAGACATTCATACCACTCCCCTCCCTAGAAATCTTTCATGGCCTCCAGTGCCACCAATGAAATAGTCCAAATTACTTGGCCAGCATTTGAAGCCCTCCAGAATCAGGCTTTACCTTACCTTGTCAGTTTCACTTTCCATCATTCCCCTTGCTAGGTAAATAGAACCAATGCCATTATCCCCACTCACCCCTTAATATTCAGCCTTTGCTCAAGCTGCTGTCTCTGCTGAGAGAGCCCACCAAGCCTCCTTTTCCATTTCTACATGACTCAAATCCTACTCATTTGTCAAAGCTCTGCTCAGGGGCCACCACCTCCTGGGTCCTCGCTAGTTCTTCCTTCCTTCCTCCTATGATCTTCCTCACCCTAACCCACTGAATAACGGAACACCAGCTCTAGGGCAGAATGCTGGGTTCCACCCCCAGCTCCCTCACTGCTAGTTGTGTGACATCCTCATTGCCTGTCTGAAAAATGGAAATAAAAACAGTGCCTTACCTTTTGTATTGTTGTGAGGATTAAAGGACTGCAGATATATAAAGTACCTACCTCAGTCTCTGGCACATATTAAAACAATACTGAACTTCAAAAAAAAAAAGCAAAAACCTTTAACTATTATTATTACTACTGAGGGGAACCCTTCTCTATTCCATTCCCTTACTTCAATTATCTGTTCAATCTTACGCCACTACATTCTATCATACCTGATTTAGGTACCTGTCTTAGCTTCCTTACTAGATTGAACATTCTGGCAAATGCTTAGTTTGGTTCTACAGAAAGTCGGTATAGAGCTACTGAATAAATGAATGAATTCTAAATAATTGTACTTATCATCTGTCCATAAGAAGACCCACATTTAATGTTTGAAGAAAGATTACAAAGAGATTAAAGAATCAGAACTTTTCAATTACAGCAATAGTTCTCAAAGTATGGTGCTTGGACCAGCAGCAACAGCATCACTTGAAAACTTGTTAGAAATGTAGAAAGCTAGTTCCCAGCCGGCACCTACTGAATCAGAAACTCTTCAGAGTGGAGCCTGGCAATACGTTTTAACAAGTCTTCCAGATGATTCTGATGACCCTGAATCATGGGGTTTATCAGAAGCAACATAGCAGCATTGAATGAGCACTGGATCAAGAGTGGATTTTGGGCTTAACTTTGGTATTGACCTTGTACAAGTCTCTTAACCTCTCAACTTCCTTACAAGCAATACAGGGACAATAGCACTCAAATAATTAAATGTTGTGTAGATTACATAAGATCAATATACGGAGTCTACATATAGTAGGTGCTTAATAATTATAAGTTCTTTTCTGGTCTCTTCCTGGGTCTCTCACAGGGTTGTAAATAAAATGACTGAATCGAAAGAACTTTGCAAATTGCCAAGGACCACAGCATCTGAGTGAGGACTACCCATTATTGGTACAAACAGCCATGCTATCAACAAACACCTAGTGTTCACAGGGCACTAGGAAACAGTTTATGTCCAACACCATCCAATCTACAAACACAAACCCCACAACAGAATATCTGCTTCTTACACGTTTATTAAAAGTAGAACTATGAAGAGACTAGATGGTCCTCCCTTGCGCCACCGCCAAATATTCTGGTCAGAATTAATTAACTACTCACTGATCTTTTAATCTAAATGAATCCAAACTTTATTCTTAGAAAAGGATTATCTAAAAATGTTTTCCAGCCACCACAAGGAAAAGTGCCAACATTTGCAGAGCACCATGGTCCTGACTAGGGAACTCCCGATCTAAGACATCTAACTCCAGCAGACATCCAACTCCAGTGGAGGGTCGAGATTAAGACAATAACATTTTGAAACTTTTAGACAGTAACATTTTGAAACTTGTTTCAGAAGAGAAAATCAGGAAATAAAAGTAAGTACTTTTTCTTCTTCCACACTTCTTAGCCTCTCATATCACTCACTGCTGGCTCTCTCTCTGAACCACACATGCTACTCAGGAGCCACCTTCCACAATAAAAAGTAGGATGGATGCAAGAAATGCACAGGCTGTGCATATGTCAGGCTGTGGGCTCAGATGCTGTTTGAGATGGGCAAGCTATGTGTTCGACCAAATAGCACCAGGTTAGAATGTCCATATGAGGCCTAGGCAAGAGACAGAGTAATAATTACTCTACTAACACCTCCTACTATGAGCCTAATGCTTTGCAGCTCCAGGACACCTTTGGTGGGTATGTTACCTCTACTGAAGGCTCCCTAAGAGCAGCTTTATAATATTTGTATCCCAAGGCCTGGCACCTAACAGGCACTCAAAAAGCCTACTGAATTGGACTGAAGGAATTATTTAGGTACAAGCCACATGCAGCCAAAGTATTATTTTATGAGTGAGGAAAATGAGTCCAGAGAGACTAAAAGATAAAATTAGCTAAAGAAATGTAGTCTTTGATGCCACTCACCAAGAACAAGGCTTCATACTGGGTCCAAACCCTATTTGCCACACTATTCCCCACAGCTACCTCTTGTTCCACTCAGACTGGCACACACAGATGTGCCCACACTCCCCTCCTTGCCTCATTTACCTGTCCCTTGGCATAGGGTATCCTCTTCTCTGGCTCTGGAATTCCCACCCATCCTCATGAACAGCCCTTAGACGCAAAGAAACCAGTCCCATCACCCCAGCTCTTCTGATTTCATTTGGACTACTAACAGCACCAACAATTCCCACTATTCCACTGAGCACTTGACTATGGAGTGGCCTACAATTAATCATCATTGTTCCATGCATCTCTGTCCGCTCTCCTGATCCATAAATCCCTCGAGGAGCATGACAACTATGAAATCCCAACTCTCCCTGCCACCAGCTGAGCAGTCACTTCACTCCTCTGAGCCTCAGTTTCCTCAACTCTAATGTGGGAAGACAATAAAATGTCTTCACAGAGCAGCTCTAAGGAGCAAATGGCTACAGAATTGCTTTGTGTAAACTATAGCTGCTGCTTTTAATCATTAGCTTTGTTATTGTTGTTTTTATTTCTGTATTATCCTACCTCCCATCAACCCCCTGATACATTTAAAAGAATACTAACAATACTAAATGTCATGAAAATCACTTTTACAATTTGTTACTACAGTACAGAATATACATTAGAACTGAACTGAACTGTGAAATTACCAGTTAGTCAACTGGCAATAAGGAGGCTTCATTCTCTTTATGGTCAAATATATTTTATTAAATGATGGTGGACAGTAGAGCCTAGAAGGGTATTTTCCTTCACAAGTCACAGATGGGTCAGTTGTCCTACATATCCTCCCAGATAGAAAATTCAATCCTAACTTAATTATTCTGTTAACAGCAACAGCCACAATTTACTGAGCCTCTACTATGTTCCAGGAACTATGCTAAGTGTTTTATATCCATCATCTCACTTAAACCTCACTCTTCTATGAGTACAATCTTTCTCTTAGCAAACTAAGGCTCAGAAGAGTTACACAATTTTCTGGGGTCCCACAGCCAACAAATAGACAAGGCAAAATTCAAAAGCCAGGTCTTCCTGACAGAGGCATCATGTTCTATCCACTCACTACATACCCCTACATCCCTTATATTTGCATATTTTTAAATACCTTCTAACTTCACCCCTTCGTCAACTACCTTAGATTTTTGAAGGTATAGAGATTCCTATTGAAAACGATCTAGAAAAGAAAAGACCTCCTCCCCCCCTCCGCCCCCCCCACCTCCCGCCCAAGCTTACTGGCTCCCGCCAATAAAGCTGAATTCAAAATCCAACTGAGTTTTAGGAATATGGCTTCCAAATGCCAGTTAGCCAATGGGAGAGGCCTCAGTAATTTCACATGCCCCACTAAAGGCTGAAAAGTAAGCTGGAAATTTTTAAGTAGAGCAGGAAATAAACACATCACTACTGCCTAAACCATCCAGGCGCATAAGGACTCCAAAGGTCTCTGCTCTAAAAGACATTTTACCAGTCCTTCCACCAACCAGGAGGAAGCCAGTTTCAAAAGAAACTAATCAACATTCTCAACTGATCACTTGGCACAAGCTCCTGCCTTGGGTGAAAAGGCAAGTTGCTTTTTTAGTGAGAAAATCCCATACAGTGGCCACTCTGTGTTCCCTCAACTAGCCTTGGGCTTTCTTTCCTTACCCAGGATATTGGTCACCTCTGGTGCCCTTTTCCAGGTGCCCAGACCTCCTCTATAGGATTAACGAGTACTGCAGAGTCCTCCAAACTGCCACCAAAAAATTTCAACTTTGGCAAATTTAATATAGCACGAAAGCAACAGTCAATGTGCAGAGACTACTACAAGGAATATCAAAACTTTAGAATTTGAAGGAATCTACTATATCTCACCCCCAAACACCTCAGTTGACAGACGGGAAAACGTCAAACCAGAAAAGGCAGTGACTTGCACAAGGTCACGGCGAGAGTCACTGGCAAAGCCCCTACTGAAGACCCAGGCTTCCTGATTCCCAGTCTAAGGCTCTTATCATTAAATAACATGGCCTTCCTTCTTTCCTGGAGTCAGTGCAGGCATGCCATGGCCACCCTCCCCACCCCCGCCGTCCCCCCTCTGATGCAAAGTTAATTATCTTTTAGGAACCCCACCCCCAATCCCAGTCCCTCCTACAGCCTAGCCGAGTTGCAGAATCAGCAAATTAATTAGCAAATCTTAGAGCATTCTCTGGGAGGATGCCCAGTCTGAGGGCTGCTGGTACTGTAAAGGAGGGACAAGGATGGAGGGAGAAGGGTCTGGAGAAACTAGATCCTGACGGCAGTGGCAGAGAGCTGGAAAGGGTGCACGCAGTGGCATCTTTCCACTAGGGTAGCCGACCAGCAGCTGGCACCATCTCTAAGGAGTCAGGAAGGGCTGGGCCCTGATAGGTAGGGACGCGTGGAGCATCTTCAAGTCCAAGTTGGGCCTCCGGGCGCCGCCTGGCAGGATGACACTGGCGTCGTGAGCAGGCCCAGCCCGCCCGTGGGCAGAGGCCGGAAGACAAGGATGCCCAGCCGGAGGAGTGGCACCGGTGTCTCGCAGAGGCCCGCAGTTCTCACCAGCCCCGCCGTCGCCCACCCAGACGCCCGCCCTTCGCGCGGCCTTACCGAGGCACTGCCCCACCGGGGTGCTGAACGGGTTCCCCAAGAGGAATTCCATCTTGGGCGGACAACGCGGCAGTGGCCCAGACACCCTGTCAGCCGCAGGGGTCTCAGCTGTCCAGGTTGCGCTCCCTACCTGACTGACACTCGCTCCCACCCCACCCTCAGGAACGCCGAACGCCCGGCCCCTGACCCCGCCCCCTGTCGCGTTCCTATTGGGCATCGCCTGCCCAGCCCTCCTCCGATTGGCCCCTACGCCTCCCTCAGCGGAGCTCCACTGACCCCACGGCGTCGGATTGGGAGGAGGAGCGAGCTAGGTCACAGGAATGTTCGTCCTGCGTAGCGGCACCGCCCCTGGCCCGCCTCCGAACGAGAGGCTGAGCCTTTGGATTCATTTACATAGTGATCAATCTAGAATCTCCACTATTATTGGAGAACAGGCCAGTCAATTTCTTAAATAAGGGAAAGAAGAGGTGGGGCTAGGAAGATCCCACCCATAGAAAGTGCTGATTGGAGAAACATTTGTTTTTTCTCCTGCTGGTTGGTGGTAGGAGTATTCCTCCACCCAGAAATCTTGTCACGTGACCCAACTTTCACCCAGGATGTCTACCTTCTGACTTCCTCTTAGCAACGGAGCGGCGGCTCTTGGTTCCCCTAGCAACCAGGGGGAGCGTCTGCTGCGCAAAAGCAGCAGGTAGCCTGCGGTTGAAAAGGTGAGACCCAGAAGCTGAAGTTCTAGGAGGACTACCAAGGGCAGACAGCGCCTCAGCTTAACTCTTTCCTCTGACTTTTTTCTCCGAGGAGTCCGGCCCGGCCATTCTCCTCTGTAAATTGAGCACACAAGTTCCCTGCCAGCCACTTTGTAGTCGTGCTGAGACAGTCAAAACACTAGTCCTGTGCTATCTGCCCTGTAGATGAGACAGAAGTACTAAGGAAGCATTTCTTCAGGGGGCAGGGCCCGAAGAGATTTTTGAGGGGTTCGATTCCTCAGGCTTCTAGCCCTTTTATAGAAAGGTACCCAAAAGAAAGGTCCACTGATAACTTCTTCAAAAATTTAACCCTTATATCTGGCTTAACTATCATTAAATTATTTCTCTTATTTTTATTCTTCATCTTGGTGCTGTTTAAAGTGCTTTGGGAATATAGATACCTGAGTTCTATGTCTGTCTTGTCAGTAGCTTGTTGTATATCTTTGGACAATTTCCTTCCCCTCCAGGGTCTCAGTTTCCCTATCTGGGAAATTTGGGCATTAGGACTCTCTTCTCTAATGGCTTCCAGAGCTGACATGTAATTAAATAATGTGTGTGCACTTAGTACACAGTAAGCACTCTGTAAATGGTTGATTTTCTTCTTAGTAATTCATGGCTAAAAGGGGCTATATTTTTCAGATCCAGTTGATCCCAATTGTTGTTTCCCAGGACAATTCTTGATCTGTTTCTCTGTGAGAAGGCTATTCCGTGGACAGTGGTGTATTCTCCAACTCCTGCCAGTGGTCTTCGCCAACAAAACTATCATCAGGCAAGTCAACAGGAGCCCAGGTTGGGTGGTAAATTACTGATAAAATCCTTTTAGAGGAGGACTGTTCAACCCTTGGCCCTGACCCAGAACAGCTGTGAGAAACATCGTGAGCTATGACAATGATTGTTTACAGTGCCCTAGGTACAGCTGAGCCATGATTAAGAAAATGGCTCTGGAGTCATGTTCTCCTGCTTTACCATATACTAGATGTATAAACTTGGTCATATTACTTAACCTTTCTAACTAGCTTTCATTTTCTTATCTGAAAACTGCAGATGACTAGTCCTACATATGAAATTCCTAAAGATCTCTCAAATCCACATCTTACTACCATCTTGATCATCTCTTGCCTCATGACTCTTGCCATTTTCAGTAGTACAGCCAGCGTGAGCATCTTCAAATTAAAATCTGATCATGTCACTGCTGTTATTAAGCCCCAGGAGTTTCCCAGAGATCCTAGGATAATAATAGAACTCCTGTAGGCCTCTCCAACCTGTATTACGTCACCAAAGTGGAACATGTCTTGTTCTCTTCCACCCGAGGGTCCTCACTGCACAGTTGCCTCTTCTTTCTTACTTGTCCTTCGAATCTCAGCCCTGTCTCTCCTGGCCAGGCCAGGTGCCCCTAATGTGTGCCGTCATAGTTCCCTACACTTAAAACTTGTCATGGTTTGTAATTAAATATTTATATGATTATCTGATTCATGTCTGAAACAGGTAAGGAGATCTGTCTATTGTAGTCACAACATGTAGTAGCTATTACATGTGTGTGGACTAAATAAATGATCTTAACAAATGTAAGAGAGGAATTATTTATCTTTTATAGATGGGAAATCCAAGACTTAGGTGAGGAAAGTTGTCACATGATGCAGAGTCAGGATCCAAATCCTGCCCTTGCATGCATGACAGCTATTCCACACTGCAGTGATTGTTGGGCTTGACTGAAAGCAAACTTGATCTGTCATAGGTGCCAGGCCTTGATGACATGCGAGAATGTGAAATCAATTAAAGTTTGAAATCAGAATTAAGAATCATTTCCCAAAGTATAGCACCTTTCTTTGAAAAAGCACAAACATTGTGGGTAACATCTGCCAAATACAGCATATTAAAATTCCCCCAAAAGCAACTTGGTGTCAAATTATGGGAAATTTTAGAAAAATTAATTTCAGAAGAATGGGGAGATGGAAAGAGGCAGAGGACTGGAAACATTAGGGGAGGAGGGGCATGGTCAATCAGTTACCCTAGAGAGATGGAGCCAGTGTTGACAGATTGGAGAGAATGGGAAGGTGGAAGGTGTAGGTGGACATAGGGCTGGGAGTAGGGTTGTAGGGGATGGGGTTGGGATTAGGGAAGTCTGTGCCTTCTCTGGGGACAGAAGGAAAGGATGTATGAGAGTTAAAAGCACTGAGACATTTGATTGTGCACAATCCAGAAATGGAAGATGCATATTTGTATGAGCTGCTTTCAAGTGGATGGTGGGGGAGGAGGGAGGGAGGGCAGCTGGGCAGGGGCAGTCTCTAAGGCCAGGTGGCAGGCTTGCCACGTCTATGGAGGTTTGTGGTAGATACAATCAGCCCATCACCAGGAATCTTCCCAAGCAGTGCTCAGTGGACAAAGTGCAGAGCACAGGGGTTGCCTACCATCAAGGACTAGCAGGGCAGGGAGGACAGGAGGTTCAGGAAAGGCCCAGATATTGCAGATACATGCAGGCAAAGGTAGATGATGAAGCCAGCAGGGAGGTGAGAATCAGGGGTGGAAAGTAGGAGTTTCCAGATGATTCAGGAGGCAAAAATCTGGGAGTTTCCAGTAGACTAACAGGAGAGTGTGCCTTCCTGCAGGTCCAGCCCTTCTGAATGTTCTCACTAAGAAGATTGGTAATGAGAATGAAGTTGGGTGCCCTAGCTTCCCAGGGATGTGGCTCTTTCCAGCCAGGAATTACATCCCAGGGTCAGCCTTGTAGTATGACTGACCAAATCCACAGCAACCCCCTTTGCCTGCAGTATTTCTGCCAAATCCCTTTGGACCATTAGCAACAAAAATCTACTGGAGTTAAAGTACAAGAGGATTTAATGTGAGAAATCAGGAAACTCTCATAGAAAGAGACCACAGAAACCCTAACAGGGCCTGAAGTTAGGGACATTAGGGCCAGAAAGCCAGCAAGAAGGCAGCCTCTGTGTATCAGTTTGTCTTTCCTTTTGTCTCTTTTTTCCTGGATCACCCAGGTTCCTATCTCTGCTTCTCTCTGTCCATCTGCCTCATCCCCCTCTGGCTCTCTCTGTTTAACCATGTGTCTGACCAGCCCACAGCCCCTCAGTTCCTCTCCAGCTCAAGCAGCCAACTCTGATGGGCACTCTCATCATGCAGCACCAAGCTCACATTTCTTAGAGGGAGAACATGAATGATCAGCTTGGATCGGTATCCACCTACACACTGAGCACCTTGTGGTGTACATGTGTCTGTGTGTGGAAGGTGGTATAGACATGACACCCTGGAAGGGATGAGACTCTCAGAGAAGAGGAGCTGTGGGCTGATATACCTGGCTGGGGCTGCCAAGGGTCTTGATCAGTGGTTGGTGAACAAAGGTGGGCACAGAAAGCCAAAGACCCAAAATGGCCATGGCCATAAGGGGAGCTGAACTCCAAAGGCTCAGGAGACCAGTGTGGACACTTGTTTACTTGTCTGGGGTAGGGTTACAGCTATGATTGTGGGGCCAAAGGGTATACCCCTGATGAAGGACAACAGATGGTTGCCAAGGGAAGCCCTGGAGCAGCCTTGGTAAAAATGTACTAACCCCTAGGTACAGTGGGCCCAGGGGTGGGAGGAGGGTAGCAGTTGGCATGTCCTTAGCTGTCACAGTGCTCTGAAAGAATGCCAGCCAACCCCTGTCCTCAGACAAAGGGAAAAGCAGATTGTAGAAAACGTAATGTTTTTCAGAGATGATGAACCGGCTGTACAACTCATTAGAACCAAGAGTGATGGATGACGACATGCTCAAGCTGGCTGTTGGGGAGCAGGGCCCACAGGAGGAGGCTGGGCAGCTAGCCAAGCAGGAGGGCATCCTTTTCAAGGATGTCCTCTCCCTGCAGTTGGACTTTCAGAGTGAGTATTCCAGGGTGGAGCAGGGACACCAGGCAGGGCTCTTGGCTTTCTTCATTTCACATCTTTGCCCTAGAATTCTATGCATAGTCTGTATAAAAAGATAAAATTCTCCCACTCCAAATCTAAGTGAACCATAAAGGCCTTGGTATTCTTGGAGTAAGGCCCCTAGCAGGTAGAATCTAAGAGGGTGGTCCCAAGCAGTCAGGCAAAAGCTGTGGGGAGGAGGAGGAGGAAGATATGCCCTGGGAGAGCAGCTTCAAAGGAGGGGCAGGGAACAGGAGGGGCATAGGGCCATGAGGTGGGGAGATGCCTCAAGAGTGGCAGGACAGCCTAGTGGAAAGATGTGGCTACATAGATCCTCAGTGCCTCAGTGTCCCCGTCTGTGAAATGGGAGGATTGCAGTCCCTGTCTCAAGTGATGGTTGGGAGGACAAGGTAAGACAACATGTACACAGTGTCTGGTTTACTCAGAAAGGCCAGTGAGGGGTGTGAGAGGAAGTGAGAGGTAGACAGGAGTCCTGCAGCCCCTCATTGTGCAGGCAGAATGTATTACGCACACAGCAGAATGGCCTGGACAGATTCACATTCTTGCCCTCTCCCGGGCTCCACTCAACAACAAGAAATTCTTTTTTTGTTATTGTTGTTGGCTGCTTTTGGTGGGTTTTTTTTTAATTCTTCTTTTAAATTTTATTGGGGTAGCATTGGTTAATAACATAAATTTCAGGTGTACAGCTGTATAATACAACATCTGCATACTCTGTTGTATGCTTAGTACCTGAAGTCTGGTCCCATTCCATCACTATATATTTGACCCCCTTTACCCTCTTCATTCTGAGGCCCTGCCTCAGCCAGTCTCTGCCAGACCCTAAGGACCCAGCAGTAGGCAAGGCCCTGGCCCAGCCTCATGAAGCCCACAGGCCTCCCCAGAGCACAGCCTCCAGAGCTGGTCATAGCTCTGTAGGAGCTAGTTGGCCACCCAGAGCAATGAGGGCCCCTGACCTCAGCCCCCTCAGTGGTAAAAGGTTTAAAGGGGTTGCAGAATGTTTGTCGCCAGAGGCTTTAGTGTTGACCGCCTTCTTTTTCCTTCCCCTACCTAACCTAAGGTTCATTCATCTAGTATTCATTAAGTGCCTGTCATATGCCAGGTGCTATTCTAGGTACTAGAGATTCAACTGTAAACAAAAAGACCAAAAAAAATCCTGTCTTCATAGAGCTAACATTCAAGTGAAGGACACAAATAAAATAAAAATGAAGGAAAATAATAGTGTATTAAAGGTAATACACTAAAGGTAATATATACTATGGAGGAAAGTAAGGAGAGGAGAAAAGCGGAATTAGGGTTGGAAAGCAGTGTTTTATTGGGTGGTGGTCAGAGGCCCCACCGAGAAGGTGAAAATTGAGCAAATACTAGAAGGAGGTAAATAAAGAAGCCATATGGAGATCCAGGGAGTATTCAAGGAAGAGGAAATAGCCAGTGCAAAGGCCCTGAGGTGGGAGACCTGTGTGGATACAGGTCAAAGAGGTCATGGGGTCAGCTAACATCAGCCTTGGGGGCTAAGAGAGGATGTTTGGCTTGTATAGTGAGAGAGGTGGGAGCCCTAGAAGGGTCCTGAGCAAAGGAGGGATAGGATGGGATTTAGGTTTTCACAGGATCCCACTGGCTTCAGGAGAATAGGCTGTAGGGGCCAAGGGCCAGAGCAGGAAGTCTAGTGAGATGACCGCTTCTGTGGTCCAGGGAGCAATGACGATGGGCTGGAACCTGAGATGGGGGCAGTAGAGGAGGATTCCATGTCTATGTTGAAGATTAAATTGGCTTTTTAGGCAGTCCTGTCATGCTGGTAACTCATTTAGAGCTAACTGCCAAATACATCCTGGTTTTGTTGTGTTGTATTGGCTTTTCCACATGAACTGCTGATGTGTAAGGGAAAGCCAGCATACAGGTGTGCCAAGCAGAGCACCCAGGAGTATGAGAGCCACCCAAGAAAGTGGTATCTGCAGGAAGTCAGCCATAGCCAAAGGCTGTCAGTCTAAGTCCAGGGAGAGAGAAGTTACCAGAACGACAAGTAGGGATGGTAGCTGGTATCATTCTGGGAAATCTGGCCACAGAGTGCTGAGGAATAGACACCAGTCACACCTGGCCCTGGGGCTTCAGGAGAGGTAGGACCCTGGGTCAGAGAAATGGTGTCCACCTACCCCATGGAGACAAGACTTAATGAGGGCAGCTGGGAGGGGTGCTCTGCCTCACAACCTCAGGGCAAACTCTGCCCCTCTGAATGAATATTGAAACTGCTGCCCCAAATGTGTAGTTATTACAGGTAATTTTTTTTTTATCCCTTTCACTTCAGTATTATTTCAGTCTTTTAGTGAGCATATTCTAATTTTATAAGTTTTAGAAATCATTACATATAAAGAACATTAAATATAGAGAAAAGGGGCATATAAGCAACAGAGCTATTTGTGGCCTCTAGAAAAAACTGGGGACAAGTTTAGGCCTCTAGAATTTTACATACACAGTATATACTTATTTATACTTATGTGTTTTCAGAACTCTTCTGGCTGCCAGTGACAGAAACCAAACTCTGCTTGGTATAAGGTGCAAAGGGATTGAGTGGTTTGTGTAACTGTAAAGGTGGTCTTCAGAGACCCACAGGGTCATCAGGTGCCTTCAGAGACCCACAGGGTCATCAGATGTGTGGAACCTACCTCTCTATTGTATGGGCGAGTCATCCCACTCTCCATATATGAACATTTGGGGTTCCCCCTATCTTTCTGCCCTTCATGTGCCTATAGGTATTTCTTTGGGCACATACACAAGTGTCTTTGCGGACAGATTCCAGGTAGAGAAACTGCAGGGTCAAAGTGTATAGATGTTATATATTTCAGTAAGCATGGCTAAATTGCCCTCCAAAATGGCTGAACTAGTTGATTGCCCCTCCCACTAACAATGCACAAGGAGGCATTCAGCCTGCAGTGTTGATTCTATTTGTTGCACTGCAGAAGGAAGAAGAAGGACCCCTGTCTGTGTCTTGTAACCTGTACACCAAGTTGTTCTGGCCTCCCTGGCAGTCCCCCAGCCTGGCAGTCCCCCAGCCTGCCTGTAGAGGCAGTGTGAGTGAGTCCTGTGCCCTGAGCAGATCTAGCCCACCTTTACGCCAAGCCCCCTACACCCTCTATGGACCTATTAGGCACTGCTGTGGCCTTGATCACTGCCCACTGTGCACTAACCAGGACTGAGAGCTCCCCAATTCTTGGCCCACATTTCCAGGGCACCCATATGCTCCAGGGCAAGGTAGCAGAGTTGTGAGACCTTTTGTATGGTTAGCACTGGTCATCTCAATCCGCCAATACACTGGTACTAAACTCTAACCCTAAGCTGAGGTTGGAACTAGCTGCAGTATCTCTTCTGATGATTTCAGACATCCTCCGCATTGACAACCTTTGGCAGTTTGAGAACTTGAGGAAGCTGCAGCTCGACAACAACATCATTGAGAGGATCGAGGGCCTGGAGAACCTCACACACCTGGTCTGGCTAGGTAAGGCCCCTTCCCGTTTGTGTCCACCCTAATGAAAGGTGACACCCTGGAAATAGTTGCCAAGTTAATTGTCTCAGGCAATATGCTGCTGCTGGCCCACCATTAGCCCAGGTGCAGCAGAACCTCTGTCTGCCAGGAGCAAGAAAGCCGCACTTTTTAAAAGCACGGGGTCTGAGCTGGGTAAACATAGTAAAAATGTGCTTGGACCCACCAGGACAGAATATTCTGCTTTTACCTGCGAAACCTCTCAATTTGGGAGGAGGTCAGAGAGCAGCCTTGGATTCCTTCTTGTTACTCTAGACTCAGGCTGACAGATAACCGTGGGTCCCACTAGTCAGCCAGGCTCAGATAAAACCAAAAATAATCATCATACCTGCTAGTCGTACTTACTAGCTGTTAAGCATGGGCTGGTATGCTTTCCACATGAGGTTTTTTAACCTATACAGCTCCCCCATTGTAGACATGAGCAAAATGAGGTCACAGCAAGCAGTGGGGGCACCAGGCTCCAGCACAGCTCTGTCTGACTCTAGAGCTCTGGCCCTCACTGCTAAGACCACAGGGGTCTTGATGAACTGTGTCCATCTGCTGTAGGTAGCCTTACATCTGGTGAGAGACAGGTGGACACCTAACGGGGAAAGAGAACTAGCTGGAGAGCTCTTTATAACTTTGCCTCATTTAGCCCTCACAGCAATCCTAAAAGATAGGTGTTTGTTGCGATCGCAATATACAGAAGAGGAACTGAGGCCCTGAGAGGCCAAGGCACTTGCCCAAAGCTCCACGACCAAGAAGTAGCAGAGCTGGAATATAAACCCACAACAGTTTGACCCCGAAGTCCATGTTCCTTCCATCCTGTCAGGCTGCTTCCCCATAATGGGAAGCCTGGACATTGGTGTACCTCCCAAATTGCAAAACAATCTCAGCTACGATTGTGCTGACAGTTGCCAGCCCACAGCAACCCCACAGGTAAGATTATGCTGCCATTTTACAGATGCAGCAACTGAGGCTGAGAGGCTGATGGGCTTGATGGAATTACATGCTACAAGCAACAGAGGCAGACCATAGCCAAAGCTCCTGACTGTTAGGCCTAGGTCTCTCATCCCAGGCCCCATTTCCAGCACCCAAGCACTTATTTATGCTGAGTCCTAGGCTTGGTGGTACAACTGCATCACCAGGAGTCATCTGTCTCTCTAGGAAATGAAGGAGAAGAGGGTGCTGGGTCAGCTCAGACCCTGAGCCATATCACCTCTGGAAGGCCTGCCAGGCACTGGCTATCTGAATGCTGTTCTTTTGGGCAAGAGCAACCAGGTCCCTTAACTATGAAACAAATTCCACAGGTCCCTGTGAGACGCTCCTGTGATACCCAGTGTTCTGTGGTATAGGGGTGAGAAAGCAGAAGGGGAAAGTTCTGGTAAAAGATCAGCCTATACCCTCATAGAAACAGAAGCCAGCCTTTGTCTAGCCATAGCACTGGTAGTCCAGGAACCCAACCACAGCCAGGAATAGCTGGGTCCCTGGGATGCACGGGTGGGGGGTGATGGTGCTCTCTGATGATGATTCAGCACAGTCCCGCCCACCACATACACATATGCTGGTGGCTCACCACAGTCAGCTGCCCCAGCACTGAGGATGTGCTAGAGCTGGCTAGTACTGGCTCTGGAAAGCTGATTGTGCACATCTCAGCCCACTTTCGCATTCAGCGATGTCTTTTTGGTAGATTGAAATTGGCTATGGTGGGAGTGTTTACACCACAAAATCAGCAAGCACTACAAATCAGAGCTTTCTTCACTTTACTTCCTACTGTTAAAACATTTATTTGCAACATACCACTGGTTCTAGTGCTTGTGGCCAGGCCTCCAAAGAACAGAACCTGGCCGCACAGTGGGAAAGCAAGTGGGCAGACTTGGCATTTGGGAGACTCCAGTTCATATCCCTGCTCTGCCCATGTACTAACCAATTTTGTACAAGTTATTTCAGCCCCCTGAACTTCAGTTTCTTTATGTGCTGTGTGATCTTGGGCATATAACTACCAGGCCCTTTTGAATCTTAGTTTCCTCATCCATTAAATATGGGTGGTGATACCTATGCTTTGAGGATTAAATGAGGTGATGCACTTAAAGAGCCAGGCATAGAGAAAAGGACAGTAAATTATCATTATAGTCTCAGCTGTCAGCAGGTGAGCATTCGCTGATATACCAAGGAGGCCAAATTAAGATGTGAATTAACTGACTTTCCAAATCACCTTTTAAATGAGATAGCTTACAGCTATCATGATTGTATTTCCAAGCTCATGAAAAATTCCCAGTTTGGGCCTCTGGGTCGTTAGTGTTCCAGGACAGGGTTGTAGCCTCAACCTCAACCAAAAACCTGTAGTGGAGAAAATTCAACAAAGTTTTATTCCCAAAGATGTGAAACTTGGGTTAGAGAGGATCCTGATATCTCAATTGGGGTTGGGCTTGCTGGGGGAGCCTGAGTCAGCTGTGATGGAGCATGAAGAACCTGGCCTGCCACCTGTCCAAGGAGGAGTGCTGGATGAGCTCTGGCACCACTATAGTTAGCTGTGTGGCTTTAATCCTTTCTGAGCTTCAGCTTCCCAATTGAATAAATGGGGAGAGAAATTCCAAACTGCTACTTAAGGCCATTGTCTGGGGATATACACACAAGCACTTGATAAACTGGTAAATGGTAAGCATACAGTAGGTATTATTACTAAAACACTTGAAGGAATGAAGGAAAAGAACACTCTACAACTGTCTCCCCACCCTAAGATGCACTGCTTTGGACCTACCAATAAGCATTTCCATCTCAAAACAACGATAGCATGGACATATTTGCCCATGTGTCCACAGCCAGAAAGATGAGTGGCAGAACTGGAGAGGGCAATGAAAGTTTGAGGCCGTAGGAAGGAATCCACGCATGGCTTCTAGAAAACCATAAGCTGTCAGACAGTGAGTCGGTTCCTGACTCGACAGCTTGGTGCTGGCTCACAGAGCATGAGTAGCTCTGATGGTTTTGTTTCAGGATAGTGCACCCCCTAACCTGTCACTCAAGCCTCATGGCCATCTTCCTTCCAGACCTATCCTTCAACAACATCGAGGCCATTGAGGGGCTGGACACATTGGTAAACCTGGAGGACTTGAGCTTATTCAACAACCGGATCTCCAAGATCGACTCTCTGGATGCCCTGGTCAAGCTGCAGGTGCTGTCACTGGGCAACAACCAGATCAGCAACATGATGAATGTGAGTTCAAGGTCTGAGCAGAGCATGGGCCAAGAGCTGTAGGTTGGGGTAGGAGCTGGGGGATGGGGGTCTGTGGCAAGGGAAAATGCAGGCTCTGCCTTCCAGATCTTCTCTTTTTCCTAGAAAAGCTAGAAATCTAGATTATTCTACAAGAAATCTGATAATGTTTAAACAACATGCTTAATCCATGAAAGTCCATCTGTAGATGCCACTTTGTGCCCTGCCTTGGTGGGGTCTTTCTTTCCCCGAGCCCCACACACACTTAAGAAACTTTTGCTGAGGTGAGGACCTATTGGATATGGGTCATTTGGCCTGTGCTCAGTGGGTACAGGGACCCAGAAGTACAGTCCATTTGGGGGTGCCCAACACACACACCCACATAATCAAGACACACAAGGTGACAAGAAGTCAGTATCTGCCCCCGAGGTGCCAGAGGTGTGTATCTGTGAGAGAGCATGAGTCATTGGTCATTTGGGGGAAGGTGGGCTGCCCCTTGGCCCCTTACAACAAGTTCACAGCAGCAAGCTGGGGTTGAGACGCCAGTGGTTGGGTGTGGCAGCATTCATAAGGGTCCTGTGTCAGAGGTGACATTACCAGACTGCTCCTGGGGTAGGACTGTGGCTGGGACCCGCTTCTCTAGCCTTCAGTCAATCCTGGGAGCTGTCCAATATCCTTTCAAATTCTACTTAGGTCAGTCAGATGGCCTGGGTCCAAATCCCATCTGCATGCTCTAAGGCTCGAGTCTTCTACACCTGTTTTCTCTTTTGTAAAAGGAAGATATAGCCCAAAACCTGCCTGCTAGGAATGAAGTGAGGTGATAAGCATGAGGCATTTCATTCAGTGTCGGGCCGGAGTATGTTCTTAACAAAGAGAGGACGGTCATAGCTGAGATCCTTTCTGAGAGAGTTTCAGGAGAGCTGAGGTGACTTTTGAATCAGACTCATTAAGGGGCGATTGGAATTTTACCATTGAGCAGAAGGAAAGGCTTCCTGGGAGGAAGGAATGGTGTGAGCAAAGGCCAAGATGTAGGCTTGGGATGGGACAACCCCAGAGAGAAAGAGGAAGGAAGAAGGTGCCTGGGGAAAAGTTTACAGGGAGTACTAAGGTATCTGAGCCCAGACCTCATTGTTCTAGGAGTGAACATCCCCCTCGAGGAGCCCAGGGTCACTGGAAGAGGTCAGGGGGTGTGGTACAGAGTGGCAACCAGAACAGCAGAGGGGAGATATGGATGCTTTTTTCCTGTGGTGTGTCCAAGGCAATACTGTCTTTTAGAAGGAAACCCTGCTACCATAAGGAGGGACTTGAGGGGGATCGTGTGAGTGGGTGAAACAAGGATGGTGCCCTTCGCCTGCAGAACAGGTGGGCTGAAAGCGTCACTGAGGCAAGGACTTGGGTGTGGAGCTGTGTTGGGCAGGTGATCTCAGGAAGCCAGAGGGCAGGAAGAACCAATGTGCAGATGTGTTACTGAGATTGCTGCTGTAGGTGATGGGGGCTCCATTCTGCTGGGCCCTCAGGAGTGTCCAGAATGCCTCCCAGAATTGAACACCTGAAGGACCAGCAGCTGAGGGATGCCCTGGCTATTAACTACCTCCTGCCTTTGCTTCTGGGTGGGCCTCAGAAATCTGAAGCAGAGAGCAGGGATGAGATGGGCACTATCAGCAGGAGTCCAGCACAGCTGCAGCTGAGGCCACAGGTATGCCAAGTGCCTACCACAAACAAACAGGGATATTTAGCACCAAGATTACTGGTGCTTCAAAGAAGGGCTTGTCATCAGGGCTTCAAGGACACAAGTTCCTCTTCCTCTTGGATCTACTGTCCTCAGCATCTCCCTGGGTTGATTCTTTTCGTGGTGTAGTCAAAAGTCAAGGCCACAGGCTTCCTCGAGCATAAGATATCTCCCCCAACAGTGGCCCTTCATTATGATCAGAGATCATACCCACCTTCGATCAATATCAGAGCTGAGGGATGGCCAGGCTGGGTGGCTTAGATGAATGGTCTGGAGTAGGTCAAGCACCAGCTTCTTACCTGCATTTAAGTCTGTCCAGCGGGGCCAAACCCGAGAGGTTATGTAGTCTAGGCAGTTTGCCCTGCATACCAGACAGGAGGATATAAACTCAACCAGTGCTCTTTTCAGGGTTCAAGTCCTGATTACTCAGCCTGCCCTTTGCTTTGTAAGGCCAGGCAACCAAATGCTGACCAATGAGACAGCTAACACATGGAGGGTCCACCCGAACTGAATCAAGACCTGAGATTTAATTAGCTACTGACTATCTGACCTTGGGCCAGGGACTTAGCATTCTGGGGCTCATTTGCCCATCTGTAAAATGAAAATAACAGTAGTCTCTCCCATAAGCTGTTGTGAGGGTTGAATCAATTAGAGTATGAGATGGCTAATACAGGACCTGGCACACAGTAGATACATGGAAAGCAATGGTTATTCAGGAATTTTCAGATTCAGGGCTACCCCAAACAGCCCTAAATCTTGCTGTTTGAAAACCTTTCTGAGCATTTAGCAGCTGTTGCTGCCTTGGTAGGTCCAATACCTCCAGGCCTATCAGTAAATTATCTCTTCTCACTTGCTGTCCCTTGGACATTGTAGACTTCAATGGACCCGAGACCCTTTCCCTTACAAAGGTCCAGGCCTAGGCTTGGAAATGGATACTGACTCGCAGTCCAAGCCTCAGCCCTGCTGTGGACACCCAACTCTGTCCCCTGACCTTGGGCATTCTCCCCTCCCACCCTTGCAGGGACTGGATAGGAGGAAACTCTATCCCTCTTTCCCAGTGGGATGCTGAGTGCCAGGTGGCCCCTCCTGAATATGGGAGAAAAGCAGGTAAAGCTGGTTCCCAGAGAGAAATAGGAAAGAAGAAGTTACCTGAGGAGAAGCTGCCAGGGAGTACTGAGATATCTGGGCCTAGATCTCATTGTTCTGGAGAACTGGCCATATGCCAAAGATGCTGGAGTCCCTGCATCTTCTTCACCTAATCAGGTACCAGCCCTCTTGGTGACTTGAACCAGAGAGTCCTGACTTAATAAGATGCAAACTCTGTGTATCTATGATTTTAACCCTTATCTGCACTGTGTATCTGACATCTAATTATATACTTTCTTGTTATTTGTTTATTTACTAGGCTTATGTTAATACCTGTTTATTGTATTAAAAACAAGCAGATGTTTCAACAGAACTCAGGGCACACAGGGAAGATCCCCTCTCACTCCTGACCTCAGCCCATACTTCCCTTTCCAGAGGCCACAGCTGCTTCTAAGTTGTATGTATCTTTCGAAGCATCTTATTTAAATGTTTCACGATTGTAACATCTGTCTGGCTACCCTCCAAGCGCCTGCCTTCGGTCATCCCTTCTCCTTCCAAGTCATCAGTTCCCCCTCTGCTGGACCATTCCATCATTTAGATGTGGCATGATGTATTTTTCTAGTCTCCCATAGGTAGACACTGAGGTTGTTTCCAACCTCGTATTATTACACGCAGGCTATAATGGATGTCCTTGAACAGGGCTTACTTTGCACTTGGGGAGGACTGTGGGCAGGGTAAATTTCTGGAGGTGGAATTGTTGGGTCTGAGGGCATGTACATTTTCTATTTTGATGGAACTTGCCAAATCGTCATCTATAAAAGTGAAATTCTTTACAAACCCACCAGCAATTATAAGGCCTGTTTCCTTTCACCATTGTTATCAAACCATTTTCTCTTAAATAATCTAAAAGATGAAAAATGGAATTTCACTGGAAGATCTCTTAAAAATTAAATCACATCCTATCTCCTTGCCCCATATACACTTAAAACTCCAGTGGCTTCCATTGTCCTTAGAATAAAATCCAAACTTGTGACTGGCTGACCTTGTTTCTAATCTTGCCTCAAGTCTTGCACCCAGCCCCATCCCAAACCAAGCTGCAGCTACCCTGGCCTTGATTTGTTCCTGGTATACTGCGAGTTCTCTTCTGCCTCAGGGTCTTAACCTGTGCTTTTTTTGCTTCTAGGAATGCACTCTCCTCTGCATTCTATGGCCAGCTCCTTCAGGTCTCAGAGACCTCTGAGTTCCCTAATTGAAAAAGGCCTCCCTGTTGTTTTCTCTTAGGGCCCGTCTTTATGTTCTTATAGCACTTACCCCAAAAAGTAATGATTTTATTTACTTTGAAAAAGATTCTTATCCTGTACCCCTAGAATGTCAGCTCCTGTAATAAAGGCAAGGACCGTGTGGATTTTGTTCCCCCTGACTCCCCAAGGCCCAGTATGTGCCTGAGGCCTGGTAGGTGCTTAATAATGTTTGTCCAATGAATACATAAATGACTGAAAAAAATTCCTTCAGAAAAGCATGCTAGGTTTCTTTTCTATCTTTTGCATAGGACACTGTGTAGGTGTTCAGAAGATACTATCAAATGAAATATAGGCATACCTCAAAGATTTTGCAAGTTTGGTTCCAGATGACCTCAATAAAACCAGTATCACAATAAAGCAAGTCACATGAATTTTTTGGTTTCCCAACACATATAAAAGTTATATTTACACTATACAGTAGTCTATTAAGTGTACAATAGCATGTCTAAAAACAAAATACATACTTTAATTAAGAAATATTTTATTGCAACAAACTCATAGATACAGACAACAAACAGAATGGTGGTTACCAGTGGGAAAGGAGTTGGGGGAGGATGAAGATGGTAAAGTGAGTCAAATACAAGGTGACAGAAGGACACTCTCGACTTCCGGTGATGAGCACACAGTAGATGTTGTATTTTAAAGTTATATACCTGAAATTTATATAATGTTATTAACCAATGTTATTCAATAAACTTAATCTTAAAAGTTTCACTATAAAAATACTTTATTGCTCAAAAATGCTAACCATCATCTGAGCCTTCAGTGACTTGTAATCTTTTTGCTACTGGAGGGTCTTGCCTCCATGTTGATGGATGCCGACTGCTCAGGATGGTGGTTGCTGAAGTTTGGGCAATTTCTTAAAATAAGACAACAATGAAGTTTGCTGCATCAATTGACTTCTCCTCTCATGAATGATTTCTCTGTAGCATTCGATGTTATTTGACAGCATTTTAACCATAGCAGAACTTTTTCCAAAACTGAAGTCAATCATCCCAAACTCTGCTGCTGCTTTATCAACTAAGTTCATAATGTTCTAAATCCTTTGTTGTCATTTCAGCAATCTTCACTGCATCCTCACCAGGAGTAAATTCCATCTCAAGAAACCACTTTCTTTGCTTATACATAAAAACAAGTTTTTATGTTCAAGTTTTATCATGAGATTGCAGCAACCTAGTCACATCTACAGGCTCCACTTCTAATTCTAGTTCTCTTGCTATTTCCACCACATCTGCAGTTACTTCCTCCATGGAAGTTTTGAACTCCTTAAAGTCATGCATGAGAGCTGGAGTCAGCTTCTTCCAAACTCTTGTTAATGTTGATATTTTGACCTTTCCCATGATACATAAAATGTTCTTAATGGTATCTAATATGGTCAGTCATTTCCAGAGGTTTTCAATTTACTTTGCCCAAATCCATCAGAGAAATCACTGTCTATGGCAGCTATAGCCTTACAAAATGTATTCCTTAACTAATAAGACTTGACTAATAAGACTTACTCCTTAACTATGGGCGGAATGTTCTGTTGGCAAGCATGAAAACAACATTAATCTTGTACTTCTCCATCAGAGCTTTTGGGTGACCAGGTGCATTGTCAGTGAGCAGTAATATTTTGAAAGGAGTCTTTTTTTCCAAGCAGTAGGTCTCAACAGTGAGCTTAAAATATTCAGAAAACTATGTTGTAAACGGATGTGCTGTCATCCAGGCTTTGTTGTTCCATCTACAGAGCACAGGCAGAGTAGATTTAGCATAATTCTTAAGGGCTCAAGGATTTTCAGAATGGTAAATGAACACTGGCTTCAACTAAAAGTGAGCAGCTGCATTAGACTTTAACAAGAGAGTCAGCCTGTCCTTTGAAGCTTTGAAACCAGGCATTGACTTCTCTCTGGCTATGAAAGTGCTAGATGGCATCTTCTTCGAACATAAGGCTGTTTTGTCTACATTGAAAATATGTTGTTTAGTGTAGCCACCTTCATTAATTATCTTAGCTAGATCTCCTGGATAACTTGCTGCAACTTCTGCATCAGCACTTGCTGCTTCACTTGTACTTTTATGTTAAGGACACAGCTCTTTCCTTAAACCTCATGAACCAACCTCTGTTAGCTTCCAGTCTTTCTTCTGCAGCTTCCTCACCTCTCTCAGCCTTCACAGAATTGAAGAGAGTTAGGGCCTTGCTTTGGATTAGGCTTTGGCTTAAGGGAATGTTGTGGCTGATTTGATCTTCTATCTAGGCCACTAAAACCTTCTCCACATCAGCAATGAAGCTGTTTCACTTTCTTATCATGTTTATGTTCACTGGAGTAGCACTTTAATTTCCATTGAGAACTTTTCCTTTGCATTTACAACTTGGCTAACTGCCTGGTGCAAGAGGCCAAGCTTTTGGCCTACCTTGGCTTCGAGACGCCTTCCTCATCAAGCTCAATCATTTCTAGCTTTTCATTTATAGTGAGAGATACATGACTCTTCCTATTACTTGAACCCTTAGAGGCCATTGTAGGGTTATTAATTGGCCTAATTTCAATATTGTTGTGTCTCAGGGAATTAGGAGGGCTGGAGAGGTGAAAAGCCAGTCAGTGGAGCAGTCAGAACACACACAATATTTATTGATTAAGTTTGCCATCTTATATGGATGCAATTTGTAGCACCCCAAAGCAGTTACAATAGTAACATCCCTGATCAAAGATCACCATAACAAATATAATAATAGTAATAATGTTTGAAATATTGTGAGAATCACCGAAATGTGTTACAGAGACATGAAGTGAGCAAATGCTGTTGAAAAAATGGTACTGATAGATTTGCTTGATGAAGGGTTGCCACAAACCTTCAATTTGTGAAAAATGCATTATCTGCAAAGTGCAATAAAGTAAAGTGCAATAAAATGAGGTATGTCTATATTAGCTATCTGGTTGACATTTTTCCCTATTTTAATAAAGATAGAGTATAAGACACCTCCACGCCCTGCACTGGCAGCAGCTGGCCTCGGTTTCTCGTGTGGCCTCTTGAGTCAACTATAAGCACAGCATGGGTGGCAGCCATCTGTGGATTGCTTGCTGACACATACTAGGTGGGCCAGGAGGGGCTAGGTATAAACTTGGCCTGCAGCTGGACCCACTCTCAGGGGGCCACTGGGCCCCACAGGACTTGTACTACACAAAGCCATTCTGCTAAAATCGGGAGACTTAGAAGCTTTACCTAGTATGTAGAAACAGACACAAAAAGGTAGCAAAAATGGGGAGACAAAAGAAGCATGTCCCACATGAAAGAACAGAACAGGGCTCCAGAAAAAGATATAAACAAAGTGAAGTCAAGCAATCTGTAACAGATGCAGAGTTCAAAACATTGCTTATAAGGATGCTCAATGAACTTAGGGGAAGAGTAGATGAACTCAGTGAGAATTTTAACAAAGAGATAAAAAACATAAAAATGGAAATGAATTATAAAATTATACAAGGGAACCAGTCAGAAATGAAAAATATGTTATCTGAGGTGAAGAGTATATTAGAATCAACAGAGTGGATGAAGCAGAGATTTGAACCACTGATATAGAAGATAGGGTAGCAGAGGACACCTAATTAGAACAGCAACAAGAAAAAAGAATAAAAAAAAATGAAGATAATTTAAAGAGCTTATGGGACAACATCAAGCATACCAACATTCGCATCATAGGGGTACCAGAAGAAGAGAGAGAGCAAGAAGTGAAAAACCTTTTGAAAAAAATGATGGAAAACTTCCCTCACCTGGTGAAGGAAATAGACTTACAACCCCAGGAAGCTCAGAGAGTTCCGAAAAGATGAACCCAAAGAGGCCCACAACAAGACACGTCATAATTAAAATGCCAAAGGTTATATACAAAGAGAGAATCTTAAAAGCAACAAGAGAAAAGTAGTTAGTTACTTGCAAGGGAGCTCCCATAAGACTAGCAGTTGATTTCTCAAAAGAAACTTTGTAAGACAGGGCTTGGCACAAAATATTCAATGTGGTGAAAACCCAGGGTCTACAACGAAGAACATTTTATCCAGCAAAGCTATCATTTGGAGTCAAAGAACAGATAAAGAGCTTCCCAGAGAAGAAAAAGCTAAAGGAGTTCATCACCTCCAAGCCAGTATTACAGGAAATGTTGGAGGGACTTCTTTAAGGAGAAGGAAAAAAATATGTAGCAAAAGTATGAATAAAGAAAGGCAATAACTATATATCTATCAACAAGTACTTCAAATGAAAAAGAATTAAATGCTCCAGTCAAAAGATAGGGTGGCTGAATGGATAAGAACACAAGACCTTTACATAGGAGACTCACTTCAGATTAAAAGACACACACAGACTAAAGGGATGGAGAAAGATATTGCATGATGGACCTAGAGGGTATTGTGCTGAATGGAGTAAGTCAGAAAAAGATAAATGTCACATGATTTCACGTACATGTGGACTCTAAAGAACAAAATAAACAATAATAACAAAAAAGCGGAAACAAACTCATAGGTACAGAGAATATTTTGAGGGTTACCAGATGGGAGGGGGATTGGGGGGTCAGTGAAAAAGGGCAATGGGATTAAGAATGAATGAGTAGTTACAAAATAGTCATAGAGATATAAAGAATAGCACAAGGAATATAGTCAATAATATTGTAATAAATATGTATGGGGCAGAGGGATACTACATTTATTGGGGGGATCACTTTGTGAGTTATATAAATCTAATCGCTATGCTGTACAACTGAAACTAATATAATGTATGCCAACTATAATTGAAAAATGAAAATATTATGTACTCAGCCATAAGAAGAGATGAAATACTGCCATTTGTGACAGCCTGGATGGACCTCGAGATAATCATGCTAAGCAAAATAAGCCAGACTGAAAAAGTTGAAAATCACATATTACTTATATGTGGAATATAAACCTAAAAGCAACAAATGAACAGGACAAACAGAAACTCAGAGACATGGACAATGGACTAGTGGTTACCAGTGGGTAGCGGGTAGGGGAGGAGGGAAGAGGTAGACAGGGTAAAGGGGGTCAAATGTAGGGGGGTTGGGGGAGGGTGAAGTGGATAAAGGGGATCAAATATATGATAGCTGAAGGACATGACTTTAGGTGGTAATCACACAATAGAATATATAAATGTCAAATTATAATGTACACTCAAAAATTACATAATTGTATTAACCAATGTTACTCCAATAAACTTAATAAAAAATAAAAATAAATATTATTAAAAATAGAGTATAAAAAATAGCAGTTAATGTTCCACTAGCTGTTATTCAGTTAATTCAAGGTTAATTATAAAGTGGTTTCCATTTAATTTAAGAGATTTGGACCTTTCACAGGGCTTTACAATCTAAAAGCACACCTATTCTGAATGACTAATCAATACGATAACAACAATTACCACCATCTATTGAGTAGGTATCAGGCACTCTCTTACCTGCATTTCATAGCTCATTCGTTTAGCCCTTTCAACACACTTAACATCTTTATACCCATTTTACAGGTGAGGAAATTGAAGCTCACATATAATGGGTAACTTGTCCCACGGCTAGCATTTGAACCCAGGTCTGCTGATTCTTTGGAAAGCCCAGGCCTTACCTAAGGCCTCAGTACAGTCATCCAGCCTAAAACCCCCAAGCCCTCCTCTCCTGTCACTCCAGACAGTGCTGAAGGCTCTGTGGCCAGACTGCAAATTCTGACAGAGTACCAGAGATGGAGACTTCTAGGGGTGTTTTCAGCTCTGCAGCAGCCAAGAAAATGGGTCTTCTCCCCTCTCCTCCCCAGATCATCTACCTGCGGCGGTTCAAGGACTTGCGGGCACTCGGCCTCTCTGGGAACCCCATGGCTGAGACAGAGGATTACAGGATGTTCATCTGGGCCTACCTTCCTGACCTCGTGTACCTGGACTCCCGGCGTATTGACGAGCACATGGCAAGTGTCTCCCTCTGGGTTTCCCAGCTCTGTGAGACAGCCGTCAGGCTCCCCAGTTTTGTGGAAAGGGACATTGAGACAGAGTTCCCCATCCACCTGAGGAGGAGAGAAAGGGCAACTCCCTCTTCTTAACTCCTTTTACCTGCTTCTGTCAGAGCAATTCCAGCAGAACCCTCATTGTTACTATTTAGTGCGTGCTGACAGCAGCAGGCTCTTTCCATGTGTTGCCTCCAGGCCATTCTACACTGTCTGGTTTTCCTCATGAAAAAGATGAGGAGACCAAGGGTCAGTAACTAGCCAGGATCAGCAGCTTGTGGCAGAGCCAGGATTCACCTCTACTCTATGTGACCCCAGAAAAATATTAACAGCTAACTGTGGTGCCAAGCACAATGCATTATTTCATATTGTTTCCACCACAACCTGTGATGTGGGCCCTGCTCTTATCCCCAGCTTGCCAACAGAAAGCTGTCACAAGGGGAACTTCGGCTTATCCAGGATCTCATGGTCGGTGGTGTTCATGCTGGGAATTGGACCCAGGCAGTTTAGCTGCAGAGCTTGTGCTTTCAGCCTTTGTGAAGGGCTCGCCCCAGTGCGCAGGGCTTTCCCCTCTCCACTGCATGGACCTGTCTACTGCCTGGTCTATCCACCATATTGTCTGTCCACTGCCCACTCCTTTCCCACGTCCCATGCTATGAGCTGGTCCACTTTTACTTACTCCTTACTCTTCGCAGTGTGATCAATTTATGGGCACTTTCTCCACTGGAAAAAAAAGACTCTGCCCAGCTTGTGAGGCTTTAGCAGCAGGATTGGGATGTCGCCTATGTGTTGGGAGCCAGAGAGACCAAGGACTGTTTGACCAGCCCACTCCTCATGGGAAGCTATTGCCTTTCCTGGGAGAAGAAACCTGTGTTTGGGGCACACTGAGTTGATGTGGGGAGCACCCAGGAGAACCCAGTGGAAGCAAGGAGGAGGGCTGGGTCACAGGCCCCACCACTGATCCTGCTAGGCCTGGACTATGGAGCAGAGCCCAGCCCCTAGGTAGACCATGCCACCTTCCAAGTCTGGAACTCCACTTGCTGTCAGGGTGCATTTCACTCATTATAAAATAATGGGACAGCCTAACACTGCACAGTTCCAAAGCCTCTCCCCAGGCATTCTCTCCTTTGTCCCTAGAAGTTTCTATAAAGGACAGGGAGCATATAAAGGGTAGTTGCCTGGGCAACCCCATCATGCTGTGGGGAAATGAAGACTCCTTTCACAATTCAGAGATTTGCCTAGAAGTATCAAGATAAATAAGTAAAAGGTGGTAAAAGCAGAGTTCTGCAAAGCAGAGGCACCTGAAACTCTCCTGTCCACTTCACTGTCTGTTCTGGGGCCAATCACAGCCTGCCCCAAGCCCTTGACCTCTTGGTGATGTAGGATTCAGGCAGCAGCACAGCCAGGGCCAACCACAGGCCATCCAGGGGCCGAGGGTAGTCTCCCAGGGGGCCTCCCAGCTCCCAGGAGCTCTCCCTGAGGGTTCTTTCTGTTTCTGTGAGGCCACTTTTAAGTTGAGGCCCTGGGCTATGCCTGAAGGCCAGCTCTCCCCTTAATCCAGCACACAAGATGGGCAGGGGCTGTGAGCTCCGGGGCTTTGTGCGGGGTGGGGAGAGACAAGCAAGAGGATCAGGGGTCTATCAGCAGGGCCATACTGGGGTTTGGGGCCTGTCCTATTGAAGGTGGAGACCTGGGGAGAATCTTGAGCAGTTTTTAGCAGAATTCATGATGTGTTCCGCAATTCAGGAAGACGGAGGGGATGGAGCTGTGGTCCTGAGACAAAGAGAGAGAGAAAGAGAAAGAGAGAGAAGAGGTTGTGGCCTCACCCAGGGCAGGGCTGTAGGAATGGAGAGGAAATGAGGGGCCAGATGCTAGAGATTTTTAAAAACTTAAACTTATTTATTGAAGTATGAATACGTAGGGAAACAGAATGTAAGTGTACAGCTCAATGAATAGCAAGAGATCTTTAGAAGGATTTCAACTCTGTACAATATAAGCTGTTTGCAGCCAAAGCCCCTGTTAAGGCATAAAACTACACTGACGTGTACTGACATCATGTTCAGGAGGAGACTGGGATGGACCTCAGACAGCACAGGACAGTGGAAGGCAAGCTCAGGCTCTGGAATTGTACAGACTCTGGGGAAGCCCCTGCCTTCCTTTATGCAGTCAACACACAATTAGATCTTTTCATAGATATGTAAAAATGCCAGGAGGGAAGGACATGGGCTGAGATAGATGTACAGGATGGGGTTTGGTGGTTATGAGGTAGCTTCCTCAAGGAAGTGAGTTTGAGCAGGGATCTATCTACAGGATGGGGCAAGGGTTGACTGGGTGAAGGCAGAAGGCTGAGCACGTGCAGAGGCCCTGGGTTAGGAGGCAGCATGATGAGCAGGTGAGTGGCTGGAGCTCAGAGAGCTGGTGAGAGAGAGTGGGGGAGGCAGGTAGGGCATTGCAGGCCACAGCAGGAGCTTGTTATTACCCTACACCCAAGAGGAAACCATACAAGGTAAGTAAGGGGCTGCAAGATCAGGTATGCATTTAACAGGTTGCTCTGGCTGCTTGCTGGTGAGGGGTGGGCAGATGTGACAGGCAGTCAGGAGGTAGCATGGACAGGCTTGGGCATAGGCCTGGGTCTGAGGGGGTGGGGAGGGTCCAGGATACTCCTGGGTCTCCGGCTTGGGTGCTGGCTGGCTGGGGTGGAGGGCCACTCACCTCGACAGGACTCTGGGAAGACAGAGGTCCATTTTGGACAGGGTGAGTTGGCAGTGTTCTTGAGGCAACCAGGAGACATGAGGCCATTAGTAACAGGTCTGGTGCTCAGAGGTGGCGTCTGAGCTGGAGGTAGAGACCTGAGTATTGTCAGAGGATGAAGGATCTTGTACTTGAAGACTTAGCACAGGTGAGATCACCTGGGGTGTGTAGAGTGAGCCCAAAAGGGTGAGCACCAAGCCCTAGGGACACCAGCATTTCTGGTGGCCATAGGGGAATGAGCCAGAGGGGTGAGGAGAACCAAGAGATGGCAGGGCACAGAGCCAAGGGCCAAAACTCTTGTGACCAAGCTGTGACTTGAGTTTTTCATTTTACTTCTCACTCATGCATCCCTAAAAGAGAGCCAGAACACTTGCTGTAGAGGGCTGTGGAGGGCCAGTGATCCTGTGCTGCCTACCACACCCCTCTGGGTCCTTCCCTAATTTCTCTTAGACTCAGAATGCTTGAAAAGGGCTATGAGACAACAAGGCATTCTCATGATACCCCTGCCCACATGTAGGAGGCCCACAGGATGGCAGAGGCCAGTGTGCCTCAAAGGGACCAAGCATCCCCTGGTAACATTTTCTCGTTCTCTGGTCAGAAAGAGCAAGCGGAGATTAAGCACCAGTACAGTATTGATGAGCTGAAGCACCGGGAGAACTTGATTCGGACCCGGCTGGAGGATGAGCAGTCCTGGCAGAAGAAGCTGGAGGACCACAAGGTACACTTGGCCCAGAGGAGCCCTACTCCTCACTTCTTTCTGCCCTGGCTCCAGGATGCTGGCCACAGGGCATCAGTCTAGTTCAATAAAGGTCTGCAGGGCCCAGGCCCTGAAAACCCATTTTTTAAATTGAAGACAGATGCTGCGCAGCAGTATCTAGCTCTGATGGAGCATGTAAATCGTGTTCCATCCACAGGGCTTGGTGCCCTGTCACTACCTCACTCTGCCTGCCACCTGCCCTCAGGGCCAGCTCCACCTTAGGCCCAGACTTCACCTGCCTTACCTCCCCAACAGGGCCGGCAAGATTATGCTGAAACAATCTGACAGTGCCCCGTGGGCAGCCAGGAAGGTTCAAGTCCCTGTTCAGCATGCCCCTAGATTCACAGCTGAGCCCCTGCCGGCCTTCTCCCCACAGTCACCATCCTTCCCTCCAGCCAGAACAAGCCATGTGCAGCTTTCAGTTTTATGCCTCCGGACCTCCACACGTACCTACCCTTAGCTCAGCATGCCCTTCCCTTCCTTGCCTTCCTTGGAGGGCCAAGCATCCACCAGCCCCATTGCCCAGCGTAAAGCCTGTGCGGCTAATCAGTCACCCAAGCTTGGTTGTGTTTCTGACCACAGGCTGCATTTGTTGAGCATCTGAATGGCTCCTTCCTGTTTGACAGCATGTACACCGAGGATGTGGAGGGCAACAAGCTGGCCTGCCTGCCCAGCGTTGGTGAGCTTCTTGAGGCATATCCTTCCAAGTTCATAACTGTTTTCTCTGGCAGAGCCTAGGCCCTATGCCACCAGCCTGCCTGGGGTTAGTTCCTTTCCACTCTGGGCCTCAGTTTCCCTATCTCTCTTTGAGACCCTGGAAGATAAAACCTCCACTCAGAGCAATGTGCCCAAGAGGCAGTACAGAGCCAGATCAGCTAAACTGTACAGGGAATGCTGTCTGGATTTCAGGGAACACACTGAGGGTCTGGTCAGCATGGCTTATGTCTGTATGCTTGACAAGACAGGTTGTCAGAGATGGAAATTTGACATGTGGCGCTAACTTTCCTTACCATATTTACTAGTTCCTACTGTATGCTTTGTGTACTGTATTGATAATTTTCTCAACCACTCCTCTAGATGAGTGCTGCTATTAATCCCATTTTATAGTTGGGGAAGCTCACCTTAGAGAGGTTGACTTGTCCAAGGTCACACAGTTTCAACCTGGGATTTGAACCCTAGTCTATAGGGTTAAGAGCGTGTACTTTTCCCCCAGGTGGCCAGAGCCAACAGGATGTGACTGACAGTTATCATCAAGGCTGTGGCCAGGATGGCCAATCAGTTGGCTTAAACTATAAGCCTAGGATAGAATCAAGGGGTTCCTGGTCTGAAGGTGCTAAGATGAGTCAATGAGTCACAGAGTGGGTCTGTGGAGACTCCAACTCTGAGTAGAGAAAAAAAAATCACTTTTAAAACCCCAACATTCTGAAAGAAGTGGGGGAGGGGGTGGTAAGAGTGTGGGGCTGACCGAGCAGAAGGTGAAGAGCAGGACTCTGGGCCAGACAGATGGACTCCCTCCTGGCTCTGCCACCTACCAGATGGGTGACCTGGGCTTACATCAAGGCTCTAGCACCTGCCTGACTTTAAGATCCTCCTAAGGATTCAATGTCGCTGGCTCTGTCGTGCCCTGACATGCAGGTGAGGAACCTGAGGCCCAGAAAGGGGAAGCAGCTTGCCAGGGAGAAGCAGTAGCAGAGCCAGGGCTTGAACCTAGATCTCTCTGCTTCCAGCCCATGGTCCCCGCCCCCTCAACGCCCCCGACCATTGCAGTTTCCCTCAGCACACTTGCAGCACCTGAAGACAGACCCTCAGCAAAGGTGCCATCTATATAACACAACAGAAACAAAAATACACATTGCCTCGCTCCCAGGCCAAGCAGGCTTCCCCGGACTCCCAGCCCCTCCCTATCCCATCCAGGTCCCTCAGGAGTCTCTTAGCATGTGTCTCCTCTGCTCTGTAGTCTCCTCCTGTAGCCCCCTACCTTCTTCCCTCACGTAGGTCCTGTGTCTGAATCCCTCAGGCCAGGGGTAAAGATTCTCCCACCATCACCTTATCCTCCAAATATCAACTCCTGGCTCTACCAACACCAAGTCCTGCACCCAAAACAACCTCAAGCTTCCTTAACAGCCACTCACCTACAAGGACAAATTTGTCATCATTTGCCTGAACATTTTTGAGTATGGACTGAAACAGCATGAAAAGCGGAAAGCAGAGCTTGAAACCTTCAATGAATGTGTCCACGAGGCCATCCAGGAAAACCAGGAGCAGGGAAAACAGAGGATTGCCAAGTTTGAGGAGAAGCACTTGCTGGTAGGCCCCACCCTCCCTGTTCTCTTCCTGCCTCCTGCTGCAGGTGTCCATGCAACTGGGGACCTGGACCCAATGGACAGGCAGTAGCCCTTGTACATCTGACGACCCCTGAGGCCCATGATCCTTGTTCCCATTTGCCAGAGCTAACCCAGCTCACTGTCTGAGCCAAGATTCAGCCTTCCACTGACACTACCAACCACAGCTCCTCTGCTGGCCAAGGCTGAGCCATGGGGCCTGTGGGTTTCTTTCACCTAAAACACCCCTGAGGTTCAAGGTACCATCATCATTACTATTTAAATGGTGTTTTTATTATCACTACTATTATGGTGATGATAATGACCATATGAAAAAATGAAAGGAAAAAAAAAACCTTCCTTTTTGTTCATTTGTTTATTTAGCAAAATCTTCTGAGCCCTGCTCTGTGCCTGGCTCTGTGCTGGACATGGCTTCTGCCCTGAGACAGCTCCCATCTGGTGAGGGGCATAGACCCAGGCCCTCCCAGAGTGGTCAGATTCCCAGAGTGGTCAGCACCAACCTGGAGGGAAGCCAGGAAGCATTGGGAGTTTCCAGAGGCACCTTAACTTGGGCTGAGGCTTACAGGACACAGAAGAGTTTTCCAGGGGTGATAGAGGAAAGAAAGGTGGTTCACAGGCATATGGGACCCGCCTGACCCAGGCCACTCAGCCCAGCCCAAGCAGGGGCCATGTGTACTTGATGGGCATTGTTTCTTTAGTTAGCATTACTTTGCAAGGCCAATCCCTAACCTGTTCTAAGTCATAGAACTTCTGAGACTCTAAGGAAAGCAATGGACTTTCTTTCTCCTCAAAAAACTGTTCAGCGGTGGCTCCATAATGTAGTGGTTAGCACATCTGCTTTACATGCAGAAGGTCCTGGGTTTGCACCCCAGGTGGAGCCACGGATCATACCCCAAGTATGCCAGGCCCCGGGCGGTGCGCCAGGGCCCCTGGGCGCATGCCACAGGCGTGTGGGAGGAGACGACCTGCCTTTAGAGATCCATTTCTTAAGGGGAAATGGCAACATCCATAGGTCAGGGATGGAAAGGGGAGAGAATTAAAGAGGGGGGAAAAAAAACTGTTTACACACACCGAGTTTGTGAACACTTGCCTGCTGCATCAGGGGCCCATAAAGCCACTCCTGGCTGAGAACTCTAAAGTAGAAAATCCCTTGATGATGCAAATTCAGATATAATAGGATTGGTGATAGGCCCCAGTATGCTTCCCGGCCCTCCCACTCTGCATGCCCCATTCTCTCCACCCACTTATCCCATTAGCCTCGTCAATGGGACCTAGGTTATGGGGAGGGGTGTTATGCATTCAACCAGAAGTTAAAACTTGTCAGCAGATGAATACATTTGGTACACATACATATTTTGTTTGGCCTGCAGAGGGTTTTAAAACATTTTGAATATCCTGTTGACATTAAAAACAGGAAGATTTCACAGAAGAATTGTGGTTGCTAGCTTCTCTGGAGGCAGTTGTCATTAGGGCCTGAGGATCGATTGTGCCCTCTGGACAGGCCACGTCTCAAGTCCCCCAGGCCCTGTCTGGCACATCCTCCATGACATTCCTTATCTAGTCCCTGTAGCCACTGGATTTGGGAAAACTGGATGTCAGCCAACTGGCTCCTCCTGAAGCCCCAGGCTGGGGCCCAGGCCCCTCAGCAACAAATCCCCCTAAAGAAGCAGAACATGGGCCAGGCCACAACCAGTGTTGCACTCCTGCTGGCACCAAGCCCAACCCCCTAACAGGCTGCTCCTTGAGCTCAGATCTTTAGACCAGGCCAGCTCCCCTGACTTCATGAGGCCCTGGTCTGCATGGTGGCACCCTCAAAGTCTTTCTTGAGATGCGCCCACTGGGATTTTCCAGTGTGCCTAGGTGCCTCTAATGTTCAACCAAGTTGAGTCCACTTGTCTTGGAAAAGTTCACAAACTCCACGGGCTGTAGGCCCCAGTTCCTTTTCCTCACAGGATCTTTCTGTGAGCTTGTCCTGCATTCCTCTCACCACCCCAACTAGACCCAGGCTTACACAACACTCCTTTCCAGTGTCCAGCAGGGGTGGTTCAGGCGGACTCCGCGCTGGTGATCCTCTCCTGGCCTCCATTTCCTCAATGAAATGAAGATGATAGTCTATGTGTGTTGCAGAAAAGTTGCAAAAATCAGACCGGCAAGAAACTAAGCAGCACTCGGAGAGTTGGAGAACTCAGGTTTATTAGGCTGGCAGTCCCAGAGGACCTAGCGCTCTGAAGATCTGGGCCCTGAGCTCAGATGCAGCTTTGCTTATATAGAACTTATTTGGCATGCGCCGATTGGTTAATTTGTCCTTAGGTGGTTACAGAGCGTGGTAGTTGCTGTGGGGTATAGGCAGTTACATTTGTTGCTTAGACAAAACAAGCAAAAGGGAGGATGAGTCATTAGTTAATTTTGAGTATGGCCTATGCAGCAAGCATATCTGTAGAAGCAGAACAAAGGCTGATTAACCTTTTGAGTACAAATTCCTCTTCATATGTAGTCATAGTTACTCTAGTGACCATAGTGACTAGTAGTGGATAGGTAATACAAATGCGAGCACAGATACAGAATGAAAAATGTATACAGGGGAGTACAGTCTGCCTCCAACCCATGTGTGCACATGTGTGTCATTGGCATGTGTTAGTCATGTGTATATACATGTGTACATATGCTATATGTGTTTGTGTCTCTGTGCACGTGCGTGCATGTGAGTGTGAACATATGCATGCATGTGTGCTCATGCATGTACCTGTGTGCATGTGTTTGTGTCTGTGTGCATGTGTGTGCACATGTGTGTATATGATGCAAGTATAACATGCATTGTTCTACACTTTGCTACTTACGCAGTTCAGCAATCCTTCTAAAACTTGAGTTGCTTCATGTTTTTAATAGTTGTAGAATAGCTCGTTGCATGGATGAGCCATAATCTATTAAACCCATCCTTGTTGATGGACATTTTTTTCCCAGTTTCTCGCTCTTTCAAACAGTGTTGCAATGAATAACTTGGCGCAAGTGTGATCTGTAGGATGAAGTTCTAGAGGTGGCACTGTGCATTGCTACTTTTACTAGTTTTTGTCCAACTGCACTCCACAGAGGCTGAACCTTTTGCAGCCCTGCTGGTTCCCCTGTCAGGACAGTGTTAGCAAGCTTTCTCAATTTTGCTAATTTGTTATTTTCTCTTAAAGGAGGGTGAGCATCACATGTTTTACAAACATCTATTTATTCTGTGAACTATTTGTTCTTATAATATGTCCTTACCCATTTTTTATTTGGTGTTGTGCTCTCTCTCTCTCATAAAAATTATTACTTTGTAGGAACATTTTATAGATTCAGAAATTGGCCTTATGTCAGTGAAATAAATTACAAATATTTTTCCCAGTTTGTTATGTTATTTTGTCTATGATGTTTTTATCATTCAGAGTATTAGAATTTTTTATGTGGTAGAATTTATCAGTCTTTTCTTCTGGTTATACTTAAAAATAACTTCTCCACTCTAAGATTATTTATTAAAAATCCTTCATTTTTTTCTTCTAATACTTGTATGCCTTTATTTTTTACATTTAAATCTTCATACTGACAGGAATTTGTTTTCGTGTAAGGCTTGAGGTAGGAATTGAATCTGATTTTTCTCCATACAAAGTAGCCATTATTATAAATATCATTCGCCCCCCTGAATCGTATCCAGTTACTCGTCCTTCGCAAGAAACACCAAATATCAACAGAAACAAGTTTACATTATATCCAGTGGCCAATTCTCTAGGTCTTTTGTTAGTGAACCGCTGGTATTCAGTGCCCCACTCAGCCCCCAGGGTGCTCTCTAGCCGGAGAACACCCTCTCATTCCAAATGCTCCAGCTCTGTTTACTACTAACACCCACTTTCTCACGAGGGTTCTGTGTGGGTCTTACCGGTTTCCTCAAAGACTGTCTTATTTTTCCAGTGTCTCTCCCTATGTGTGCCTGCTGTAGGCTCTTTATTGAGTCTCCATTAGTCAAGCCCCCACTGTGAGCCAAGACCTCACATACACTGCCTAATTCCTAGGACCTTGTGAAGCACAGATTCTCTCTCCATTTACATGAGGAAACTGAAGCTTATAGAATGGAAGTGACTCACTCAAGGTCAGACAGCTAATAAGTAACCCAGAGAAGATTCAAATTCAGGTCCACTTGACGCTGAAGCCATAGTTCCTTCCCACCAGCCACCTCAAACAAAAACCAAAGTTAACATGGATTAAGCTCATGCTAGCCAGTGCTAGCATCTGCCCTAACAGCCTCCAGACATGGAGAGGATAATTAGCTTCTACAAGCTCACAGAGCTGGCAAGTGGCAAAGCTAACTCTTGAGCAGACTGAACCCAGAGTCCCAAATTCTTACCCACAAGACCAATTGCCACCTGTCATGAACTAATTACAATTACTTGTAGATTTCTAAAGCCCAGGCTTTTGTTTCCAGAGTTTAAGTGCTATACGTGATGAGTCTGAACTGACCAATGTTGAGATGAAGATAGTGGAATACAGTGAGGACATCACTGAGCTGTACAACGGGCTCATGACGCTGGAGATGCAGTTGGTAGAGCAGCTCGAGGTGAGACCGGGCCCCTGGGCACAGATGTGACATTGACCGTGCTCTGCTAGCCTCATTTACAAGAAGCTGGTGATGCAGCTAAAAAACCATACTCCAGCTGGAGCCTTCCCAGGCATTCGTCTGCTGGAAACATCCAGTGCGATTCAGCATGTCAGACTGATGTTTTCCTCATCAGTCCTTTGCTTGCTTTTAATACATTTCAATCATTTACATTGCAAGTAATTCTTATGCAGCATGGGAGGTGAGCTCATTCATCCTCTGGAGTGTTTCCCCACCCCGCCCCCGATCCTGGAAATGCCCAGAGCCTCAGCAGAGAGAGGATTTTTATTAGACCTGGCTGCTCAAAAAATGAAGTAAAACCGCACTCGAGTACGAAACAAAGGCTCTTCCGCATCTCAGCCTGTAGTTGCTGCATGTCAGGGAGATGCAAGGAGCCTGCAATTTAGCACTAAGTAGTGAGAAAGAAAAGCACTGCTATCTAAAATTCCTTAGGGGCCAGAGTGACTGGTGTGTTCACAAGGCAGCTGAGGTGGGGAGTCTAGAGTGCTGTGATGAATCAAACCTCATTGGATGCTGCCATGGCTAGGCCAAGAGATAGCAGCTGATCAATTCCTCACGTGTCAAGTGACATCTCAGACACAGGATAGATTTCCCCATCACATCACATAGCAGATGCTCATGCCCCGCTGGGGAATGCTCAAGCACTGCAGAAAGCAGCATGCGAGCCTCAGGGGAGGCTTAGGCAGTGGCTTGCAACCTTTTCTAGCAGATCCCCTTTTCAAAATCTCCAAATTCCCTGGGACCCATGCACAGTGGCCAAAAGGCTATAAATGTAGTTGTGCTTTTCAGTGACCTTAGTTTTATTCATTACAATAGTGTTTACGCACATTTGGAACATGTATAATTGGCTCAGCCCATAGACCATCTCCAGGCTCATGTAGTCTCCCTGCATCGTCAGCCCACCCTGCAGTTCTGTAGTCTGTGGTGGATTGTACTGGGGCTCATAGGGTAGCTGGCTTCACCATGCATCCTCCATTGTTCCCTCAATCAACATCAAGTCTCATTAGGCCCTGGGTGCCTTGCTAAAGCACTGGGATGCAGCAATGCAGGAGTGCCTGCAGGGCACAGTTAGTGAGACGTCTAGGGTAACAGCCAGCATTATTGAGGGTTTTCTCTCTGACAGGCATAGCATTTTGTGTGAAGTAAACCATATAAGCTTTTTTTTTTTTTTTTTTAAATGCCTACAGCACCTGGTGTTCCTAGGTGGTCTCCCATCCAAGTACTAACCAAGCCCGATCCTGCTTAGCTTCCGAGATCAGACGAAATTGGGCACTTTCAGGGTGGCATGGCCATGGACCCATTTAAGCTTTACCACAACTCCATGAGACAGATATTATGAAGGAAACCCATTTCATAGATGAGGCAGTTGAGGCCCAGGAAGGTTAAATAACATTCCCAGAGTTACACACAGTGGTGGAGCTAGGACACTGACCCAGGCATTCTGGCTCATAATGACGATGTCCCTGTATTCTCTGGAGGTGATAGATGCCACTGAGAAGCCCAAAAGAAGGGAAGTAGCTCTGTGTATATGTGTGCAGGGGTGTAAGACCAGGACATGTGTTCCTGGCCAAGGGAAAACGGGCACAGGCCTGGAGAAAGCACTGCATTAAATATTTAGGGGGTGGTGAGTTGAAATGGTCAGAGAGTAATGGAGCTGTGGGACAGAAGTCAGAAGGAAGAAGTAGGATCAGTTCACAGACATCTACTGGGAAAGCCAAAGTAGTTGGTCTTTACCCTGAAGTTCTATGATTAGAGGAGGTATTGGCTAAGTTCTAAGATGCGTCTTTTGCTCTGAGGCTAGACCTGTCAAGTTCGTGTCTAAATGTGCATGTTAACTGTTCCTTATCATTTCTAGGAGACTATAAACATGTTTGAAAGGAACATCATTGATTTGGTGGGATTCTTTATTGAAAATGTTCAAAGCCTATATCCTTTCCTTGGTGACCTTCCATGGGGAAGTGCTACTGGGCCCGTGGGGTTATCCTGGCCAATACCACTGCTCCCCCTGCCTTCAGGACAGGTAGGGGAGAGGTGCCTACATTTTTAACACAAGGCAAGGAAAGGTAATGCTTCTTTACAGACTAAGCAGAATGCAAATAAGTGGGATCCCCTTGGCCACCTGAGAAGTCAAACATCTGCCCCCTCCACTGCCACCAGTGCCCTAAACATATTGGCAGAGATAGTAAAATGTCAGCACTTTGCTTTTTATCAGAAATACCTATGCCCGTTTGATTTACAGGAAGATCTATACCTCTGCCAAGATGATATTAAATTCATCACAAGATCCTATTGAGTGGGAATCTCCACCTTGGAAATTAGAGAAATGTAAAACCTCCATTTTTTTCACCAAGGAAAAAAGATCACCTTCAAAGGATGGAGATTTGGCAACCACTTTGACTCAAAGAATGTGCCCCCAGGTCTGAGAGTTTCCCCACCCTCAGAACAATGACAGCTTGTCTGAGTAACCCCTGCAGGGTTGCCATGCTGGGGAAAGGAAGGCATTGTTTGCAGTAGAAATCCTGGCAAGTTTTTTCTCAAATGAATGACACTCAATGGGAGACAACACCCCAGAATCTCCACTGCCCCACAGGTATACATGTGGGGGAGGCAACTTCCAGTTGAAGACACTGACAAATTATTCATAATGAGCTCAGCAGGTTAGGAGCCAACATTTGGGGCATAATCAACCCTTCTGCCATATGAACTCAGGGCCCTGCTGTGTGGGGCAAACTGTGCTCCAGAAATGATCCCTGGTCCTGCCTTCCTGAGCCCACAGTCCCACAGGAGGCAGAAGTGATGGAGACAGTGAAAAGCAGCAAACCAAGAGACCAGGGCTTGGAGCCTCTTTGAGGAAAGGCCCACTAAGTGACGATCTGAGAGTGAGCCAGAGGGACCAGGTGGAAAGGTGGGGATGACAGGCAGAGGAGACAGCCCATGCAAAGGTCCTGAGAAGAGCCAGAGAATTCTGGGCCAAGAGGAGGCCTTTAGGCCACAACAGAGAGCGAGAAGCTCCTGGAGTGCTGTAAGCACAGGAGAATGGTGTCCTGTTCACCTACATCTTTATAGCACACTCTAGCTGCTGTGGGGAGAAACGGCTAGAGTAGGAGACCAGGTCTTAGTCTACAGTCAAGTCAGGAGGTGGTGGGATGGAGAGAAGTGGAGGATGGAGGGACACATGGAAAGCCCAGTGCCAAGAGCCAATGATGACCAGGGGGAGCCAGGATGGCCCTGGGGTTTGGTGCACACAGGTAGATGGCTGTGAAGGGGCTCCTCAGAGTTTGCCTTTTGGTCCTTAAGAGTCTGTTCTCTCATCTAGCAGCAATGGCCTGGCCCTCTGAGCTCTTGCCGAGGTCCCAGCCCACAGGTCAGGGACATGTTGAGCCGGCTCCACCTTTGGCCTTTGCTTAACTTGAGGCTGCACAATGGCTCAGTGTCGGGACCTGGAGACCCACCACCACGAGAAGCTCCTGGAGATCTCCATCAATACCCTTGAAAAGATAGTCAAGGGTGAGCTGGATGAGGACCTGCCTGAGGATGTACGGGCGGTGAGTGTGGTGGGATGGGGCTGGGAGCATGGTCGGGAGTGGCGGGCCCAGTGGATACTGGCGCCTGGCAGACACAGTCCAGCCAAGCTCTGTGGCTCCAGTAAGCCTTAAAACCTCCCAGCGTCTCAGTTTCCTCATTTGCAAAAAGGGAAAATAGCCCCCTTTGCAGGGTGGTTGGCAGATGAAATGGGCTAACAAAGTACCTGGTTGGGGATTCGGTAGAGCCCAACTAAAGAGGAGCTCCTGATAATTAGGTAGTTTTAACTTATCAACAGGTTGCTTTCCAAAAACTCATTTCTGTGGGGCTTCTGGAACTTTCTAAGAGAGGCAGTTACAAATAGAGCTAAGGTCTGGGATTTCTCCAAAGGTCTTCTTAACTCTCAAGTCTCTATGATGAGAAGCACTGCTGGGGTTTGGAAACCAAGCACCATTTCTGATCCAGCATGATACTGTCTCTCATTTTCCACCAGAGCACCCAGTGATAAATGGTCATGGATCAGCAGGGTCAGCATGGATGCCTGGGTCTCTGGGTCCTGCATTGGTGTCCAGTAGCAGTATGTGTTATGTCTCTGGGAAGAGGCACAGGCAACGACGGGAGGGCCCAGGCCCAGATGTTTTCTTGTCGAGAGCATTTCATTCCTTCATCATTCATTCCGGTAGCAGTTTCTCAATTTCTCTCCATCGCGATGTTACCACCAAGTTAAGACGTCATTGCCCTTTGCCTGGACCACTGGTCTCCTTACTGCTTTCCTACAGGTGGCGGCAGTCAGAGAGATCCTCTGAAAACCCAAACCACAGCATTTTGTGCTTTTGCACAATACCCTCTAATGGCTTCCCATGACTCTTTGAGGAAGCTCTTCACCCTAATCCTCCAGACCTTCATGCCTGGCCTGCTACCCCAGTGAACTCCTCCCTTTGCCCCCAGCATCTGAGCCATTCCCCAGTCTCCGGGGCTTGCTTCTTTGTGTTGCTATTCCTCCTCACAGACATGTTCTTCCCTCTGGTCTCCATGTGTCTGGCTTGTCCATGTCATTCAGATCTCAGTTCAAATGTCAGCTCTTAGAGAGGCCCTCCCTCATCACCTTCCTGAAAAACCTGTCCATCACACACTTCATTTGTCATCGTCAGAGCCTTTATCACAATTTCAAGCTGTTTACAATTGCTTTGGCTATGTGACTATTCACACTACATAAAGGGAAGCGGGGAATGGCCACTTCAGCACCACATACCTCCCCAGTGCTGGCAACGGTTCACGGCACAGCCGAGGTACCAGAAGTTCCGCTGTTATGTTCCTGAGACCAGCAGTCCCCAACTCACATAGCCTCTGTGTGGGCTGATAGACACCCAAAACAGCAGCATGGAGGTAGGGCCACTGTGTCACCAGCCTTCCTCCCCTAAACACCCGCTAAATGCTGCTGTTGTTCATACACAGGGAGCTGCCATCTTCCCCAGCCCTGAAGTAAGGCTGCCCCCAAGAGCCCCATCTGGAACCCCCCAGATGGACCATCAAGAGGTAGATAGAGTTCCCTCATGGCACAGCTTCCAGGTCTGTGACATTCAGCAGATACAGAACTAAAACATGCTCCCTAATGACTATGACACACAGAAAAAGATGGCCCGAAGGTCAATGGTAGATAAGCAGGCTGGTTTGGTTCTTTCAGTGGTCGGCCATCTCCTGTCAGGATGGCTCTGCCTGGCACCATCTGACACCTGTTTCTGTGGCTCCAGGAACACTCAGCACCTGCTGCCTAGGTGGGAGCTGACTACAGCTGGCTGGCAACACAGAGCTCTGCTCATTGAGGGTTCACACTGTCCAGGCATTGCTGCCTGGTACTCATACATGATCTCATTTTCTCACCAAAGGCCCCTATAAAGGCAGCACCATTATCATCCCCAGTTTACAGATGGGAAAATTGGGTACAACTGGGTCTCAGAAAAAATTGGTAAAGTGCCCAGGATGACACAGCTTGTGAGGACCAGAGTCTGGAATCAGACTAGTCTGAGAGATGCAGAGCCTGGGCTGTCCCCTGCAGAGTTGGCATTGTACCCCCACTGTGGACTACAATTTGGGGTTATAGGTTTGCCCAAGGCTCCAGGCATTAGGGTAATGGGGCTCTGCTTCTGAACTAAGGGGCTCCTTGGACTCCCTGGCAGGGTTGATATTACCTGACACCCTCAAGACTCATTAAGGGGCAGCCAGCAGGGCCCACTGGATGCCCTTCTCTCTGTGGGCCTGTGTGAGGCTTTGTCCTTTCGGGAAAGTATGTGGTTGCAGTAAAAGACATTGCCAGGATCTTACACTGTTGCTTATATCTCCTTAGAGTTAAACAACAAAACGTGGCATATTGTTCTCAGGGGGAGAAAAGCATGCCCTGACTGTAAAATGTAATAAAAACACAAATAGCTAAGAGTTCCTGAGGGCCTCCCAAGCCAGCTGTCTGAGAAGCACTGGACACATATTTGCTCTTTTAATCTCCATATGAAAACAGTAAAATAAGTACATTATGGCTCCCTTTTACAGATGAGGAAACTGAGGCACAGAGATGAGAGTAACCCGCCTAAGATACATAGCCTGTAAGCAGTAGAGTTGTGATTCGAACACGGTTTGACTCAAAGCCTTTGTCAAAATGTCTACTGAGCCTGTAGCAAGATAAGGATGTTTGAATGAGAGAACTTTGGTAAAAAAATATGGCTTCTGTTTCATAATTATCAATGAGCATATCATGATAAAGAGTCACACTGATGAGGTTGTTTCTTTAAAACTCATTCAACTGCATGATTGTGACCAAGTCATGCATACTTAGGGCCAAATCGGTATTTAAAAAATCTTTCACCACTTTGGAAGGAAAAGCAGAACACACATGCTCAAGGAGAGCTTGGAACTGGCAATGAGGGAAGGCCTGAGTGGAGCTGGCAGGCACAGCTACCCATGGCAAAGTCAGTGGGGCAGCAGCATACTACTGCTTTCCTCCACCAGGGCTGAGAGCACAGCCTCGTGCTATAATGAGCCACTGCCACATTTAGGAGGCAGCAGGAAGCCAGACATGATCCCTGGGTGCTCTGAACACCCATGTGGGCATCCAGCTGCAAGGGCAGGGCTGGTGTTCAGGCCAGTGGACCTGTGAGTCCCCAAAGAGTCTGCTAAGTGACAGTGGGTGTGACCCAGGTCATCAGTCCCTGGATAAGGTGGCTGTGACAAGATTCTGGCTGGGACCTAAAGGCTCCCCCTTGGCAGTAGGGCTGGCAGCACAGGTCACTGACCCTTTGGCTGAGCAGGGACTGGGGGGGGGCAGGTTCTCTGCTCATTTCTCTGTGGCAGAGGGCGCTGTAGTGTCATCAGGTGCCCAGGACAGGTGTGATAGAATGATCTGATCCTACCTGGGCCTGGGGCAACAAATCCTCAAGCCATCAGCATCATGGTGGTCCTGGGGAGGGCACCAGCTTTGCCCTTCTCAAAAGTACTCCCAAGAAGTCTCTTTGAAAGAAACGT
>NW_011888825.1:9522146-9568341 GCF_000151845.1 Pteropus vampyrus | reverse complement strand
GCAATCCAAGTTTGATTTGGCTGATGTGAAGGGCAGTAGATAGATGTGGGGTGAGCACCCATTGGTTTGCAGGGCCTCTGTCCTCAGAGCAGCCTCAAGACCCTTGGCTAGCTTCAGACTTCCCACCCAGCTGGCAGGCATTCAGAAAAGTCAGTCTTGAGGGCAACTGAGAGAGAACCACTGTGAGAGATGTCCTGAGTGAGGTCACCCCTGAGGCAGCCATCTGCCTTCTCCCTAGAGAAAAGACACTCCTAACTAGGGTCACAGTCAACATCCTGATTGGCCTTTCCTCCATAACACTGATATTGCTCAGGTCTGGGAGGGTTGTCACCGGAAGATAAGCTGTGAGAAAAGGTGGGCTCTCCACTGGGCTGTGGGCAGCCACCTGCTTGGTGCTGCCTCCACCAGCCAGGGGGCTCTCAGGTGTCCTTTCTCTTCTGCTTGCTGACTTTGTGCTCAGGGCATAATGAGACACACTCACTCCTTTGATCTTTCACTCACCAGCTTTTTGTGGACAAAGACACAATTGTTAACGCTGTTGGGGCATCGCATGACATCCACCTCCTGAAGATTGACAATCGAGAAGATGAGCTGGTGACCAGGATCAACTCTTGGTGTACACATTTAGTGGACAAGGTGAGTAAATGTAACTGGTCTAGCAGGTTGCACCAATTCCTCTAGCTACCAGCCAGGGAGAAAGTGGAAATCTTCCCTAGGGAGTGTATACTATTTGCAAAAAGAAATGAAGAAATAAATTTAAGGATTGCAGAATTCCACACTGGAGACTTCGTGTTGCTCAGTCAGACTTTAAAACCCATGTGCTTCATCATTTTTCTAACTCATACCTCAAATATATAGATAAGCATAACCCAGGAAGCTATGAAGTAAATGAGAGATGTAAATATGCAAACTTCGAAGAACTATTTTTCCTTCTCCCAAACTGGACTTAGTGAATGATATCAACCAGTTACCTAACTTAAAAACATTGGGCTTTGATTTCACCCCCAGATTCACAAGGATGAGATCATAAGGAACCGCAAGCGAGTGAAGGAGATCAATCAATATATCGACCACATGCAGAATGAACTGGACAACCTGGATAGCAGCGACATTATAGATTAGGGGTGTGTCAGCACAGAGGGTTCTTTTTGAAAGTACAGCACTCAACCCTGACCAGGATAGTGCCTGTTTCACTGACTGCCTCGGAAGTTACTGGAGACTTCTCAACCTACAACCCTCATAATGCCATCCTTCCCCCATCCCTGGAAAAACTTCCAAATGTAGAGAAAAATAAAGGACTTACGTCACCTTTTCTCCATTATTTAAGGAAATAACCAGAATTCACATTCAATGTATGAGCTGGAGAAAAAGGCCAAGATGAGCAGGTCAATCTGAGAGCAACCCTTAGGGGGTGCCCAGTGGGCTAGACTCTTGTCTGTGGACTATCGTCAGCTGTGTGCCATTTCCTCTGACAAGCCCAGAGCAGGCTGCTGGCTGTAGGCAGTGGCAGTCAATGTGGACTGAGCCCTTCTCTCCTCTGGGTGCTGAGGAATGAAGCCAGAGAGGCTGTAGCACAGCACTGGGGCCTGGGCTGGCCCACCGAGGCAGAATCTGTGGCCTCATGTCTCTGAGCTTGGCTATAGGGACCCAAAGACCCTCTGAAGGTTAAGAGTATAGGCTTGGCATCTCATGTCACCTATGCAGCCTGAGCTTCATCTGTGTAGTAGAGATCTGAGCACAGTCAAGGGGTTCAAGGAACGCACATGGAAAGCGTGAAGTACCTGTCATATGACCAGTGCCCCATGAATGGGAGTGATGCCATTTTGTTACTCAGGTATACAAGGATAGACAGCGCAGAAAGCCTTTGGTGCCTGAAACCAGACTCTCCAGCTTCCCTCTCATTGGGCCCTGGCACCAGGACACTGTACTTACCTCCTAGGACTGTGTAAGTGGCTAAGTGGATAAGTCAGGAGGACGCTTTGGGCTCCCTAAGTAGGACACATGCACATGTCAGGTGGCCTTGCCTAGGCCTGCCCAGGATTTTAACCCAGAAGTAACATAGGTTTTCTATGTTTAAGAGTAAATCATTTTTTCTAAAATAGTAGGAAAAGTAGAAACAACCAGCTTAGACCAAAAAGGACTCACTTTTAAAAGATCATTTGATTAAAAAACAGGGAAATAAAAGGCTTTGGGCTGAAGGTTCAGGGCCACACATAGAGTTTTCTGTTGATGACGTGATAATTGGGGATAGAATGAGGTTCTCAGCCACAGGCAGCAGATATAAGATCATGCTGTGGGAGGTAAACTGTTGGGCCTTGGTGAAACCCAGACATAACAAGAGGAATGAAGAAATAGAGAGGTGCAAATGAAAACAGGGCACAACACCTTTCCCGAGTGGAGAAATATTTAATAAAATCAGAGTCAAGATAGTCACTCGTATAACTTATGTCCTTGCTCAATGCTGGCTGGGGCAGAGGCATCTAGGTTGGATTTAAGCTGACCTCCAGAAAGTCACGCTATATCTCAGGCATCTCAGGGTGACGCCACGTAGAGGCTGAGCCAAGGTGTCCTGCAGGCTGGTAGAGCCCGTGGTTGTGCAGATGCTGTCCTGCCAGGTTTGCAGTGCGTACTACTCAGGCCTCACTCCTGTAAGAGCTTGTGCTTGACCGTGGTGCTCTCGGAGCAGAGGTGGACAAAGAGGGCACCCGCGGCTGTACGCGCCCGCAGCTCCTGTAGCTCATAGTCATGAGCCCACTCAACATTGCCCCACTTTTGGATCTGAGGGGAAGACAAGAAATGCTATTGAGTGCTAGTGCCCAGCTGCCTGCCAAACAGAGCCACATACCATCCCTATAGCTGGGTTGAGGGCCATAGGCTTCAATCTTGCCAAAATATGCAAGGCATGCATGGTGTGGGAGGCAACAGGTAAGAACACGCAGGTGGCCAGAGCAGGCACTGTTTTCTCCAAGGTATGGATGGTCTGGGAGGAGTACAGTCCAGGCCCAGGGCCAGTGGGTGCCCACTACTAGGCAGGCCAGGCACCAAAACCACGTGTGTCTCCCGTGAGGCTCGACCTGTGTGCCACCCCTTCTCACACTTCTTCCCACAAGGAGGCGGGCATGAGGCAGCCTGTAAAATGTCATCCCTCTATGAGCTGCCTCACCAGGCTGGGCTGCCAGCAGCCCCCACATGGGTGGGATAAAAAAAAAAAATCAACCAATGCCATCTGGTCACTTCATTTCTAATTCCTAGGGGAGCTGCAACACTGCAGAGGCCTCTCTGCTCTGCACACTGGGGCAGCGTCGCATATTCTCCAGACTCTAAGAACTATAGGGAGAAACCCCGGACACAAAGTGTGGCTGTCCAGATGTCAGTGTGATTCCAGTTCAACCCTGCTGGCTCCTCCCTGGCCAGGGGCCCAGATGGCCTGGCCCAGCTGCCTCAGCTCATGCAGGAACTCATAATCTGCCATGCCACAGAAGCTATCAACATTTCTGAGTGGCCCAATCTCGATCTGAAGAGCATTTCATACTTTCTGAGAACTCACGTGCATAATCCAAGTTACTCTCCATTTTTGTGGTGGACCAAACCTTAAGTCCAGAGAACGATGGCCTGGTTCAAGTCTCACGGTCAAAAGCAGAGCCCAGACCAGAAACCAGGTTTCCTAGCTCCCTACCTCCCAAAACCCTCACAGCCTCATATCCGATCCACAGGTCACCCCTCTTCCCATTTAATCATTTCTAACATGCAGAGAATAGATAGCCTCTTTTGAAATACGGAAAGTTTTTTCCCAGACATTTTTTCTGAGCAGATGACTAGATGGACTTGAGCAATACTGCCATTACAAAAAGGTTTCATTGTGTTAGGAACCAAATTGTAATAGCAATTAACCTTCTGAGGTTGGAAGAATAACAACAAAAAGACAGCAAAGACCGCCATAACTTTCAAGAGTTAAAAAATGCAAATGACAGCATAACAAAACCTTATTAATTCTAGGCCCACTAAATCAGAACTCGTGCACAAACAGCAGCTCTCCTTGTATTCCCAGCCAGCCAGATGACCTACTGTGTGAATATCGGGGTGTAGAGGCTCTGACTCCAAGAGTACAAACATGGCTCCCAGTCATTTTAGGTATGCCAGGCTCAAACCATCTAGTTCTGTCCATTAATCCCCACCTGCAGTGTCGGGGTGAAGACCTTGGCCTGAAGTCATCAGACCTGGCTCTAAACCCTGGCTCCGTCGTTTTTCCGGGGTGTGACCTGTGCCTTAGTGTCCTCCTGTGTGAAATAGGGATAACAACAGCCCCTACCTGACCAGGTTGTTTAGAAGAGGGAAGGGAATGATGGGAGAGCTGAGCACAATGCTGAAACATAGGGGGAGCACTTACTACGGTTATTTTTTTATAATTATTATTTGATAATACTTTGGCCATTAGTTTTGGTTTCTGTTTGTATACAAAAGTAATAAAAATGAAGTTTACATAAAAACAGATAGGTTAGTAACTCCCTACCCCTAGTTAGTTTGAATCTGGGAAGGGTGAGGTGGGAACTCGAGGTACTCGTTTTTAGGCCAGTGGCTGAATCTCACCTGGTATTCCTCTTCCAGGCGTGATAGCAGCACAGCCTGCTCCACTGTCAGGTGTAGGTCAATCAGGCCCAAAGTTAGCACCATGGACTTGAGCTGGGTCACTACAAACTCAATCCCTGCAGGGACACAAGCCAAGTTAGGACTCAGGGCACCTCCACTCCAAAACAGGGCAGTTGCTAGACCTACTCTTTATGAGGCCCTACAACCCTAGAGAGGTACAAAGGCACAAGGTAAGGGAGACCAGCCATAGGAAACATTGCTTTCTGACCAGCTCTGTATCCATTCCCCATTCTCCAAGAGCACTCTGGTTTTCCTTGGGGGAGATCCCTCCTCTGTTCCTACCTAGGGTGGGCCCATGACCTAAACCTGGCATATCAGAGCATTCCATCCCCTGGCCCAGTAATTGGTTCATGGATGGGCATGGGACTCAGGCCAGGCCAATGAGACTTGAACTCCTGAAGGAAAAAAAAAAAGCCAACTTTCTCCTGGAAGGGCGTGAGCCTACTGTCCCCTCAGACTGAGCAAAAGGAACAGCATCAGAGCCACTGCCTAGAGTGCTCCTGTGACCCTCTGGGCTTCGGATGCCCATGCCTATCCTACCCCGCTCCCAGGCCCACAGGAAGCACCATGCATACCTTGTAGGGCCCACATGTTGTAAGATGCCAGGTGGCTGATGAGCACCTCCTGAGTCCTGGCTGGGATGCTGGGCCCCATTATACTGGTAGAAGAGCCAATCTCTATACCATATCTGAAAGGAAAAGATTTGGCATGCCCCCAGGCATGCTGTGTAGCCTAGCTTTTGTCCAGAAGCAAAGTCCTAAACTACTAAGTAGTAGGTGTGTGCCCCTTCAGGGCCTGTGGCGAAGGAGTCGGTCTTGGGGATTCTGGAAGCAACGGCCACTGTGGTCAGTGAACTCCTGATATAATAATTTCTATCAAGGGCAAAGCCAGAGGACCAAGAAACTGCCCTGAATGGAAGCATAGTTAGCGTGCCACGCAAGCAGGGGTTTCACTTATACAAGGCTGCTGAAATTCTATTTGCCTGGAATTTCCATCAAAATCATGGTCTACCTGCTTTTTAAACTTTTTAAGAAAGTTTTTCCCATTTGAGGTCATGAAAATTTTTTTTAAATACTCTTTTCCTTATAATAATATTTGTATATGTCCTATATCATTCAATCACTTTTTCAAATATTTATTAAGCCTCTACTATATAAAAGGCATTGTTTTTGGTCTGGGACATGAACTGGCTTCAAGAAAGATGCATTTTTGAGAATAATCATAACTATATAAAATACAGGAAAAACATTGGAGTAAAAGCAATTTTTGTAATTTTGTTTCTTATATCACTGATTTTTCCCATTGGTTTAGAAATATTCTTGCTAAAATTTTTAACATTACAAATGGAACATAAGAAATAGTCAAATTTTTCTAAAAATTATTAAGGACAAGAAATCTCAACTGCAACAAAAAGCTGACAATTTTGTATCACAGCAAAGGTCTCCAGGCACCTAAATTACTGTTACATTTCATTAGACTCCAAAATGACACTGTATCCTCATCGTTCTCACACAGTACTACAGTTGTTACATTTTACTTGATCCTTTAATGCACTGGCTATGCCTTTTACTATAGAACCCAAGGACGCCTGGCATGCTGGGGGCACTCAGGAGATATGTACAAATGAGACAAACTGGCTGTGGGCACTCAGGAGGTATGTACAAATGAGATGAACTGACAGACATCACTTTTGTGAAAAATGCTACACCAAAAAGTAATCTACATAAGCTTATAAAATACTGTAGGGTCAAGGTAGTACCGAAGCAGTAGCCCTTTCAAAGTCCCCTTGGAATAAAATGAAACTGAATTTTGTCACCACATCAATAGTCTGCTCAGTTTGCAAAAAAGAGTCTTCCTGCTAAAGAAAAATATGGAGTATCATTAATTCCTAGACACCCTATATCCACAGGATGTTACATATAATTTTGTAGGATGCTATTCAGACTTTTCTCCATGTGTGTATATATCATATATGCCATTTTATGACTTATTTTAACAATGTAGGAATTGTGACAATGGTAAAGATGATAACTGCCAGAATGTAAGCATTTACTGTGTGCCAGGCAGGATGCTGAGCATCACTTCATTTACTCCTCACAATACCCTAAGAGGTAGGGATTATGAGCCCCACTCACAGATAAGAAAGCTGTCACTCAGAGATAAGTCACTAGCCCAAGGCCACATAGCCAATCATGGCAGAGCTGGGGCTCCATTCCTACACTCAGCACAGGTTGTACTAAGAGCGGGTACTTGGTGCATGGTGGCTGAAATAAATTTGAGGAGTATTTTTTCCAAGGTGGCCCTATTCCTGAACATATGGGAGGTGCCAAATCCCAAAGGTGCTCTGGACTCAAGAAGTCCACTAGCTGAAAGCTCTGCTTATTCAGTGTTACCTGCTAATCTCAACAAACTGCCAACACCGTAGGGCTACGCATCTTACCTCTTCTCGGCCCATTCTATGATTGGGTCCCACTCATTCTTTTGAAGTTCCACTAACGTCTGTGGTTCTTCCACCCTGTAGCTAATTCATTGCAAAAATCACCTTCATTAATAAAAAAGTACAATTCCATCATTCAGTGACAGACGATGGAAGAACACAAAAGGCAACAGCAAAAAACTTCGCCACCACCGCCCCAGCCCAAGTCTTCCCCTAAAGCAATGGTTCTCAACTGTGACCCTTGGGGCCAGTAGGGGAGCATCAACTGGGAACTTGTTTAAGTACAAATTCCGAGGTCCCACCTCACACTTATAGAAATCAAAACCTCTGGGGCGAAGACCAGCAATCTGTGTCTTAACGAACATTCCAGGGGATTGAATGTAAGCTTGAGTTTGAGAGTCACTGTCCTAAATGTCCCCAATTATTTGATGGGTCAAGGCTTGCAACACTATATTAGTACCATTCTAAACACTAATACTGTAACCCCGGATCCACACCTACTTTATCCTAGGATGCTGGATGTGAATGCTATATAGAAGCTCGGTCACTGTATCCCTACCTACCCACACTCTTCAAGAGAGCGTGGCCCCTGGCCACAGACCAAGTTGCTTGTTTGTACTTCATGAGCCCAACTGCCTTCTGGCTATAGATACAGCTACTGCCATGGAAGCCTGATACCACCTGATGCCAGGCTATGCCACTTGTTTTGACTAAGAGACATAGAAGACAGAGTCAGCTGAGGTGAGCTTAAGTTGCAAGGCCTTGTGGGACTGGAACCCAAGCAGGCACTGTGGGAAGCCAGTCTGCTGTTAGCAGAGGGAAGAAAGATCATGAGTGTGCAGGAAAAGCCGGGCTGCTGGGCAGACAAGTGGGTGGACTCTCCCCACAGGGGAGAGGGAGGCACTCTAGTACACTATCTGGTGGCTTATCGTCCTTCATTTCCTATCAGGGTCCCTGTATAGTTTTCAAGAAAACCCTAGATTGAATGGGTTTCTTTTCACTGCAATCAAATGGCCCCTAACACATTTGGATTTTCTGACTAGCAACTCAAAATCGGCACTGCTGGATGCCTCTCTAGGAGCCCCTTTGCCCCTCCTCAGCCCTCAGTGCTGATTCCATGTGCCACCTGTGAGATAACTCAAGATTCTAGAGCACTTGGGCCAGCAGACACGATGCTGCTCAACTACTTCAGTTGTTTCTTCAACTCTCCTTCAATATCACTAACAAATTAGCTAAAGAACATAAAGAAGGGAACTCCTGCCTGAATGCCGTAAGCCAAAACATCAGTTCTTTTCCTGTCTTTGCACTCCAACAGAAACACTGGCTCATTCTAGTTTTCAAGTCTGCTGGCAGTCAGACTGGAACTTACACCCCATCAGCTCTCAGGGGTATCCAGCTTGCTGACTGAAATCTTGGGACTTCTGAATCTCCATAATCCTATGAGTCAATTGTTTATAATAAAATCTCTTTATGTATGTGTATGTATATATATTTTTTTCAGACCTTCAGAGCCAGAATGAATTATGCCACTGGCTTTCATTCTCTAGCTTGCCGATGGCAGATCATGGGACTTCTTGGCCTCTAAAATTGCGTGAGCCAACTCTTGTTTTTCATATGTACATATATATGCACATACACATATATATACACAAATAACTAAATAATAGACACAAGGGAAAATTTTAGAAGTGGAGGAAGCCAGCTCCTGAATATCAACTTCTAGCCATCTGTGTCTAGGCTGACAAGTAGTGATAAGAATGCCTACGTGAGAATGTGCTGGTAAGCAAAAGTCCAAGGTCAGAGGCCTTGCTGGAGGTTGGAAAGTGACCCCTTGGTCCTAGAGCCTGCAAGAGCTGCATATGCCACCACCCCACCCTGCCCCAGACTAAGGGAGAGCTGTTGGACTACAGAAGAGGAGTGCCCATTGCTCCAACACCATTGCAGCCCAAGGAGTCCTCCCTTTTAGAGATTTGCAGAGCAGCTAAGTGCTGATGTCAACTAGACTGCTATCCCTGCCCTGTAAGATAAAGGAAAAGGGACTGCCTCTTCTTCCACTGATAACTGTCTGGGCAAATGAGGCAAAACAGCTCAAGGGACTTGCTTGGTCCAAAGGGAATGCCCTTCTAAACATCAATTACCAGATGGTATCGGTGTCCAGAAACTTTACAGCTGCTCGGATCAGCTGGTCCTTGTTTCGCTGGGTTGGGTTGTCCAAAGATGTGTTGCACAATGTAGTCTGAATCAAAAGACAGAGAGCCCTGTCACCACCTGCTAGACCCAGGCAAAGCACCTGTATTCCTGAGGATACTAGATCCAGCCCACAGCAACAGGGAGAACCAGCCAGCACCATCCAGCAAGCAGCAGTGCCAACCCAAAGCCTTTGACCCAAGGTGTTTCCACAACCTCAGCTGCAGCTCATTTACTGAGAGCTTATTACAGTCAGGCTCTGTACCAACAGTGCACTACATGTGATAGCTTGTGGTACTCACAATATTCTTGCCATGGCTCTAGGATTAATGAACGTCCCAAGGTCTCATATTTTACTACCAGGCTCTTCCATATTTAATTTAATCCTCGCAACAATTCTTTGGATAGGTACTATTATACCCAATTCAGAGATGTGGAAACTGAGGCCCAGAGAGTCAAATTCAGTAAACACAACACATAAGCATTACTGGAATTCTAATATGACTGAAAAGCTTAACAGCTGGCTCCCTTAACACCTTAGAAAGCAGGGGGAAAAAATGGCCAAACCAGAAGCAGGATTATTTTTCAGATCTGTGGTGTCAATAGGAGTTTGCTCAGGTACTCTAATGATTAGTTTGTAGCTTTGTCACCCTAATGTCATCAGACAAAGGAGCAGACCAGCACTGCAGTGGGCTGTGAAGATGTTGAGGAAGCCCACATGGGTCTATATTACAAGGCTGAGCACAGCAGGAACAGGGATGATAACACTAACTCCTATGTTGACTGAGTGCTCTCTCTGTGCCAGGGACCACACCCAGGGCTTGTTATGTATTAGCTTATTCCAACCTGATACTACTTTAGGAGCAGATACTGTTATCACTCACTTCTCACAGATGCAGAACATGGGGCTGAGAAGGGGGAATAACTTGCCCGAGGTTACTGTTTGGAAGCTGTGGAGCTTGGACCTAAACAGTCTAGGCCGACCCCTGTCCCAGGCTGCTCTAGCACCCCAGTGAGTCACCCTGTATGGATGAGGGCCAGGGAAGGCCTCGCCTCACCCAACTGCCCCTTGGGGTCTTCCACTCAACGAATAGTTACTGAGTGCCAATTAAACTTCATGCTAGGGTTGGCTTGTGCTGGTGAGTAAGACAGACATGGTCCTGCCCTTCTGTGCTTACAAGGCAGTGAAGAGACAGACAATAACCATATAAACATGAAACAGACAATTACAAATTTATAAGTGCTGATGAAACAAAGAAGCAGCTACCATGATAGAAAATAAGACAGCTGGGCAGTCAAGGAAGATAACATCTGCCCTGAGACCAGAGGAGGAACCAGCCATCCAGCAGTACTCTGAGCAGGGAACTGCAGGTGGCCAGGCCACAAAGCGGAACATTCGTTACATTCGAGGAGGCAAGTGTAGCTGCAGCCCACCCCCAAGGGCTTTATTGCAATTTGGTTAGAAGTCTCAAATTTCTTCCAGGTTCCCTAGGAAGCCAGCAGCAGGAATCAGGGTGTAGGTTTGTGAACTTGTTACCAGGTGCATGGTGTAGAATTTGATGGTATCCTGCTGGGAGTCCCATTCAGTGGCCACTGCAATGGCCAGGGCCTCGCTGGGGACAGTAAAGAGCTTGGCTTGAGGAGTTTTCAGCTTCCTGTGGTCCAGGTTTATCTCAAAGCCACCTTGAAAGATCAAATGAAAACCTCTCAGGGATTGGTAAGTGGAATTGACTGACCATTCCTATATTTAGCTACTGGAACTGGTACAGACAAAGACAACCCTGAGTCCCTTCACTGAGGGCTTACAGAAACATATCTGACAAAAGCACAAAGAGTAGTCTTCCCACTGAACTGGTAGGAGATGAAAAATATTTCTATCCATTCACAGAAAAAAAAAAGAAGAAAAAGAGGCAGTCAAAATTTCGGATACTCACCTTCACCCTGTGTGATGCTGACATTCTGATAAAACCTCTTCCTTTCTGTGAGAAAGATTTTTCAAAAAGGCAGTTTAAAATCACATTGAGACAGCTCAGGAAGTAACAAGACCAGCTGGTATCATTATTGCTGATGCTGACTGATTGGCTTGATTTCCAGATCACCATTCAAGGTCTGCCCTACTCCATGCAACATAATCAATGTCTTCTGATTAAGCTGGGAAGAGGAGGACATTCACTCTCTAGGGATAAGGGAGGAACACACTGGTCAAGCCCCTCCTAGCCCAGAAACCCAGGGATAGTCTAATCATGCAGCATCATGAACCTGCAGACTGACCCAACAGAATTTTCCAGCACCTTCTGCTTTAACTTCTAAGCATGCTCCCCGATACTATCGCCGCTAGAGCTGTCCCCATGTCAGCACAATGTGCCTGAAACTAAAGATGGTGTCTGAATTTTATAAAGCCAGAGACACATTTCAGGCAAGAGTCCAATGCTTCTAAGAAGGCATGAGTGGAAAGCCAGTATGAGCGTGAATGTGCGTGTGCACACGTGTGATGCACAGGCAGTAAGTAGAGATCCCAGGAACATTTCCCATCCTCTCTACCAATTAATTAACCTAATTAACCAGCTTGCCTGTGTATTCAAAAGGAACTCCAAACATTTCCCTTAAGAAGGAGGAAAATCTGTGTCCTGTGTTTCCTTCTGCAAATAACTTGAATAAAATCTTATATAAAAATGTAAATACACTCCCTCTCTTCTCTTGGAGGAATTAAAAACCAAGAGCACCGCATAAGGAATTATGCAGATCCTTCAACTAATAAAGAGCAAATAGGTCACATTTTGGAAGCTATAAACCATAATCCAGTCCTTACCATTCACTCATTCATTCATTCATTCGTTCATTCATTCGTTTGTTCATTCCTTCACATACTCATCAGGTACTAAAAGCCTTCAGAGTCCCTGACTGAAGTTATTTATTGGAAATAATGATGCAGCATGTGAAGGAAAAGGAGATTCATTAGTTTCTAATGCTTTTTAACTTTTTACTTTTTTTCAAAAACCAAGCTTCAGTTAGTTTTATTAATTTAAATAGACTATGAAAATCAGGAGAACTTGGTTTATGTGCATGGGGGAAGGAGGTAATGAAAAGAGAGTATCTGGTCTTACTCCAAACATTGTATTTTTATGTTTTCCACATCATATCAGTTTTTTCATAAATCTCATTTGCTATCATTAATGCTTACACAAAAAGCCCAAAATTGCATTTCTATGGTTACACTTACCAAACTGAGGCCCAAATTATTTCCCCACAAGAAAATATTTGTGCCTACTATGTGCCAGGTCCTGTTCTAGGTACTTGGGATAAAACAGTTACTAAAATAGACAAAACTCTGTCTTCAGAGTTTAAATTTTTTTTAAGCTATTAGATCTAGCCACCAAGATGATGATGTATTATTATGACACAATTTACCATCTTTGTCCAAAATCATAATACTGATTCTCTCACGCATTTACACCAAAATAGGTTTATACCACCCTGCTGCTTTTAAATTTCCCTACTTTACATGTTGTCTCAGTCTCACTCAGATGGCAGGTACGACACAGGTCCAGGGGCCTCCTTGTTAATGTCTGGATGGAAGCATCCAGACTATGTCCATGATGTTCTCCAAAGCCAGTCCAGGCACAAGTGGGAAGAGCTTTGAAAGTTCTGACTCACTGGGCAGGGGGAGGATCTGTTCCTCAGCAGGAAGTGCCAATGGAGAACATTCTGGCACACAGCCCCAGGAAATTGGTCCAAGAGAGCTGGGGGCCAAGGAATGGATTCTGACGACACAGGCTTAACTATTCAAAGTTGCCAGGACAGCAGGGTTTCCCATGAAGGAAATCTTTTGTTCTGCTTTGCTGGTCAGGCTATGGCTCCTTTGTCCTGGTCAGACCTACCTCCTTATCTGTTAAGAGGAAGAGAAAACTGGAAGGAAGAGGAATGGACTGAGGAGCAAGAAAGGGGCAACCCAAACTGCTCAAAAAAGGAGAAAACCCTGCATAAAGAGATGACACCTGGACAAAAGGAACACAGAGGCTGCCAGGCCTCAGTTGAAGGTGGGTCCATATGTTAGTATGTTTCAGAAAGGTGTTCTGAATGGAAAGGTGACAGGTAGAGGGCAAACTTCAGTCTTGAAGTTTTTGTTGTTTTGTTTTGTTTTAGGTGAGGCAACCCTGGTCGACCTCACAGATTGCAAGGACTTTGTCAGCTTACAATCCCTTTTTATTTTTTATGCCTACAGCACCTGGTCTTTGTAGGCGATCTCCCATCCAAGTACTAACCAGGCCCAACCTTGCTTAGCTTCTGAGATCAGACGGGATCGGGCTTGTTCAGGGTGGCATGGCTGTAGACGCGAAGTTTTGAAACAAACTTTGGTGAGTATTAATTCTGTTCCAGGAAGGGTGGTAAGTCCTGGCAATAGGACTCAAAGCTCACCCCTAGCCTTAAGACACTAACTAGTGGGGAGATGGACATTAAGCCAGCCAAATGATAGAGTGACCATGATGGCCAAAGTACAAGGGACACTGAAATACATGCTGGAGAAGCCTAATCTCCTCATGGGCTAAAGGAAGAGCTCCCAGGAGTCAGATTCCATATGAGACCTAAAGCAGCAGGAATTAGCCATTCTGCATTGATGGATTTGTTTTTGGAGAGGGTATGTGTGAAAGAGTTTCCAACAAAAGCAGCAGCTTACATAAAGGTCCAGAGCCTCAGGAGAACAGGGTTTTGTTGAACTAGAAAAATGGTCAGGACAAGACTGTAGCTATCTGGCAGAGAAAAGTTGGAGATGCCCAGAGAGGGCAGTGGGGACCAGATCTGGGGAGAGAAGTCCAGACAGATCACAGTAAGGAGAACAGAGAGAGCCAGGTAAGGGGTTTGTATATGTAAACGTGATCTGGAAAATTCATTTGGTGGGAGCCAGAATCCCCAACAATGTCAAAAGACGAGAGTTCTTCACCTGGGCCCTCAAAGGTCTTGGGTCACATGAGTCAAATCATGAGGCCACTAGGAGTCTGTCAAACTTCCATATTCTCCATGAATACAGGGCTACCTGACAGCAACAGGAACATCATCTTTAAAGACAAAAGAAATAATCTAGTCTTGTAGGATCACATGGAACTTAGGTCTGTGTAGAGTATGAATCACTCCCCTTACAGAACATCTGTTTCTGTGGCAAAAACACACTCAATGACTTTGAAGAGACAATTTTGTGGACTATGTAGGTAAAAGGAAATGGGTATGTAAAAAAAGTGTTGAAAGTAAAAAGCTAGCCACAAGAAAACAGGCTGTTAAGTAAAGACAACTTAAAAAAGCCTACTCATGTGAAGAGTGCTGAATTGGAAATTAATGTCTATTGTGTCCCTTTTCCTGTGAGGTTGCTTCAATTCATATAAAAAAACAGGCTGTTTTCTGTGTCACTTTCCCCTATACTGCTCAACCTGTCCCAGGCTTCATGGACCAGTGAATGATCTTTCTTTCAGCTTCAATTTCCGGGCTGGCCTTTGCTTTGTAAAGACTCAGAGCCTCTGAACTACAACTCCCACTGTGCACCAAGAATAGAGGCAGTGCCTTCTCAGAGCTGCCTAACACGGTTATCTTTTTAAACAGTGCCATCTGGTGGGCCTTAAGCCTTAAAGCTGAAATCCTCTCTCCGGGCATCTCTTCAACCATAATCCTCAGGCAGCTCCAATCAACTGTTTCTGGTATCAAAATTCTTCAGGCCAACTATATAAAGAACAACTCAATAATAAAAAGACAAGTTACCCAATTAAAAATGGTCAAAGGATCTGAATAGACATTTCTCCAAAAAAAATGTACAAATATCCAATAAGCACATAAAAACATGCTCAACATTATTTATCATCAAGGAAATACAAATCAAAACTACCTCACATTCACGAGGATCACTCTAATCAAATAATAACAAGTGTTGGTGAGGATATGGAGAAATTGAGACCTTTGTACACTGCTGGTGGAAATGTAAAATGGCGTAGCCACCTTGGAAAGCAGTGTGGCAGTTCCTCAAAAGGTTAAACGGTTACTATTTCACCCAGAAATTCTACTCTTAGATACATAACAATTGAAAACATATGCCCACATAAAAACTTGTATACAAATGTTTATAGCAGCATTATGCAGAATAGTCAAAAGATGAAAATAACCCAAATGTTCATCAACAGATGAATGGATAAATAAGATGGAATATTATTCAGCAATAAAAAAGAGTCCTGATAACATGCTACGACTTACCTAAACCGTGAAAACACTCTACTTGAAAACAAAAACAAAAAAAGACCACATTCCATTTACATAAAGTGTCCAAAATAGGGAAATTACCTGTAGAGACAGAAAGTAAAGTAGTGGTTGCTTAGAGCTGGAGGGATGGAAGGGACAAAGGTAGGGTGACAGCTAAAGGGCACATTTTGGGGACAACAAAAATATTCTAGAATTGATTGTGGTGACAGTTGTATAATTCTGTGAATATACTAAAAACCATTTAATTGTACACTTTAAATGAGTGAATTGTTATGTATCTCAATAAATCTGTTTAAAAATTATATCTCAATAAATCTGTTAAAAAATTCTTCAGGACAAATGTATCTGTCATAGCAATTAATGTAAATGAGCTAAATGACTAAACACATTTTTCCCAAATTGCGCCAGCATCTAAAGCAGGGGCTGGCGATTTTTTTTTTTCTGTAAGGGCCAAACAATAAACAATTTAGGCTTTGTGGGCCATTCCATCCCTGTTGCAACCAGTCAACTCTGCTCCTGTATTGAAAGCAGCCCTATGTAATATGTAAATGAATGTGGCTGTGTGTCAATAAAACTTTACTTATAAAAACAGGTGGCAGAATGGCCACCTTATCTACAGAATCTCCCTCAATCCACCATAACTACTCTATGAGGAAGACAGGGCAGGTGACACCTCTGAAGTGGTAGACTCTGAGAAGCTGAATGATTTGTCCAGGTGATAATTTGTAAACAGAGTAGACAAGACTTCTAACCTTGACTTTACTGGGTGTTTACAGTTAGCCAAATATGCTGCCTTTCCAGAAGACCTCCCCTCCAAGCAGCTGGTACAGAGCAGGACCACTAAACAGCCTCATACAGGTCTCCTTGCTACAGTATCTCCTCCAACAACCCAGTGACCCTTTCCTAACCCCCAAGTTCAATCCACCTGCCAATCGAAGGCCCCCCTTAGATTTAACCTTCCACTACTCTCAATACTCTCAGAATCTCAAAACGAGAAATGTTTGTAGAGCATTCAGAAGCTTGATTCACATACCTTTCTCCCACTGTGCTTCATTCTCTCATTCATTCATATCTTCTTTCACAGTTGATTACCTACCATGTGCCGAGTACTTTCAATAACCTAAAACTATTGTTTGCCGTAGAAAGGAAAAAGATATGGCAGATGACATGCCACCATAATGGGAAGTGGCATCTACTAACCTAAATTAAACCTCTGCTTTCACCAGCTTATGTGAACGCCTAAATGTGTCGCCTTTGCTTGTACTGTGCTTCCCCAGGATATTGTAAAGAAAAAAAAAAAAAAAAAACTTCTCATTTTCCTTTACAGACTCACACAGACACTCGGTGCTCCAAATGTGTAGTTTTCCCACCAGTCAACTCTGTAACACTAGCTGGGTACCCTACAATTCAATTAAGTGTCAACACTACGCACCTGGAGTTAGCATCGGCTCTCACGTGTTAAGGGCTCAGTCCTACAAGACTGCCCCCTACCCCTTCAGACTCCAGTTTAAGTTCCGGTTGTCACCTGAGCTTCTGACCAACCCAACCAAATTGGAGGTTCCAATGATGCCTCAACAGGTTTGATTAATTTGCTAGAACAATTCACAGAACTCAAGAAAACATTTCGCTTACTAGATTACCATTAATTATAAAATGATGCAACTCAGGAACGGCAAGATCTCTTACAGCCCAGTATCTCCTAAAGACATGTTCTAGCTGCCCAACACTCTTCTTCCTCCTCTACATCAAACTCCTACTCATCAATCAACTTTCAACTTAAATGCCTTCTTTTAAAAACTCAAGACCCTTTCTAGGCCCTGAACACCCCAAGATGGAAGTAGGTGCTTCTTTGTGGTCTCAAAGTTTCTTTGTACATCTCTTATCACAAGGCATTAGAAACTACTGTTTAACCAGGATACAATCTTTTGCAATTGACAATGAACATCACCCAGGTGTGGACCACACCTGTCTGTTTTGAAGACAACTGTGCTTTCTGCCCTCAGCACAGAAAAACTAATTTAATGGAAAGAGAATATTACTACTCTTCACTCATTTCAGTCACTCCCACTCTTAGCCTAAAATCTCTCCACAGGAGTAATGAAAGAGTCAACCTTCCAGGCCTCATCAGAGTCAGAAGTGGAGGAAGAAGAAACGAGGTATCAATTAACTCCTTAGTAGAGGTGGCAGTGGTTGTGGTAGGGCAGTAGGAAGTAGGGCCAGGAAACCTACAGAGAAAGTGGCCGACTGAATTCCTGGGTTCTAGACCCCTACTGTACGGGCTCCTAGGACACAGGTCAGACAGGCGGACCTTTGACCTCCACTAACCTATCAGAATCTACTCTGACCTTGTAGTCCTGTTCCAGAACCTGAATTCCCCTGTCTAAAAACAAGGATGATACCTACTTTCCTTATTAAAAAGCCAGAAACTCTGAGAAACGCCGCACACGCCAAAGGTCAATTACTGTCTAGTGCCGTGACGCGATGTGTGCCCTCGGGTTGTCCCTGCCCTAGTCTGAGCTGCTCTTTCCCAAGACTACATACCTCGATGAGCCTGATCCCTAACTCGGTTACCCCACCCGGCAAGGCCGGACCCCTCAGCCCACCTTAGCCTGCCTCGGTCCCTGGCCAAAGGGGGTGTGCCCTTGCCTCCCTCACCTGCCGGGGGAGCGTAGGCCCGGGATGGGGATGGGGTGTTTGACCCCAGCCCCACGAAGACCGTGGGGCCACCGGGGGGCCGATTCAGGAGACGGCGTCCGCCGTCCCGCAGGCGGAAGTAGCTTCTCCACATTGCGTTTCAAGGGGTGGGAAGACCACCGGTGCGAAATCTGAGAGCAGGAAACACAGAGCAAAGGAATCCCCAAACTGCCCACTCCGACTGTACGGAAAACTCTCACTGCCTCCCCAGAGCCCTCAAACTCCCCTGGACGCCGCCATCTTCCGCATGACGCCAAAGGCGCGCCGGGTAACGGCGTGCCTCCTGCACACGCCCCCAGTCAATCAGCATCACAACGCACTTCGTCCCGCCCCTTTTATGTCGCGCTTCGGGAAGACTACAAGTCCCAGAGGGTGCCTCGCGCAACCCGCCACGTGTTTTCTCCGCTAGCCAATGGGTGGAAGAGCCGCGTGAGCCTGCTCCCGCCCCTCTGGAGCGCCCGGGCCAATCGGAAGCGGTGCTGTGTGTGTGTGTATGTGTGTGTGCGCGTGTGTGTATGTGTGTGTGTGTGTGCGCGCGTGTGTGTGCGAGTGTGTGCGAGGGCAAGTGGGGAGGGGGACTCAGCTCAGGACGGGGAGGCCCTGCTCTCAGGTCCCGGGGTCCCGGTGGCGGCCGGAACGCTAGGTCCGCAGGCAGCGGGTGGGTGGTCCACCCTCCCGCCCCTACCCCGCGCGTGCGCGCCCCGGCCCCTCCCTCCCTGCCACCCTCCTCGACTCCCGCGCGGCGGCGGCGGTTCCTCTCCCCCCTCCCCCCAGCCCTGGCTCCGGGGGACCCCGCAATGCCGGTCCGCACCGAGTGTCCCCCGCCGGCCGGTGCCTCGGCCGCCTCCGCGGCCTCGCTCATCCCGCCACCGCCCATCAACACCCAGCAGCCCGGCGTGGCCACCAGCCTGCTCTACAGCGGCTCCAAGTTCCGCGGCCACCAGAAGAGCAAAGGGAACTCGTACGACGTAGAGGTGGTGCTGCAGGTGAGCGCCCGGCCGCGCCGGGCCGGGGCCCGAGGGCCTCCTCGCGGCGCTCACGGGCCGTGCCTGTCCCCGGCTCCTCGAGCCCGCAGCCGCGGGACAGGCCCTTGCCACCGGGCCTCCAGCACCCGGCACTTCACCCCCGGGACCTGCCCAGCTGGTGTCTCACACTCTGATCCCCAACCCTGATCTGCCCTCTCACATGCGGATCCTGTCGTGAGCAGCTACTGGCAGTACCTGAACACTCTGCCAGACTTGAAGCCTGCCTGGGATCTGGAAGCCCCCCACGACTGGCCACCCTCAAACCCAGGTCTTTTCCATGACCTGTCGACCCAAGATCAGCCCTCCCTCTTGTCCCTCTCTGACCCCGAAGAACTCTCCTTTGGTTTCTCCTTCTCGGGAACCTCCGCATGGTGGGTCCCATGTCAAATTCTCCCAGACCTGAGACATGCCTCCTTTTCCTGCTTTCCTCAGTCCCAGGAATCCTCAGACCCTGTGGTCCTCCTCCTCTCCTTAAGGTTTCCTCTTTGAAAGAACTTAATCAGCCCCCTTGGACCTGGGAGCACCCTCCCTCCATTAGCCCCTTCAGCCTGAGAGTCCCCAGCCCACAACTGATTCCTGGTCTCTGACCCCCACCAACTCCAAGACCAGGCACACATCCTGGGTGCTGCTAGGTGGGCCTCACAGTCTGTTAGGCTCTTGCCTCCTGTGCCCCCGCCCCCACCGTCCCAGTCTCTCTTTGATCTCTACACCCAGCTCCTCACAGCTGCACCACCACCAGGCCTCTTGCCCCAGGCTTCTAATACTCCTACCCCGTTCTCTGGCCACTTCCAGTAGGCTTCCAGTCTCTCCGGCCCAGACATTCCCACCCCATACATTTGTCTTCTTCCTTCCTAGCTCCAAGGGACCCTTTTTCCAGTTTCTTAATTTTTATCTGCAGAGCTAAGGCTTCCTCCCGGTCTCTGATAGTCATGTACTGGGAAAACTAACTCATCTAGTTTTATTTCTCACTCAGATATTTCCTTCCCATGTCTTTCCACCTCCCCCCATTTTACCTGGATTTCTGAGTACCTGCTGTCCGCCCCTGATAACTTTGGAACTACAGCTTCACCTGCCCTGGCCCTTTGTTACACCTCACCCCTCTCATACAAATAGTAATGCAATTGACATTTTTTTTCCCAGCCAAAGGAGATGGCAGTGGTTAATACTCCTTTTTCTCTTCCTTCTCTACAAAAACATTCCTCCTCTGTAGCTACCCTTGTCTGCCTCAGGACCCACTTTCCCCCTCCCTCTGCCCCTTTGTCCTTAGCCTGACACCCCACCTACTAGGCTGTTCCCAAAAGCCCCTCCAAACATCTGTCCCATTGGAAGGCCTTACAGAAGCTTTGAGATGTGTTATCTCAGTGCTGCCATGTGTGAAAACAGAATGTAGGATGTGTCTTTTCCGTATTCTTGCCCTTTGCCCTTTTAAATTTTCAGTATTCCAAGAAAGTAGGTCTCCCACCCAAAAGACAATGGGAATACATTTTCTTTTTGCTAACTAGAGCATTCATCAGCCTCTTTTTTCTTACTGTTTTGTGGGAATAAATGATTTTTGATTAGGAAAGCTGCATCTTCCTGTAATTGTATCTTTGGACTATAAACTTAAATTTCTATCATGATCCATGATATTTATTGTAATTGAAAAACTATCGTGGCTGAAGTATTTCAGGCTTCATAATTATGTGCTTCATGTGGTAATCCCCCTTCTTTTGCCTAAAATGAGAATTTAGTATGAAGTTACAAGTTTTTTTGTTTTGTTTTTTGCAACTAATCATAAAATTCTGGAAGTGAGACCCTCGTGTGGGCCATGTTTGGAATGATCTTGAATTTGTGCCTATTGTTTAATTTGATGGTTTCTGATATGATAGGGAACCACTGGCAGGGTAGTTAAGTGTCAAAGAGAAGTCTGCTTTGGTTACTGCGGCAACTGCTCTTTTGTCAATAGTGTGTTGTTTCTGAATTTCTGTCAGGTACCAGTTTCCTTGTGAACCAGTGGAAGCACTGATTGAGTTGGTACACAACTGATAAGTCTCAGGCCCAGAGCAGAAACCTGGCCAATGGCTGGAAGCTACTTGAGTAGGATTTGTGACAATGGGGACAGTGGTCATGCCCAGGAATGCTGCCCTACATCTGGACTGGTTGCTGGCCCATCATTGAGAGTCATTGGCATGTGAATTGCCCCATCATCTGGTTTTTCAGCCAGGACTAGTTTTTTGGACTCAGCCTTCTTCCAATACTGCTGCCTTTTATAACTCTTCCTCTTTCCTGCTTTCTTTTTTTCACAACAGCTTTATTGAGGTAAAATTTGAGATATAATTCACATACCATAGAATTCATCCACCTAAGGTATACAATTCAATAGTTTTGGGTATGTTAACAGAGTTATTAAACCATCACTGCAATCTAATTTTCATCACCCTGAAAATAGACCACATACCCCTTTAGCTGTAACCCTCCTCCAACCCTAGGCAACTACTGATTTTTTTCCTAAGATTTGCTTATTCTGGACATTTCATGTAAGTGGAATCTTATATGTTACTTTTTGTATCTAGTTTCTTTCATTGACTACAATGTTTTCAGTGTTCACCCATGTCATAGCATGTGTCATTGCTTCATTCCTTTTTATTGTTGCATAATAGTCCATTGTATGGATATATAGCATTCTATTTATCCATTGATCAGTTGATAGACATTTGGATTGTTTCCACTTTTTGGCTGTTATGAATAATACTGCAGTGAACATTCATGTACAAGTTTTTGTGTTGGACATGTCTTCATTTCTCTTGGATAGACACCTAGGAGTAGAATTGCTAGGTTACATGGTAACTCTATGTTTAACATTTTGAAGAACTGCCAGACAGATATCCTAAATGCCTGTGCCATTTTACATTTCCACCATCAGCATATGAGTGTTCCAGTTTCTCTACATCCTTGTTATTACTTGCAATTGTCCATCTTTTTTATTTGTGGCCGTGCTGGTGGGTGTGAAGTGGTATCTCATTGTGGTTTTGAATTTCCCTAGTGACTAATGATGTTGCACATCTCTTTGTGTGCTCTTTGGAGCACTTTCTTTTTTGAGATTCCAGTTTAAAAAGTTCTTCAAACTTTGTGAGATTTTGACTGGGTTTGTTGTTGTTGTTGTTTATTACTGTGACTATTCTATTTCTCCTCTGCCATTCAAGAAGCCAAGAGTAAAGTGAGAGTCAGGGTCACTGTGAAAGGAATAGTAAAAAGAGCAGCTGTTGGACACAGCTGTGCTGTGAGACCTTACTAAACATTTGCCTTGTTATTCTCATTGAGATGCTAGCCTGTTGTATAGTTAATGCTCTCTGCATTGTGGTGTATTTGAGTTCACCAACCGTCATCAAGATCAATTTGGGCAGAATGGGAGAGAGACACATGGTTGAATGGAGGCCAAACTGAAATTTTGATTCTTGAGCATGTGATAATCCATGCAAAATGTTAGCCAATTTACAGTTCAAATTTTAATCTTATTAGCAAGTATCCTTGCCACCTGATACCCTTTCCGGCATCTGTGAAACCCCAAACTATATTGAATTCAGTGAGGACTGCATACATGAAATTTAAGGCCTCAGATTAGGGTTATGTATCTTTTAATAAAAGTTCTTTGCTGAACCTTGTTAGTGCTGATCAGCCGCTTTACATAATGTTCAGTGCCAACGTCAGCAGATGAAGATATTTAAAATGCTTTGGCAGTTTTCAGATGGAATACCTTTGTCAATAGCGTCAAACTGTGAGAGCACTTTAGCTTCATTGAAACTCATTTGCTTTGGTGCTGACCTCATCTGGCTGAGTGAGCTCATTACAGTTTTTGAGGATTGCCTTATTATTTGATTTATGGTGTACTTGGAAGTAGTTGAGTACCCAAATCTGATAAATTCCCCAAAACTTTTCTAGTTTCTTAAAATGAGACCTCACTTAACATTAAAGTCTCAGTGTGATACAGCACCATCGTACTTTGTTTCACTTTAATTCCAGGGGTTCACTTTGTAAATAAATCAAATTGTCATGAAATCTGAAAATCTACCTGTTCGGGATGAACCTGTATATATTGGGATAAAATCCACTAATTATTATGTGTTCAGCTGCAAGTAACTATACTTATTTTAAAATAAGTGAACCCATTATCTCGCTTTGTGAGAAGTTTAGTGGGGGCTTCTTCCAGATTGGCTCATTCAGGGGCTCATTTCTTTTCATCTTTTTGTGCTGCCATCCTTGGCATTTTCCCAGCCTGTTTCTCCTCATGATCTCTAGATGACTGCCACAGGACTGGGCACTGTATGCAGATAATGCTGCCACCAGAGAAAGAAAAAGAGCTTCTTCATAGGCCAGAATCTTTCCTGGGAGACTTGTACACATATCTAGGTCGTTCACCCCTAAACCAATAACTCGCAAAGAGACAGGGGCACATGTTTGCCTTGGATCCATCAGGGTTGACCAGGTCTTGTGGAGCCAGGGTAGGTGCCAGAACAAGATCTGGGCCCTGCCAGCATGGAAAAGTAGGAAATTGGTTGTTCGGTAGGTAGTCAGCAATGTCTCAGCAACCAGTAATTGGTGGCTGCTAAACCTCAAAAGCTACTCCTGTTACCCCTGTTTATTTTAGGCTCCTCTTTTCATCAAGAAATACAAGCATTGTACATGAAATGGGCAAAGGAGGCATTCACAATGTATTCTGATTTGGGGTTGGCATTTCAGTTTATAACTGAAATTTATACCACATAAGTCTTCGAAAGTTTCCTTTTCTGAATATTCTGCCTATTTTATAGAGAAATAATTCAGGATGGTGCTTAGTGTAAATACAGGGGAGGAGTGGACTTGCTAGACCAGTGACTGAACAGTATGGAGATAGAAATAGGCCAGAAAGAGACTTGGGTCTGAAGATATTCAGCTGAAGGAAGCCGAGAGGATCCTGAGATCAGTTTGCTTCGTCTGAACAGGCATGTGGATGGTGAAGACTCAGAAATGTCTCAAAGGCCATTGATCCCTAGGCTGTGCTGGGCATGCACTGGCTTCCAGGCCTCCCTTAACCCAGCTGGTCTCAAAGGTGCCTCTGACCACTGGACACGTGGATTTCCAGAGTACCTTCAGCTTGTCTCCTGGTGGTTCCTCCATTTGTAATGAGGCTGTTTGTCCTTTCTTTCCAGCATGTGGACACGGGGAACTCTTACCTTTGTGGGTACCTGAAAATTAAAGGCCTTACTGAGGTAAGCACTCATTTAAATGAACTAGAACTGAAAAGAGGACGGCATACTCAGCAGTCTTAGATTATGAAGGGCAGATAGTTTTGACTCTTTGAGGCTTGATTAAAGTGCCCTCTTTTTATGTGTTGTTAATATATGGTGAACATAAAGCATGCAGTTTTGATGTGTCCTGTTGGAAAGTATACAGATTCACAAATCTTTAAATGTGACCAATACTATCGATTTCATTTTTAATCCTTTTTGAGGAAAAAAATATATAGTAAGAATATGGCTATCACCCTCATCATAAGTAAACAATAAGTATAACACCATCATAAGTATAACATAAGAATTGAGATAAGCCTCAATCCTTCGAGAACCGAGGTCTTTGAAGTTCTCTTAACCCAGTAGTTCATTGGAACAATGAAAAATGATCGTCTAGTTTCTAACAGAAGTAGCTGCTGTGTAAACGTAGAGTGTTTTCCTTTGAACCAACTTTTTAAACCTCAGAACTCCTGGGAATATAGAAAGCAAGAAAGAGCATTCTTTTCCCACTAGTGAGTAAACAGGAAGAGGAAGGAAATGACTGAACTGGCTGCTTAACTCCACAGTGAGGGCCTGGACTTGACCTAGCTATAGTGCCCCATTGACCTGATTGGTTCTCACTGTCTTGATGGCCCAGCAGTGTTTGCAAATGGTCCATGGAGCCATGGAAAGGAACTGGGTGACTTTCTCATTCTGTCCTTTACTGGTTCCATGACCTTTAATTTCCTTTCAATTTCCTCATCTATATAATGACAATTTAAAATACCTGCTCTTTCTACTTAAGGGGCTTGTCCTAGCAGGGAGGAAACAATGTAAGAGTAAGTGGTAGACTGAAATGTGATACAATATGGGATACAAACAAGGCACTGATTATCCTCAGTCTGGAAACAGTTGTTTCTGCCTCCTTGATTCCATATGGTTCTTCTACCTCTCTATTAGAATTTTGGTTGAGAATTTTTTATGAAGTTTGTTGTCAAGATGAAAAAGTAATCTCTTCATCACCTCTGGAAACTTAGTCAAGCAAGGATAGGAAATTATAGCAAAATGAAGGATGCTAACCTTTAAATTTGTGATAGTAGAAAACATATAGTAAATAGAATATATTCAACTCTTAGGCAGTCAAATGTATTTATTAATTGAATGCAGAACATAAACATTTAACTTCATAGGGAAACCAAGAAAATTTGTAATGTGGAATGTTTAATGCTGATTCTAAAATCAGTCACTTTGGTTATAGGAAGCTACACAGAAATGTTAAGTAGCATTAAAAATTCCAAAACAGTATACAGAAATGCTAGGAACTTTCCATCAGGAGCAAGTAACCCTGATGAAGGGAAGCCCCTCTGAGTCACAAACAGCCAGGCTCCCTTGAGGAGGGGGCGCTGGCATAGCCCTTCATTGGACTTAGGCTTGTGGCCAGAACTCAGAGACCACCCTCCTGGCGAGTCCTTCCTGTACCCGGAGTGCCCTCATGAGCACACAGCCTCCCCAGAGTGGCTTTCTCCAGGTCAAGTGGTGGACTCAGTTATGGTGCTGAAGTGGCTTAGTTAGAGAAAGGCTGATGTGTTTCCTGAGTCCTACTCAACTTCAGGATTCTTTGAATTTATCTTTTTTAATAATGTTTTTTAGTAACTTTACTGAGATATAGTTCACATACCATATAATTTACCCATTTAAAATATATAATTCATTGGCTTTTAATATAGGCACAGAATTGTGCAACTGATAAATAACTTTTTAAATTATATCTGATACATGGTCACTGTAGGTAATTAGTAAAATGCAGAAAAGAGTGATTATTCTTTGAATGTTTTTATACCTGTATTATAAAATGCAATTATCCATTTTGTTTGCTTTTCCATTGATAGCTGTTAAAATCTAAAATACGTAATTTATTTTCATAAAACTATGTAAATAGTTTGGGTTTTAGTTATAGTCTTCCTCATGTTTACAATATGGAATTAACTACTCAATTGGAGATAATTTGCCTCTTAGCTACCTCACATTCACGAACAAGCACAGCTTTAAGATTTGTGTGCCTTCTGGAAATGAAATCCCAGAATTATGGAGAATGGGTGTCAAATACCATTCTCATTGCAATTCTGAGCCAGCCACCAGTAAGGAGAGGGACCCTTCTGGGCTGGCAACTGGCACAGGGCCTGCGAGGAGCCGAGGTTTGGGGAAGTCACGTCAGGCCCTTCACTCATTCGATAGTTTAGAAGGGTTTGGAAAATCCTGCTAAGATTGTGCTACATTTGCATGAAACTGGGGAGACAGGTCACACTAAACTCAGACCGATGTGTAAACAGAGTGCTTAGTTTACACATTTACAAATCAAGTTACATGCAGGTTCTAGAAGTTCTCTTTGACTTATTGCCAATTGAATATTGATCCCCCAGAAGACAGGTCTACATGGAAAGCCATACCCATCCCCTGACAGTTTTTGGTGAGCCTAGAATCAGTGAGGTGAACAAGTGGGGTGGACAATTTAAGTACCTGGCAACAGCCAGTCCATCATAAGAAGCCCACACCTGCTTAGAGAGGTTGGGGGGATGCTGGTTATGCCTCTCTCTCTGACTCATTTTCTTGATATCCCTCCTCCTGATAATAGATTTTTCTTTGGCTCTATGAATTACCACCAATTTGGCTGTAGTCAGGTGCTTGAATTTCTTCTGTCCTGCACTATGAGAGATTTCGTCTTTTTGGTGATATCTGTATTTGACTTTCATTCATTACATATTTTATTTCTCTGAGTTTGGGGGTACTTTGTAGTCACCCTGATGTGCCACCTAAAATGTTTTTATAGAGAAGTCTGTACAAACCATTCATTAGGAAAACTAGTGATTTGAACCATAAGTGTTTTCTTTGTATTATATAATAGGATCACTTTATCATTTTCTTCTCTCTCTTTTATGGAAGTTTTGAAAAAATATTAAAGTTTGAAACTCAGAAAAATCAATATTTCAATTTAAAATCTGAAGTCAGGTGCTAATTTATATAGAACTTTTTTTCTTAGTAGGCTTCCCTAAAACGGATTAGTAATTTACACCTTTAAAATCAGATTTCCATTTAGAAAATGTCCTTTCATTTCTTCATTCTGTATAAATATTAATATGAAGAGCCTAGGAACAGTGCTGGGGTAAAGGGATTGTGGTTTTGGGAATGTTGAATTTATAACATTTGCAAGTTTACTGTTGAGAAAACAGAATGCCTAGTGTTTTATCGTGAAGCAGGCACCTTCAGTTACTGCAGTGGTGATGGCGATGCTGATTCCTGACAGCAGCTGAGCCTGTATAGTGGCATTTCTCAGGAAGGTATCGAGCCACATGGCAGGGAGAAAAGTCAAAGCCATTGGAAGGGATTTATTTTAAACATGTGTAGGTGTTTGATGCAGAGCAAGAGGGGCTTACATAGGGTCCGAAAAAGAAAGTGGGGCCTCCGTGGTCCCAGGAACATTAGGACCGTAATCCACGGTTTACCAGGCACTGCCATCATTACCATGCTCCTTAGAAACCAGGGGCTTGGCAGGCTGGGCTGAGGGGTTGGTTGGTTGGTAGGGTTTTTATAGTGTTAATTTTTCTTTTGTTAATTTGGTGCCTTCTCATTAGCAAGATGAACAAATAGCAAATCAACAGGTGTATTCTAAACACTCAGGATGACAGCTTACTTATTTTTTCCAGCAATATTTTTTGTGATTATGATTTACATATATTTGTGGTCGTGATTTATGTATATTTTCCTAGTTTAAATCATCTTTGTTCATATGATAGAATTAAATATATCTAGTATATCAAGGTATTCTACAAAAAAATCCACTTGAAGAATTGCCACCAAAGGGACAAACCATTGAGCCAGTGTGAGAACCAGTGGGCCAAGCCATGGCTTAAGGGAGACTACTCTGTGAAGGCTCTGATTTTGGAGCCTCTTTGGGTGTTTTCCTTGGGAAGTATAATCTACTTAGTTATCATCTGCTTTATATGCTGGAATATTCATAATTACTTGTGGGAATTGTCCAAATTCTTTTTTGAGTGATCAACACATAACAAGTGAAATCAGAGAAGGGTTCTCTGCTTCTGACAAAGTCTCCGACCCCCGCAACACACACTCTTTGGGCACCTTCAATTCAGGTTCTCTCTATAGCCATGGGTAAATTGCTGGGCCTAACTCTGGTTCAGATTGTTGATTAGCAGTGTGATCATTTTTTCAAAGTACTGGGAAGAAGTTAAACAAGGTTGATTTTTCCTTTGTAGAAGGTTAAAATTCCTGGAAACAGTGGCTATCCTCACCAACAATGCCTCAGCATCTAGGGTTGTTCTTGGGCCTCTACCCTCACGAGCCAGGTCCCAGCTGCGCTAGGAAGTTGCACAGACTGTGGTGGTGAGATACTGCCTGCAAAGGCCTTAGTTGGATGGGAGGGAGGTGCAACTTCCAGGGGACAACCTGCCACCTGCCAAGCAACTAGCTGCCATTGGCTACAAGACCTTCTCTACCTTCATGGTTCTCACTGTGTGTGGGGGTTACCTCTGCAGTGTCCAAGCCTACCACTATTTCCAGCTCTCAGAGCCAGGCTGCAGAAGAACAGAAGACATCAGGAGTCCTATAGAGTGGGTTTCTTTTCCTTGACCAGAAAGGCCTGAGGCATGCTGTGGAAAGACCTCACCTGCAATCATATCAAGAGAACTAGGGCCTTAATGGTTTTCAAATCCTGCTGAGGAAAAGTGCCCCTCTTTTCTCTGGAACTGCAGTTTGGAGAGACTATCACATCATAACAGGAATTGGGGCCAGGGAGGGGGGCGGTGAGGCACACCTACAGACATTAAATATTTTGCCATGAAAAAAAAAAAGATTAAAACTGTTCAACATCTTGTGTTGATATCTGGGTTTTTTACCATAGGAGTATCCAACCCTTACAACTTTCTTTGAAGGAGAAATAATCAGCAAGAAACACCCTTTCTTAACTCGAAAGTGGGATGCAGATGAAGATGTTGATCGCAAACACTGGGTGAGTAAATCTTTGGTTGCTATAGGCCACCAGGGACTGCTGGGGAGCTGAGGAACTTGGCTCTAAGGGTCTTATCACCATCTCCCTGTCCTTTCTGTTTGTCTATCTCCTATTTCTAATCTGCTGTACTTGGGGGAACGCTGTGAAACATAATAATGGCCTCTGACTTTAGGATGTGAAATGGGGATGCAGTTCCTGGAAACCTATCCCTCCTGTTGGCAAAACCACAGGAGGCTTCTTCTCATCCTAGCTCCTGATAGACAAAGCGCAGTCTTATTAAGTGCCGGCAGGATGCTGCGGAAAACCTCAGCCCCCTCCCGCCTCTAACTGTCAGGTGTGGAGCATGTTCTCATTCACCAGGAGAGAACACTTCGAAGCAACTTAGAGTTATTGTCCTCGAGTCTTTTCATAAGTCTTGTGTCTTCAAAAATCAATTTCTCAACCTATCATAATAGCCTTTGGCTTAGTCGACCATGGCAGTGATTAATTTTAGTTTAAAAATGAGAAAGTCCAGTGTGCTCACCCTCTAAGCCAACCAGAAATGACTGTTGTGTCAGTAATGAGGATTCTAGAATTCCTCATTCTTCCCATGGCCACTCAGACCTGGCTGTTTACACTCTCCTGAATCTGGCTCAGCAGTTCTTAGAGAGGAGCCCTACTGCAGTTAACCCAATCTAAGTTAATTTTACTGTAGATTAGCTGCTTTTCTTATTAATGTTTTCCTCTTGAGTTAAGAAAGGAACATCTATCAAATACTGAGTTTCAATTAAATTTAAATTTAAACTTGAGCTTTTTAGAACATTTTTTGAAAGTTAGTTGTTTTGACTGTTGTAGCAACGAGACACTAAAAGTTAGACAGTCATCCATGTCTCTATAATAAAAGAGAATGAACAAGGTTTCAGTATGTTTCAGTGTCCAGAAGGTTGGAAGAGCCCTAGTGGTGGCTGAGGGTGCCAGTGCCAGAAAGCAGCGTTGGAGGGCTCCTCGGTGCCATCTGGTCCCACCTGCCCAATGCCGGTTCTTTCTCTATGGCTCACCACCTCATGAGATGGCTCCTTTCTCCCTGTACAGCCCCAGTGAGAAGAAAGTTCTTTCTTCCTTGTAACTCAGCCTGCTTCCCATTCAACTTAGTTTTCTATCTCAAACTGGTCCCGCAAAAAGCAAGGTCTTTGAGGCTCAGTGAAATCCCAGTAATGTAATGTAATTTCAGGGGCCTTCTTAGGCTAGGTTGGCTAAAAATTAAACATCTGCAAAGCATCTCTTATTTTCCCATTGACTTTCATTAGAACACTGGAAAATACCTGGGACTCCAACCTTTGTTAGGGTGGATTGAAATATTTCGAGTTGTCTGTGGCCATCCACCCTGAACACACCTGATCTCGTCTGAAATATTTTGAGTGAAAAAGGGATAAAGAAGGCCACCCTTGGCACTGACATGCTGGGCATTGTAAGATAAGAAGCTGGGCCTGCGGACTATTTCCTCACCCAGCAGTTCTAGTTTCTGTTGCAGTACTCAGCATTTCTCATAACTTTCCCAACCCACGGAGGACTCCCCGATTCCCTCATGAGACTTCTGGAGGTCTATATCGTTCCTTGGTCAGGGATTTGTAATGTCTAATAAACTTTACCTGATACCATTTTTCCATTGTAAACTAGAATCAGAGACATCATATTTCGCCTTCAGATTTTCCTGAGTGGTATTTAAAGTTGGAATTACAGTGGTACTATATAGTCAAGATTCCATATACTTAATGAACTTCAGCTTCATATCCTATATCCTAATATTCTATTTAAGATGTTTTCTTATAAAATTAATACATGCTTATTTTAAAATATTTGAGAAAAAACAGAAAGGAAAAGGGAAAAAATCATCTATAATGGTAACATCTAAAGCTAAAACAGGTATTAACCTTTTCCTGAATCTCACTTGAGTATACTTTTTTTAAAAAACAAAAAACGTATCATAAGATACAGTTTTGTAACCTACTTCTGGTGTGTTTTTTTTGTTTTGTTTTAATTTATCCATGTACTCCCCATTTCCAGTTTCTACTTACCTAGATGACCCCAAACCACTATATTGTGTCAGTGAACCTGCTCACAGGTCTGGTTCTGTATGCCTTTTTGCTACTGATGATTCACTTACAGGAATCTTTTAACTTATCCTTGCTTTGGCTGTCTATGGTAAGGTATTCTGAAAAAAGGCCCCCTAAATTACATTTGTTCTCATTCTATGGCCTTTCCTCAGGCCATGTTCACTAGGCAGGCAAAACCCCATGGTGCCTAGGTTGAGTCCAGGCATCTGTCCCAGAGTCCAGGTCTTAGTTCAGTGGGGGCAACCAAAGGCTCTCTTGCTAATCCTCAGCCTTTGCTGCTCTTGCTGGTGCCGCAGCCACCAGCCGTCGTGTCTTTGAGGTGATTGCACCTGGGCACCAAAGGGTAACACTGACCAGTTCTCTTACTCTATTTTTCGCTTTTAGGGCAAGTTTCTAGCTTTTTATCAGTATGCAAAATCATTTAATTCAGATGACTTTGATTATGAAGAGCTGAAGAATGGGGATTATGTCTTCATGAGGTGGAAGGTAAGCTCCGCTCCCCCCACCCCGTCAGGTCCTCCAACTGTGTCAGCTCCTGTAGTGTACCACCCCCATCTGCTCCCTTTGTCCAGTGCCTATTACAATTGTCTTCTTGTCAGTGTGTTTACACACTCATAAAAGATAGGCACAGCTCCAGGGCACAATGGTTTACTGCTAACATCCCAGACAGTTTGTTTCTGGTTAAACTGTTTAGTGTTAGCAGATGAATTCATGCCTGAGGGTGGTCACCCATGACCTTGTGTTTGCATCTTCTCCCTTTCCTTTCTCTCACCCAAAAATCCCTTTGGCTCTCCACAGAATCAGCCCTAGTGTTCTGTGAACTTAGGGTAGAGCCAAACTCTCTTTGAGCTTGGTCATCTTCTATCCCCTATTCTCAGCCACAGGCTTAAATGTCATTTAAGTGACTGTTCCCTTACCACATCCTTGTCCATGGCTCAGTGCAGTCCCCTACTCATCTGGTTCTCTCCAGCTCAGGACACGAGGGACCAGGAATGAGATTTGAGTTTTCTACTCACCCCACCTCAGAGAACTCCATCTGGCCATACTCCATGGATTGGCTTTGGGCTGAGAGGTCATTTGTGCTCCCTGCTTCGATAGCACAATAGTTATTATGTTATGGCCGCAGGATAGCAAAATCACGAAGCAATTTTGTTAAATCACTTTTTGAACAAACACCCACCTCCAGCCCTACTCCCCAATCTGTAGGAAAAAGCTGTTTTATCTTGAAATCTTGCCAGCTTTCATATAGACAAATCATTTAGAGGAGTCAGTCCCAACTTTTACTTTGTGTAGCTAATATTTTTGAAGAGTGGGGATCATCACTCATTTAGGAGACAGTTCCTAGGTGCTGAGCCCTTCCCTCATGAGCTTGCCATCTAGTGGGAAATAAGCCAACTAAAAAACCTGTTAAAGAAAGTATCTTATAAGGTTCTAATTTTAAAATTAATTTTAAGAACTATAATTTCAGAGGTTGAGGAAAGAGAAAAGAAGAGTGTCCTAAGATCAAAAAAACAATAGCGTTGTTTTGTTGCCAAAGAATTTCTCAGGGTGATTCACCTGTGTGCTTTTAGTAGACCTCTTCGGGCCCTGGGGCCTCTAACCTCGTCTCCCTAGGAAAGTAGGTACCAGGACGCAGTCTTTCAACTCTTGGCTCCAACCAGAGATAACAAACTTGCCTCTCAAGGGGCCTGATCAAGAACAGTATCATTCTGGCTGCTTTCAATGAAGTGTAGAGTTGTTTAAGGGGATATTACTGGGCTACTGGTGATTGAGCTGCCTTCAGAATGATCCACAGGCAAACAGAAATGACCCCCTGTTCTAGAGGTGATCAGGAACTTAGTGACAGTTCCTGGAGTGGAGCAGAAAATTATTTTTCCCCAAGTAGTTCTGTCTGCGAGCTCTGAAAGATATGTAGGTAAGTACATAAATAGGTAGGTACGTAGGTAGGTAGGTAGGTAGGTAGGTAGGTAGGTAGGTAGGTAGGTATTGATCGGTTCATTTATGAGATGTGTGGATAATGGTACCATGTCTTAGTTACTGATTCTAGTGAGCTCAAGACACGGTTTGCTGCATTAGAATGTAGAATAGTCGAGTGGTACATGAATGCTATTCACAAGTCAGGTTGAAATAAGAGGCTTGCCATCGCCTAGGAAGTCTTGGCTTGACCATGTAATGGTGGAACCTTGGAACCATCTGATGGTTAACAAGGAAGCTCCAGAGGTGGTTGAAGCACACTGTTACTGACATTCCCCATCTGTGTGCAGGAACAGTTCCTGGTCCCAGACCACACGATCAAAGACATCAGCGGTGCTTCCTTTGCCGGGTTCTACTACATCTGCTTCCAGAAGTCGGCAGCCTCCATAGAGGGCTACTATTACCATAGGAGTTCAGAATGGTAAGGAGCCCCAGAGGCTTACCCTTGGCTCACCAAATTCTAAAGGAAATCTTTGCCTGTCTCTTTGTGGATTTCATGCTCTATTTGGATGCTGAGGACCTCTTTAAATGTTCTCAGTTGTTCACACTAGGAGCTCATCTCCATCCATAGAGCAGAGTAAACAGGATGAAAATTAAGTGCTAGGTAAAGGAACTCACTGCTTAATGCTTTTAAGCAATCAAGCAGTACTATGCTTTCAGCATTTTTATCTCAGTCTTTGCTGGTTTTGTATTAAGTCCTCCAAAATTTAATCAGTCAGTAACTAAAATGTCAGCTCTGGTGCACAGTGTGAATTTTGTTGTCAAAAGTCTTTTTAATTTTATGGTCACTTTCAGATACTAGTCCCACTTGCACTTGATTTCATCCTAGTTACCTAGAGGCCCATGGGACTTGACAGTCCTGCCCTGCGTTTGGTTCAAGATAAAAGACCAAATGCCACTGCAAGTGCTCTCTTTTTTGACCTTTTAGAGGATTCTCCTTCCTCCTTGCTGCTTTTTAAGCACCTTGTTATACCTGAAGGGTGAACCATATCATAAAATACCTGATTTACTCTCTGAATGTAGAAACACCTTATTTCCTTTCAAATTTTCTACTTTTGTGGCTTGTGAGTGATCTTATCTCTAGTTGACGCAAATTTCTTGTACAGTGGCAGCAAACTGATATCTGCAAGTCAGTGCCCTTGGGCTAAGGGCAGTACCAGCTCCTCTGAGAGCCCCAGTTATTAGAGTTTCAATAATTATTCTGTTTTCAAAGGAGTTTTTAAAACTTTTCATAATTTTTTAAAATTATAGCTTTATTGAGATATAGTTCGTATACCATCGTATACACTTATTTAAAGTGTACAATTCAGTGGTCTTTAGTATAGTAACAGAGTTGTGCAGCCATCACCACAATCAATTTTAGAATGTTTTTATCACCATGGGAAAAAATCCTGTACCCCCTTAACCATCATCCCCAGCTCCCTAGTCCTTCTCATCCCTATGCAACCATTGATTACTTTGTGTATATATATATAGATTTACCTATTCTGGATATTTCACATAAATGGAGTCGTATATTACGTGGTCTTTGTGTCGGACTTCTTTAACTTAGCATAATACTTTGAAGGTTCAGCCCTGTTGTAGCATGTATTAGTACTTCATATTTATTGCGGAATAATTTTCCAATGTAAGGATATATACCACATTTTGGTTATTCATTCATCAGCTGATAGACACTTGGTTGTTTTCACCTTTTGGCATTATGAATAATGCAGCTATGAACATGGGTGTACAGGTATCTGTTCGAGTTCTTGCTTTCAATTCCTTTGGGTATATACGTAGGAGTGGAATAGCTGGGTCATATGGTAATTCTATTTCCGACTTCTGAGGAATGGCCAAAGAGCAACTATACCATTTTCCACAGCAGCTACATCATTTTGCATTTCCCATCAGCAATATATGAGGGTTATAATTTTTCCACTTTCTCCATATGCATATCCTCCCAGCACTTAATATAATGTCTTTATGATTAGAGTGGGTATAAAGCGGTATCTCATGGTTTTGATTTGTATATTCTGATGGCTAATACATAATCTTTTCTTGTTGATTTTTTGGATAAGACATAAATTACTTTTCCTATGTTCCTCCTCACTTCTATGTGAAACAAATTAGGAGAAAGCTAACACCCACACCAGCAACTGACAGCCTCGATGGGTTATCACCCCCATATGTGGATTGTCCTAGCCTCTGTTTCTCCTTCATCTGCTCAACTCAGAGTACCTGCCAATGGGGAAACACAGACACCACCTCAAAATTCTCTAATGTCCTTAAAGTCTAACGGACATGTCTGGGGAGTGAGAAAATGAAAATGAATGGTAAAATAAAGGTTAGCTATGAAGTTATCTTTTCCATTCTACCTTTGGATTCTGGGAGAATTGGGATATGCCCATGTTATCTATGAAGCTCTGAGGATATTACAGCTTGACATTCCAGAAGGAGCTGAGATGCTGGACATCAGAGAGAGGCAGAGTGAGCAGAAGGGTAAGAATGAGCACCAGGGCTTCGGTCTGTGTCTTTTCTCAGAGTTTACTCAGCCTCTCCTTTTATAAGACACTCTAGAATTGTTTCATGATTAGAGCAGAAGGCCTAAAAATAGCTCATCTTGCGCATAGTTCAAGAGGACTAACCAAAGAAATAGAAATAAAACCAAACTTGGTTCACCTAAAGAAGTCTGAGATGAATTTGCATTCCCATCCAAATATGTGGTTTGTCGGGTACTCTGGTTGGGGGTTCTTTAAAACATCCTTTGTTCAGTTTTCAGGATGCTGAGACAACTGCCTTCCGTTTCTGTTTTTTCTCCCATTGCAGGTATCAGTCGCTCAATCTAACTCATGTTCCTGAACACAGCGCACCCATTTATGAATTCCGGTGACAGTGGTTCAGAACAGCAACCAAATAAAACTGAACTTGGCAAAAAAGAACTTTGCCAAGAAAATCGTGTACCTGCCAGAACCAGGAGAACATGTGTTCCTGTTTCTTCACAAGCAGACTCGCATCAGAAAGCATGAATGTTAACCCACAGAATCCAAGGAGCATGGCTGACCAGCAGGGCAGGTGGAGGAGGCTGTCTCCATTCTTCCTCCCTCTCTGTGGCAGTTTAGTCTTAATCTGTTTTTAAAGCTACCATATATGCACTTTTCCTTCCTGCACAGCTAACTTCTGTATCACTGAAATGCCCATTCCTTCTTCCATTCCCACCTCTAGCCAAGTAGGTCAGCCCCTGGTCACCCTCGGCCTTGGTGCTCAGTGGTCCCCATCCAGGCCCCCCACCCCCCCCAGTTGCTTAGTCTGGTAGCTTAAGAAAAGGCAGAACAGAGCCCTAGCACATGTGTGCCCCCCAGAGCTCTGTGCAAGGAGTTGGTGAGCTGCAGCAGTATCCGCCAAAAAAATGTGGAGCGGAGGCTGATTGTTTAACAGGGTCAGCTGGCGCTGCCCAGCCTTGTGATGTTCACGACAAGCTAGTCAGTGGCTATTAGGTTCCCTGGGCCTGCCATCGGGGGTCACTGAATTTAAGGCTTCCAGATCCCTGGCAGGAACAGATTCCAATCCTGCTTACTCAGCACGTTTGCTCCAAAATTTTGAACTTGAGGGCAATACTAAACTTAAAAAAAAAAAAAAAAAGAGTTTTTTTATTACAAAATTATTTTTATGGTCCCTTTAACAAGGACCCTATGGCAAATGCACAATTATTCAGAATTACATTTTATCGTTTTCACATTGAAAACAGCAAATGTTGACTTAGTAATTTTTATACCTATATATGTAAATGTATATTTAATCAACCAGCAGTTTGGAACTAGTCATCCTGGTACAAAAGTTTTGCAGCATTGCATAAATTATAATGCTAAACATGAGAACTGTTTTTGAGGCCAGTTTAGCATTTGTACCTCCTCCTTTTGCTACTCAAAACAGCAGTGCTTCGTGGCGACTTCTTCCATCGGGCAGAAGGGGCCGTCTTTCTCCTAAAACAGTGACTCTGAAATGGGATGGGGGTGGGATGGGAACATGAACACGCTCAAATAACTCAAGGCTCATGTGCCAAAGTAAGTGTGTGTGTATGTATGTGTGTGTTTATTTTGTTTTGTTTAATGTTTAAAAAGCTTAATAGGTTGGCATCAGTTGTGGACCACAGATAACAGGCAGGGCTTTGGGGAGGGATTGGCATTTTCTGGTGGTTTACAAACTTAGAGTACAAGAGGGAAAGCTTTAACAACAAGATAGCATTATAACTCACAGGAGCAAAACAAGCTGAGAATTGTATATCATGGGCAGTGTAAAACAGCACAAAGCCCTTGGTCTAGATGAGTGGCAAGAAGTCTTCTGTTCTTAAAAGAGTGGCTTTCCTTTTAATGATATGTGTACTGTATGTTACTAAGGTTGAATGTTAGGGGAAGCCTTAAAGAAGTACATGGGAAAATAGTCAGCATTGGGACATCTAGGATGTATAGTCCTAAGGCTTTGTGCAGAGGTGTGACCAACCCATCTAGTCAGGCCAGGGCAATGGAGCCTGAAAAAGTTGCCTCAGTGACTTCCATGGAAAAATGATTCATGTCCATTCTCGGAGATGAGTCACAAATGTTTTTCTTGATTTTAAAACTCCAGAAGGCAACAAATGGGTAAGTCTGGTTAAACCTAGCTGAAGGCACAGTAATTAGATGACACTCACTGTAGCTTCAGTTTAGCTGATGGGTATCATCTAAGAATAAAAGAGGCAGCAGGGCTTTGCTGACTTTATGCAGCATGAGCCTTTGCATTTCACTTCCATTCTCCCACAGCATGCTTGTGAACATTGTCTGCATTTTGCAAGCTCCTTGAAGGATATAGGCCCTACTTAGAACACTGGGCATGGCGGGGTCACCTTCTGGAGCTTGTCAGTGCCTCTGTGTGGCTCTAAGAGGCTGGTAGATTGGCCAATAGGGCGGAGAAGGACATTTGCCAACGTTGATGGTATTCAGCTAGCCAGATGGGCCAGGTTCTATGTAGGATTTTTTTCGTTTTTAGCTACGTAATGAAGGGCACCAGTTTTGGGGGAAATGAAGAAGTGATACCTTTATTAGATCTTTCAGACACATCTGTGATGTGTGTGTAAAACCTGCCCATCGAGGGCAGGGAAAGGATTGTTTTCCACCTCCTCTCGGTAACTCCCATGTAGTCCACATCAACTCTTTTTCTCTTGCTTGGTTTCCAAAAGCACTTTGGGGATCGTCTCCATCTGCAATTATTCTTTCCAGAATCTCAGTGGTTTACATGCCTCTGGTACTATGTGCAATAGTTTTGGTTGACACTTGTATTCATCATTCAGAAATTAGTGCCGATTGCAGATTTTCTACCATCTTCCTCTACCCCAAACAAGCCAGCCAAGAGATGGGATCCTGGAGATTTGGCTGTTCTTACTCCACTGCCCAGAAAACTTCCATTCTACAGTCTCAGCCTCATCACTCTTCTGTGCTGGAATTATCCCTTCCCACCCACCCGTCCTTTTACACTTTACAGTTTTTCAGCTACAGCCCAAAAGTACCTGAGCAATGCCTAATATGAAGTAGAACGTCCATCTGAGGGCTGGGTCTGTTGATGTGGAAATCAGAAACCCATGGGAGCAGAGGGGCTTCAATGTCATTTGTTTTCAGAACAGGGAATTCCTATTCTAAGGCCTTGAAATGATTTTTTTTTCCTCATAAAATAGTCTGATAAGCTAATTTTTAAAAAGAAATGCCATTAAGTGTGTTGCATTGTGGTTTAAAATTACTAACGAGTTCTGGAAAAGAAAATATTCAATTTTGAGTCCTAATGCGTTTTTAAAAATTAGATGTGAATGGGTGCAAAGTGTGAATATTTTGTTTCTTTAGGGAGGACATGTGGAAAGGGTTTGAGGGTTTGGGATGGGAGAAGTATTTTGCAGAGCTATCAATGTCCAAATAATTTTTTTAAAATAAAGGTATTTAAGCAGTGATTCTGTCCTATTTCTAAATCAAAATCTTTTAGTTAGAAGACACCAGCCTCTTTCTGGCCCTGTGAAGGTTTCTGGGCCACTGGAGACCCTGAGACCCCTACAGGCTGCGAACAGGCTGAGGCCTACTTGGGAAGCGATGCAGTGCCATGCCCTTATTTTCTTCTCGTTCTGGATGTTGTCAGACACTCAGTACTTCTACTCGAGCTGTATTTTGTTGATTTCTATATTTTTTTGCATGTGTTCAGAATTTATACTTTTATTTAACACAGAATAGGCAAATGAAGCTATATGTTCACCATCTGCTTCGCAGTCTGGCGTTGGCACAGGCGATGTGGACGGACAGGCAGTGGCCCCTCTCCCCTCAGTGCCTGGTCCTTGGAGGAAATACCTGAGCCCCAAAGAACCTCAGTTCCTGAACGGCTGCACCAGCAATGTCCTGAAGCCAGATGTAGGTGGCAAGTTCTGGTCCTTGATTTCTTTGCACCCTGTAACCTAGGGCCCTAACTCAGCCTGTTAAGCTTGATTCTGATTTTAACAGATCATGCTGATCTTGTGGCAGAACACCTTATTAAAGTGTTAGGTTTCAGGTGCCACCTCCCTAGGCAGCACCCAGGAACATAGCTGTAAACATCATTTGAATTTTTGAGAAAATGTTGAAAAGGTTTAAATTTTAAGGGAATTTATGTTATTTGTCAGGGCAGAGTTCCCCTGTGTGTATAAAGTCTCTGTTCTCATGTTGTTTGAGCAATAATAAACTCTTCTCCCAAGGTGTGTTGAGAAAGGAATAGACTATTCACAATGCTGGACTCTTGGTTGAAGACACCATTTATTGGTTGTTTTGTAGTGGAAAAAGCCTTCAGACCTAGGTCCTTCCAGATCTGCCTCTAAGTCCTAAAGTGACTTCCTGTGCATTAGGTAGACTCTGAACCCAAATTTCCTCACTTAGAAATTAGAAAGAACAACCTCTACCTGGGTCAAAGCGTTGTTGAGGATTCATTGCTTTTCTTAAAAGCACTTTATAAGCTGTAAAAATCCTCCACACATGTAAAATGTAGTTCTCGCTTAGTAATAATGCTACAGAATATTGACTGAGGCTTGCTACATGCAGTGTGCCATTCTAGGTATTGCGGATGATGCAGAAATAAGCCATACTCCCCACCCTCAGGGAACTGATTTTCTGACCCCCAAAGCTAATAACACCTTTTATATCTCAGTTCTTAGATCCTCAATTTTTAACCTTTAGTTTGCTTTAAGCCATCCATAGGAGCAGCAGAAAATGTAGATTGTGTTAAGTGTGAAACCAACGGCAAGACAATAGAAGGAAAATCTTAAATATCAATGCTGTTTCCATTGATCTGAACTGCACTGGAGGAGGAAGGTATTAAAATTGCTCAGTTATGAAAAAGGCAGCTGGCTTTGACACAAAAAAGTGCCTGGAAATTGGATTGCAGTTGAGCAGCTTTTTCCTCCAGATTTTCCCTTCTAAAACATCTAAAGATTGACACTTCCCATTTATACATAGGAGGAAAAACACACAGGCTTTTGATTTGTAGAGAAGCATATGCTGAAGTTCAAGTTTATTTTGCCATTTTTTTCCTTCTGATTTTTCAGCTTGCCTCATCATTCACTGCATTAGTCATTTTTCCTCTCCATAATTGCTCAGTGGTCCCCTCCCTCCACACCATCTCTAACTGGCACTGATTGGAGTGGAGCTTCTCAAACTTGGTTGCACGTTGGAATGACCTGGAAATTTATTTAAACTTATATTTGTCAGCTCCCCAGACCAGTTCTATTATGACCTCCAGAGTGCCTTAAAGTTCTCAGGTGGATAATATGCAGGGAAGTTCAAGTAATTAAGCAAGCCTTCCCCACCAAAAATGAGAAGGCTTTCAGGCTTGTAATGTTGGTTCAACTGAATGTGCTGCTCATAGAATGCAGGTTTTCAGTAGCATGACATCAAAATAGAGAATCAGCCTGGTATTCTTGGTTAGTGTGCAGATGGAGCCAGTGAGAACTCACCCCCATCCGGAACTTCAAGACCTTGGAAAATAAAAAGAAGGGATGATACTATCCTTTCACATGCAAGTGCTTATGTTCACCAGGACTTTCATTCATTGAGCAGTACTAACCACTGTTCTTTGTGCTAGGGATGCAAATGTGTACACCAGATAAGAAATCCTAAGAATGGTCTGTGTTTCTGTGGAGGTGGGGGGCATACATAACAGTAGACATCATAAAAAATTCATGTAATAGTAGATATGATGTTAAGTGATAGCATTACAGGGGAAAAAAGCAGAGCCAGAGGTTTGAGAGTTTCAGACTGCGGCTGGGTCCAGGTTGCAATTGTTTAAAAGGTGATCAAGCTGGGCCTCATTGAGCAGGTGACATTTAAGCACAGACCTAGAGGTGGGGGAGTGAGCCAGCTGAGCTAGAAGAACAGCAAGTAGGTAAGTAGGAAGTGAGGGCAGAGGTAACAACATTGTTGGTGGTGGGGAGGGGTAAGAGAGTCAGACCCTGTGGAACCCTGTTGGTCTTTGCCAACATAAGGATTTTGGCTTTTACTCAGAGAAAGACTAGTCATTAGAGGATATGAGCAGAGGAGGAACATCATTTAATTTAGGTTTTAAAGGATCTGAAAGGGATCAAGCATGCAAGCAGAAAGAACAATGAGGAGCCTACTGCAAAACCCAGGGAGAGGCAGTGGGGTAACAGCAGAGGAGTGCTGGGCATCTGCATGTTTTGAAGGTACAGCCATAAGGACTTGCTGGCAGACTGGATATGAAATATAACAGAACAGTCCAGGCAATTCCAAGGTTTTTGGCCTCTGCAGCTAGAAGGATGGAGTGGCCACTGTGTTAATTAAGGTTACTGTCTCATTTGTTTCCTTTGGAATTTTAATTTATGGAGGTGACTAAGTGAAGACATGGAGAGACCAATGCCATTGGAAAAATACTTTTATTATATTTCTCAAGAGGAGGGGGTATGCCATGCCACACAGGGCCACAAGGGAAGTACCAGGTTTTGGCCCAGAAGCAAAAGGAGCTAGGGGAAAGCTGAGGCCAGAGTCCTTATTGGGGTTTCTGAGAGAAAGGCGATGCAGGGCAGAGCAAACAGTTCAAGATTGGCTAGTTTAAATAATTCCAGTGGGCCTTGGGGCATGAGACTGTTCCTTGTTGTCTGGTACTTGGGTCTGAGTTAATCAGGGCAAGGGGAATATTGATTTGGTGTATGAGAGTTTGATAAGGAGGTGGCAGGGTTCGTGGGCTTCAGCTTGGTTGTATGCATATGAAAAGCATACTGGGGAGTGGGGAGCCCTGTGCTCTAGGAATTGGCTGGACCTGGGTGGTGGGGGCAGCAGTGTCTCCCCAATCAGTAAGACAGTAAGACCATAAATGCCAGAGTATCAAAAATACAGAAAATAAAAAAATATAGTTAAAATAATTGGTCTTGTGATGAATGGATGCCAAATAGACAAATCCAGAATGTAAAAAAAACACAGAACAGTTATGTGTACCAGCTACTAGAAAGATACACCCTGAACCCTCAGTGGCTTGACCTAGTAGAAGCTTATTGCTCATTCACATCAAGTCCAGTTGGCACAAGGTGGGGTGGGGGACTCTGCTCCATCAATCGTCAGGGATTCAGCCAATAGAAACTGTGCCATCTTTAACCCGTGCCTTCTGAGATTGCCCCCTGGGCAGGTGGAGGATCGAGTGGTGGGTTTTTGCAGACCAGGTCCAGAAAGGGTGACATTGTTTCTGCCCATTCACATGGCCACATCCAACTGTAGGGGAATGGGTGCCCAGGGGACAAGGAAATAGATTTGGTGAACAATGGGTCATTTCTGAGGGGCAACAGCTGTGAATAGCAGAGATCTGAGGGGAAGAGCAGGATATATGTTAAGTCTGAGATAAATACACAGTAGACATCCAAGTGGCAATGGGTGTATGGATCTGAAATTTAGGAGAAATATCTGGACTGGAGATACAGATTTGACAGCTGTCAGTATCTAGATGGGGTATTTAAAACTATGAGAAGGAATGAGATCACCAAAAGGGTGAGGGTGGACGGAGGGGCCTTCCAACATGAAAAGCTCATGGATAAAAGGAGGAATCAGTGATGGAGACAGAAGGAACAGCCAGAGGCGGGCCAGAGGCGGGCCAGCAAGCTGGTGACCTGAAAGCCATCTGACTGCTGTGCCTTTAGAAGGATGACTATGTCAATGACTATGCTGATGATGCTGAGGGTTGACCATGGGGTACAGCTATGTGAAGTTCACTTCTGACCTTGATAAGAGTGGCTTCCACAGAATGGAAGGGGCAAATCAGGATCATAGAGGGTTTAGGAGAGAAGAGTGGAGAAAGCAGAGACAGACTAGGCAACTTGCAGTTTTTTGCTGCTTAGGGAAAGCAAATAAACAGGAAATCATTGGGAGGGATAATAGTCAAAAGGTTTTTGTTTTTTGTTTTTATTTGGCAAATTATTATTTTTTTTTGGCAAATTATATCATCACATGTAATGAGGTTTTTTTTTAATTGTAGTAAAATATATATAATATAAAATTTACCACTTTAACCATTTTTAAGTGACAATTCAGTGGCATTAAGTACATTCACATTGTTGTGCATCCATCACCATTGGCCATCTCCAGAAATTTCTTATCATCCCAAACAGAACTTCTGTACCCATTAGACACTAACTCTTTCTCCTCCCTCCCCCAGCCCCTGGTAACCTCTAATTTACTTTCTGCCTCTATGAATTTGATGACTCTGGGTACATTATATAAATGGAATTGTACAGTATTTGTCCTTTTGTGACTGGCTTATTTCATTTAGCATGTGTCAGAATTTTCTTCCTTTTTAAAGCTGAATAATACTCCACTGAATGTACATATCACATTTTGTCATCCAGCAAACATTTGGGTTGCTTCTACCTTTTGGCTATTATGAATAATGCTGCTATGAACATGAGTGTACAAATATCTCTTTGAGATCCCGTTTCAATTCTTTTGGATATATACTCAGAAGTGGAGTTTCTGGATCATATGGTAATGCTTTTGAAATATTTTAGGAACTGCCATACTATTTTCCAAGCAGTTATTTTATATTCCCACCAACAGTGCACAAGTGTTCCAATTTCTCCAAGACCTCCTTACCAGCACTTGTTATATTTTGGTTGGGTTTTGTTTTTTTTGTTTTTTTTTTTTGTTTTTTTGATAGCAGCTATTCTAATGGATGTGAGGTGGTATCTCATTGTGGTCTTGATTTGTATTTCCCTAATCCTTAGTGATCTTGAGCATTTTTTTCATGTGCTTTTTTGGTCGTTTGTATATATTCTTTGGAGAAATGTCTGTTCTGGTTCTTTCTCCATTTTTTAATTGGGTTGTTTTTTATTGTTGAGTTATAAGAGTGCTTTATATATTCTGGATATTAACCCCTTATCAGATACATAATTCACAAATATTATCATATATAATTTACAAATATTTCCTCTCATTCCCCAATGGATGCCTGAAACTCTATATATACTATGTTTTTTCCTGTACCTACATACCTTTTCACCTAGTGAAAGCACTTTACAGCTTCTCTTTGGCATATCCGAATTGCCAGCATCACTACTCTTGCTCTTTGGGGCCATTATTAAGTAAATTAAGGGTTACTTGAACACAACCACTGTGATACCATGACAGTCCATCTAATAATTGAGAAGGTAACTAAGTGAATAATGGGCGGGTATACAGCATGGATGTGCAGGACAAAGGGATGATTCACTTCTGGGAGGGATGGAGCCGGATTGTGTGAGATTTCATCACACTACACAAAACAGTGCACAATTTAAAACTTATAAATTGGTTTCTGGAATTTTCCATTTAATATGTATTTTTAGATTATGGTTGTCCAGGGTAACTGAAACCACAGAAATGGCAGATAAACAGAGACTACTGTGTCTTTTGAAGCACCAATCAAATGAAGCCTCTCCAGAAGTTTGTAAACTCTTATCTCAAAGATTCCTTGGGCAGCAGGAACAAGCAAAGTTCAGAGCTGGCTTCCCAGCTGGGAAGAGGGCTCCCAACCACACTCGGCACCTCCATTTTGGACTTTCAGTCTCTAGAACTTTGAGAAAATTAATTTATGTTGTTTAATCAACTCAATGTGTGGTATTTTGTTACGGCAGCCTAAGCAAACTAAGACAATCCCTAAAAACCACAGCATGCATCTGCTAAGAATGACATTCTTCTACATCATCACACCCAGGAAAATTAGCAATTACTCCATAACATCTAATATCCTGTCCAAAGTCAACTTGTCCTCAATTGTCCTAAGAATGTTTTTATAGCTACTTTCAAAATTTTCAACCAGAATCTAAACAAGGTCCACACATTATATTTAATGTCTTTTAATCTAGAACAGCCTCCCTGCCTTTTTGCCCGTCATTAACAATTTCGAAGAGCCCAGGCCACTTGTCTTATAAAATGAACCACTTTCTAGATTTGTCTAATGTTTCTTCATGTCTAAACTCAGATACAGTACTTTTTGGCAAGAATTCCACATAAGAGTTGCTGTCTACACTGCATCATATCAGGAGGTATCTGATGGCAGAGAGCAAGGCTAAATTGGAACTCTTGGTTAATGTGGTCATGGGGACCCGCTTTTAACCTCTACACAAAACAAGAGCCACCAGGCTCAACGCTTTTTCTATACAC